>NC_134469.1:46016765-46130337 GCF_964194025.1 Convolutriloba macropyga
CCAGCTGAGGGTACAGAGGTTGTGGGTTCAATACTGGCAGTCTTCAGGTACGTGGGCTAAAACAATGTAAGATTGAGGGGGTAAAATGATGTAAGAGTTGAGCCGCCAAGGAGGATAAAGTGGTGTAAGAGTGGGGCTGCAATTGGAGGATTTTTTGGAAAATGCAGCTCAAAACTCTTACGTCTTTTTGGGCTATATTAGGCTTCCAACGGAGGTAAAATGGTGTAAGAGTGAGGGGGTAAGAAACAAATTAACCCCCCACTCTTCCATTTTTTTGGTCTGTCAAGGAGGGGGGGGGGGGGGGTGTAAAATGATGTAAGAGTTCGGGGGTAATGGAGAAATTACCCCCGAACTCTTACATTATTTTACCCCCCCTTGAGAGACCAAAAAGATGTAAGAGTGGGGGTTTAATTTGTTTCTTACCCCCTTACTCTTACACCATTTTACCTCCGTTGGAAGCCTAATGAAGCCCAGAAATACGTAAGACTTTTGAGCTGCATTTTCCTAAAAAGTTCTCCCATTGCAGCCCCACTCTTACATCATTTTGGGCGGAAAAATTCGACACGGGACTTAAGCTTCTTCCGCCTGGAGTTGTCTGGAATATTCCGCACAACTCCAGACGAAAGAAACCTAAGTCGATACTTCATGCGTTCTTGACTAGGTTATCGTGCGTTTATGCCCAAACTTTGGTGCGTTTCTCTAAAGTTCCAGGTTATGAAGTTTTGATATCACAGAGAACCCTCCGCCCTCTCTGGTGCTCCCCAGGTGGAGATCCTCGTTTATCACGCAGACAAATTTTGAACGCTCACCGGGAGTACTGTGCGCTCAAAAATAAAATAAACAAGCGGGGATTTTTTAACGAGAAACATAAACGCACCAGTACTTACGGTCGGACTAAAATCTCCATCATAGACGAACCAAAGTCTGCACCATAGACGCACTAACTCTGCAACAATGACGAGACACGTTCTGTCTAACAGACGAGACGAGCAAAAAACTTCGTCGTAGGCGAGCTAAAGTCTGCACCACACACTCTTCTAAACATTTTTTTGCGCCTTGAGCGTCATGAATATTATCGGTCTAGACAAACTTTGTTTTTGTAAGGGAACGCAGAATGGGTGCTTTTGTTCCTAATTTTTTCACTCTTACCCGATCGAGTCCGGTCAGAACATAATGGAAAGTGATGAGAGAAGGCAATAGCAACCCAGTCACTGAAACTGCTCCGTAGAACACCAACCTCGTTTTCGCTGTGAGCAAAGTCTTAGCTGAAGTGCTTTTGCAAATAAGGATGTATCGCTCGATAGACAGAGCAAGAGCCAACATTACTTGAAACCAATAGGGACACACTTCAGTCAATAGGCGGACAATGCGGAATTCTTTTCTGAAGTTTGGGTCTTTTCTCCACCAATATGAACTATAAGAGTGCTTATTGGGAAACATTTCGTAATTGTCGAAGCTTAACAGGAGACAAAGCAAGCATTGTGACAATATACAAGCCCCCTTTTCCATTGAAGGATTTCTATTGAACCATTTAATTGGTTGAAACGCTCTATAATGGCGAAAAACATTTTTTCATGCATTTGAACGCTTGCTTTGTTATGAATGCTGAGTTGCATATGGCGTCCCATACAGGGTAATCCTCGGGATTGGATCTCGCAAACAACACCATCCAAAATTTTTTAGGTTAGTTTTTTTTCTGATACAATTAATTTTTTAATTTTTTGCTCATTTTTGGCCACAGACTAAACTGAAGGATTGATGCTGTTTCTCCCAACTCTTTGAAAATTTGTTTGAATTATATCAGTTGAAATGGCCACCGTAACACACTTAAATTAAGAAAACCGAAAATGTCAATAGTTAACATTTGTTACACTAAATCTCTAAATCTCAAAATCTCCAAGAAAAATTAACTCAATGTGTTTTTTTCTGACTATCTAAATGTTTTGGTGATTCTCCTTTTCAGAAAAATTCCAGTTCCAACTTTGAGGCATGCTTTCTATTTGCTTAGCCTGTCACTGTTCTCTAAATTAGTGATTATCTAGAATTGGCCTGTCACTATTCGCTTACCAATTCTTTCTGAAGTAGGCCGGTAAGAAAATTTTTTAATTGAATTCTCGTTGTAAAAGTAAAAATTGATTCTTGGTTCACATAAGTGGAAAACTCTCATTGTAAAATTTTGCAACCAAACTGCATAAATTTTAGTTTTTTGAAACTAATTATTTTGACCAGTATTTTTTATCCTGCATTTTTTTCAATTAGTTTTCTTGAAACTCCGGGGAAATTTGTTTCAATTTCTTGAGCCGAAAATTTAGCATTTTATGGTAGAACATTTTTTGGGCTCCTTACCGTCACTTTGCATTTTCACAAGAACATTTGCAAATTACGCAATGAAAATTTGCTGCCAAAAGTGGTAGTAAAAATGCCTGTATTTTAACTGGGGAGGGGGGGTTTGTGTCCCCCCCCCGTTACAATACCGGCATGACCTTTTTTAGGTGCCCTTGTCAAAAACTTGTAAGAGAATTTGGTGTTGTGAGAGTTGTGGAACTTGAAAAACTTTCGGAAAAAAGTTGGTGCGGTGAATGAGTGAAACTCTGATCGAAATTTTGTAATTTCTTTAAAGTGACTAAAACGAAAGTGACTAACCTGATGGAATACTGAGGTAAGGGAAGAAAAAAGATAGTTTGAATTTGATAAGTTTTTGTTCCAATGTAAAAAATTTAATAGTTTTGCGAGTCTGAGACCGCACAAAATGTATTAATTTTATGGGTTTTATCGCCCATATGTTTGAATTAACAAGTAAGTTCGAAGTAATGAAATTGAAAGTTTGTTGAATTTCAAGCTTGGAGAGAAGTTTCAAGTAGAGTTTTGAACTAAAAATAGCGCATGAAAATGAATGGGGGACACAATATCGTGATCATTGAAAAAAAAGTTAAAAAAGTGATTTTATGGCTTCCATACTGTGTCGGGAAATGCTGGATATGGGAGTCAATTGCATTTTGGTAAATTTGCGGATTGAAAATAGTTTGAATGGAGCGCTTAAGGTGTATTTTTGAAGTCATTTTTCGCCAAAAACAAACAAAATTTTGCAAAAAGTGCAAAAATCGCTTTTTTTGGTAGTAAAAAGTTGAAAAAATTGGTTTTCGCCACCAATAAGCATTTCTATACATTTTAAAAAATGTTAAAGTATGGTAAGAGAAATTCTGATGAGGAATCGTGTTTTTATTAAAAATTATTTAGTGATAACTTGTACCTCCTTTTTTTTTGATGAAGAAATGCCAAGAATGTGCAAAAATTGGTAACTTTTGAGGTAAAAATGTAGAATAATTTGTTCTATGCTAGTTATAATGGAGTGGGCAACAAAGTTATATAAGCTGAAAGTTTGCTCCAACAATTAATAACGAGTTATTGGGTGTTGTTTGCATGTTAGTTTCTGTTGATGTTTTGTTATTTTTCGGAATTTTTTGACACAAAGTAAAAAAATTGATGTTTCTCGGGCGAAGAATGAAGTGCTGTTTTTTAGTCGAAACGCCATTTACGATGAAGTTTTGTTATTTAACAGCTTGGCGAAACAAATAATAGTGTTTAACTGGGTGCTGGATATATGTTTTTTGTTACTTTTATTGTTTTCAATCAAAACTATCACTGTTTTGCGAAACAGATCTTATAAAAGAACAGTCGGCTAAAATAGATGACAACAAAATGTACGATGTTCAATTTACAAAGTCATTTTTCAGTGTACAAGATTATTGTACAGTATAAGAGAATAAGAACAAAAAAGCAATGATTTTGACATTTTTTCCGGCGATTATCACATTTATGTTTCTATGAAGACTTCTTTGGAGTGTTCATGTATGCTTTCACTTCATGGTAGACTAAACGTGGGTGTGACAGCCAAAAAAGTAGGCCGAATTTCAGTTTGAGTTCAATTTTAGCACATCTGTGAATGTAAAGCCAAAGTGAGGAAAAGTGCTCTTAAATAGTTTTATTGGTATTGCATTTTTTTAACAATTCAATTCAAAGAAGACCGCATTTCTTAAATTCTTCTAACAGCGTCTTGATACAATTTAGATTTTTTTTCTTGTCCACAACGGAATCAAAATTATGACTGAAAAATTTTCCTTTCAAGATAATATTGACTTCTACCACGAATAATATGAACGGCTTTTTTTGCTAGAGTCTGATACTTGAAATAAGCTGAATGAACTGAGATTTCAAATATAAAGTAGAACACCTTTATAAAGTCGGTTTCACACACACAGCAAAAAGAAATAGCAAAGGAATAAGTTTCATTTAGTTTTCATAATTGAGATCGATTCATTGTTTCTTTGGTGCAAAACACTTGCTCACGGTTGGTGTTATCAAAGCTTCCAATTCCCGGAACATCAATTGATTTGTTTTCACGTGTACAGGCAATTGTATCATCAACCAAGTTTGTGGTTCGCTAAAAGTTTGTGGGCTCTCAATATCTGGTTTCATTTTCAAATTGCTTTCGACCAGTTCAAGATCTCTCCGGTAGCTCTCTTGGTTCTCATACAGCGGAATTTTTTGAAATCATCATCAAAAATTTTTTTCGTACTCCATCGTCCAATGTGTCTGGATCAAATACAAACTTTCTGACATAAAACATTACAAAGTCCAGCAAGTGTTGAGCTCCTGTCATAAGGCCTTTCTCAAATAAAAGCGACTGAATGAAATCAAAGATCACAATAGGCACAGATATGTGATTTACAGTAACTCACTCATCTAACTGATAATCCCGCTGTACATTGATAACAGTCTGTTTTCTGTAAGTCTAATAAGCAATTGTTCCTCTGTCAGGCGTCGATTCCGCCTTTTGAATGATGGCTAGAGGAGGCATTAGAATTAAATTTTTTGTTTATAACAGATTTTTGGTAATCGAATGGAACAACAGGAATCTGTTGTTAAAATCCAGCTTCAGTTCAGCTAAATAAAACTTGGAATTGAGCAAATGAAAGTAGAGGCCAAAATGTGAAAATAAGAATTGAATTATAAGTTTAAACTAAGGCGTGTTCAATCAATTTCTTCCGTTTGTTTTCTAAAAAGTTACTCAAGTAGCTATTAAACACAATTTCAATACCCTCAAATTTTTGTATTTTAGGTGAACCTGAGTATAATATTCGTTTTAACGTTCGCATTTTTTCCGTACTAGGGATGTTGCATGTACACACTTATTTTTATTACTTTCTTATCTATAGCAAATAATGAAAGCACTATGTTATTCAAATACCAAACCGCGTTGATATCAGGAATGCTATGTAGATCAAAAGATATATAAGGCTTTGTTGCCTGTTAATGTCTTGGTTTTAACATGCGTTCTCGCAATGAATTCCGTTTTTAGATAGGGAGAAAATTATTTCAACATATCCCTAACAAAGTTTTGTTACACTCTCGGGTTGAATAAGCATTAGAACAAAACTTGACCTCACTGCTTTTACGCTATTTGTTGTTACTTTATACCAATCGCACGCATTTAATGCTTTCTTATCAGTGGTAATAAACAATATAACGTATTGTTAGCATTATATGTGTACATTGTGTGTCTGCGTGTCTGTGCGTGGTTACTGTAGTATTGTTTAAACTATTTATGAGGATACATATAAACTAAAACCAGTGTATGCTAGGAATAATCTTTTATTGCTTTTTTTTAATCTTGCAACGGTTTCAAAGGAATTTGCTTTCGTATGATCAAGGTTAGGTATGTGCTTAATAAAACAAATATCATTTTGTCTGTTGGTAATAAATGGATTTTCCGACGCAATGAACAATAATCCAATTTTTCCAAACATTATAATGCGCAGCCAGGCTATCAAAAAAAGGTATGCGTCTTGAAAAACCGATTGTATGGAGAAACTGTTTGAACAGCATCCACGAAATTTATCTATCGGTTTCATCAAAATACCAAAACAACAGTGTAAGGTTAAATTATTTTCTGGCCACAGGTGAATAATTTAGCGAAATTGAAAGGTTTGATTTTGAAATAGCAATAAAATTGAAACCCTACGGTGGTTTTATTGGCATAGATAACTCTTCAGTAGATAAATACTTTAAAATCTCAAAAGTTTTACGTTTGCACGCTATTTTAAACGACGCAGGTGGTTTCATATACGAACTATATAGCCGAGGGCCTGGTTATTCTTTTATGCTTCCGCGGAAAAGCATTAACAGTTTTAGTGGTTATTTGTCGGGAAAACTGTTTTTGTTTATATATAAAGGTTTTTCATCCGTCAATTTTTCATTTTTTGGAATGCTGAGCAGCAAAACAGTTGTGCTAGACGTTGAAAGATTTCGTAACAGAAAGAAAAATTTATAGTTACAAGAACATGGTATTTGTACCGGGGATTATCTTGATTGCGTGCCACTTTTACCTCCAATAAGTCATAAGGAGTTAACAACTCAACAAAAGCAATCTTTCAGTTGGTGGACTAAAAATTTGCACGGTATTGATCGGGACACAGGAAACGATCACTATCATTATCTTACACAAATAATTCAAAGCTTCCGCTTGAGAATTCCGGGTGCAATATTCTACGCTAAGGGAAAGGCAAAAGTAAAATTTTTGTCAGATTTGCTTGAGTGCTCTATCGTTGATCTGAATTCACTTGAGTGTCAATCGATATCTGCAAACTATTCTACACAAAACTGTCAAAATCATTCAAAGGGCAAGAACAATTTCAACAAACATTGTGCAAAAGAAAAAGCCTTTGTCTATTTCAATTGGTTAGCAAATGAGAGAGGAATTAACGAAAGTGGAAGCACCCGTTTCACCGAGTTCAACAATTTGCACTTGATTGCGGGGACGGAATATGAGTCTTTCTATTTCTAAAGACAAACCGCAAAAACCGGAAGCCAGTTTTTCTAGAGAGAAGTTAAATTGTTGCTGACTGAAGACAAAATTTGGTCATTCACTGATTTGATATAATATATTGAACCTTTTATCCAGTGGAGAAAGCACAATGTCAAAAGCTCAACCCAGAGTTTGTCCTCCGAGACTCCTATTGATGTCGAAGCACACGGTTGGTGAAGAAATTGACAAAAACGATCCTTCACTGCCAAAGGAGATTCAACAAGTGGTGAAGGAAAAAAACAACGCAAAATTGTTCATTTTGACAAAACTGAAAATGAAAAGAAAATTGAAAGCCTACGCTGGTATTATTGGCATAGATAATTCTTCTCTAGATAAGTACTTGAAAATCTCAAAATCTTTACGTTTGCACGCTATTTTAGACGACGCAGGTGGTTTCATATACAAAATATAAAGCCTAGGGCCTGGTTACTCTTTTATGCCTCCTTGTAAAAGCATTAACAGTTTTAGTGGTCATTTGTCGGGAATATTGTTTTTGTTTATATAGAAAGGTTTTTCATCCGTCAGTTTTTCATTTTTTGGAATGCTTAGCAGCAAAGCAGTTGTACTAGACGTTGAAAGATTTCGTCACAGAAAGAAAAATTTATAGTTACAAGAACATGGTATTTGTACAGGGGATTATCTTGATTGCGTGTCATTTTTACCTCCAACAAGTCATAAGGAATTAATAACTCAACAAAAGCAATCTTTCAATTGGTTGACTAAAAATTTGTACGGTATTGAGCGGGAGACAGGAAATAATCCCTATCGTTATCTTACACAAATAAATCAAAGCGTTGGCTGGAGGATTCCGGGTGCAATATTCTACGCTAAGGGAAAAGAGAAAGTAAAATTTTTGTCAGATTTGCTTGAGTGCTCTATCGTTGATCTGAATTCACCTGAGTGTTATTCAATATTTGTAAACTGTTTTACACAAAACTGTCAAAATCAATCAAAGGGCAAGAACAATTTCAACAAACATTGTGCAAAAGAAAAAACCATTTTCTATTTCAATTGGTTAACAAATGAGAGAGGAATTAACGAAAGTGGAAGCACCCCTTTCACCGAGTTCAACAATTTGCACTTGAATACGGGGGACGGAATATGAGTCTTTCTATTTCCAAAGACAAAGCCATAAAAAACGGAAACCAGTTTTTCTAGAGAGAAGTTAATTTGTTGCTGGATAAAGACAAAATTTGGTCATTCACTGATTTGGTATAAAATATGAAACTTTTTCTTCAGTGGAGAAAGCATAATGTCAAAAACTCAACCCAGAGTCTGTCTTCTGAGACTCTTATTTATGTCGAAGCACACGGTTAGTGAAGAAATTGACAAAAACGATACTTCACTGCCAAAGGAGATTCAACAATTGGTGAAGGAAAAAAAACCACAAAATTGTTCATTATGACAAAACTGAAAAGGAAACAAAAATTGAAAGCCTACGGCGGTATTATTGGCATAGATAATTCTTCAGTAAATAAGTACTTGAAAATCTCAAAAGTTTTACGTGTGCACGCTATTTTAGACGACGCAGGTGGTTTCGTATACGAACTATATAGCCAAGGGCCTGGTTATTCTTTTATGCTTCCGTGGAAAAGTATTAACAGTTTTAGAGGTCATTTGTCGGGAAATTTGCTTTTGTTTATATATAAAGGTTTTTCATCCGTCAATTTTTCATTTGTTGGAATGCTTAGCAGCAAAGCAGTTGTACTAGACGTTGAAAGATTTCGTCACAGAAAGAAAAATTTATAGTTACAAGAACATGGTATTTGTACAGGGGATTATCTTGATTGCGTGTCATTTTTACCTCCAACAAGTCATAAGGAATTAATAACTCAACAAAAGCAATCTTTCAATTGGTTGACTAAAAATTTGTACGGTATTGAGCGGGAGACAGGAAATAATCCCTATCGTTATCTTACACAAATAAATCAAAGCGTTCGCTGGAGGATTCCGGGTGCAATATTCTACGCTAAGGGAAAAGAGAAAGTAAAATTTTTGTCAGATTTGCTTGAGTGCTCTATCGTTGATCTGAATTCACCTGAGTGTTATTCAATATTTGTAAACTGTTTTACACAAAACTGTCAAAATCAATCAAAGGGCAAGAACAATTTCAACAAACATTGTGCAAAAGAAAAAACCATTTTCTATTTCAATTGGTTAACAAATGAGAGAGGAATTAACGAAAGTGGAAGCACCCCTTTCACCGAGTTCAACAATTTGCACTTGAATACGGGGGACGGAATATGAGTCTTTCTATTTCCAAAGACAAAGCCATAAAAAACGGAAACCAGTTTTTCTAGAGAGAAGTTAATTTGTTGCTGGATAAAGACAAAATTTGGTCATTCACTGATTTGGTATAAAATATGAAACTTTTTCTTCAGTGGAGAAAGCACAATGTCAAAAACTCAACCCAGAGTCTGTCCTCTGAGACTCTTATTTATGTCGAAGCACACGGTTAGTGAAGAAATTGACAAAAACGATACTTCACTGCCAAAGGAGATTCAACAATTGGTGAAGGAAAAAAAACCACAAAATTGTTCATAATGACAAAACTGAAAAGGAAACAAAAATTGAAAGCCTACGGTGGTATTATTGGCATAGATAATTCTTCAGTAAATAAGTACTTGAAAATCTCAAAAGTTTTACGTGTGCACGCTATTTTAGACGACGCAGGTGGTTTCGTATACGAACTATATAGCCAAGGGCCTGGTTATTCTTTTATGCTTCCGTGGAAAAGTATTAACAGTTTTAGAGGTCATTTGTCGGGAATTTTGCTTTTGTTTATATATAAAGGTTTTTCATCCGTCAATTTTCCATTTGTTGGAATGCTGAGCAGCAAAACAGTTGTGCTAGACGTTGAAAGGTTTCGTCACAGAAAGAAAAACTTATAGTTAAAGAACTTGGTATTTGTACCGGGGATTATCTTGATTGCGTGTCATTTTTACCTCCAACAAGTCATAAGGAGTTAACAACTCAACAAAAGCATTCTTTCAGTTGGTTGACTAAAAATTTGCACGGTATTGATCGGGACACAGGAAACGATCCCTATCATTATCTTACACAAATAATTCAAAGCTTCCGCTTGAGAATTCCGGGTGCAATATTCTACGCTAAGGGAAAGGCAAAAGTAAAATTTTTGTCAGATTTGCTTGAGTGCTCTATCGTTGATCTGAATTCACTTGATTGTTATTCAATATTTGTAAACTGTTTTACACAAAACTGTCAAAATCAATCAAAGGGCAAGAACAATTTCAACAAACATTGTGCAAAAGAAAAAACCATTTTCTATTTAAATTGGTTAACAAATGAGAGAGGAATTAACGAAAGTGGAAGCACCCCTTTCACCGAGTTCAACAATTTGCACTTGATTACGGGGGACGGAATATGAGTCTTTCTATTTCCAAAGACAAAGCCATAAAAACCGGAAAGCAGTTTTTCTGGAGAGAAGTTAATTTGTTGCTGGATGAAGACAAAATTTTGGTCATTCACTGATTTGGTATAAAATATTGAATTTTTTTTCCACTGGAGAAAGCACAATGTCAAAAACTCAACCCAGAGTCTGTCCTCTGAGACTCTTATTCATGTCGAAGCACACGGTTAGTGAAGAAATTGACAAAAACGATACTTCACTGCCAAAGGAGATTCAACAATTGGTGAAGGAAAAAAAACAAAATTGTTCATTATGACAAAACTGAAAAGGAAACAAAAATTGAAAGCCTACGGCGGTATTATTGGCATAGATAATTCTTCAGTAAATAAGTACTTGAAAATCTCAAAAGTTTTACGTGTGCACGCTATTTTAGACGACGCATGTGCTTTCGTATACGAACTATATAGCCAAGGGCCTGGTTATTCTTTTATGCTTCCGTGGAAAAGCATTAACAGTTTTAGAGGTCATTTGTCGGGAAATTTGCTTTTGTTTATATTTAAGGTTTTTCATCCGTCAATTTTTCATTTGTTGGAATGTTGAGCAGCAAAACAGTTGTGCTAGACGTTGAAAGGTTTCGTCACAGAAAGAAAAACTTATAGTTAAAAGAACTTGGTATTTGTACCGGGGATTATCTTGATTGCGTGTCATTTTTATCTCCAACAAGTCATAAGGAGTTAACAACTCAAGAAAAGCATTCTTTCAGTTGGTTGACTAAAAATTTGCACGGTATTGATCGAGACACAGGAAACGATCCCTATCATTATCTTACACAAATAATTCAAAGCTTCCGGTTGAGAATTCCGGGTGCAATATTCTACGCTAAGGGAAAGGCAAAGGTAAAATTTTTGTCAGATTTGCTTGAGTGCTCTATCGTTGATCTGAATTCACTTGATTGTTATTCAATATTTGTAAACTGTTTTACACAAAACTGTCAAAATCAATCAAAGGGCAAGAACAATTTCAACAAACATTGTGCAAAAGAAAAAACCATTTTCTATTTCAATTGGTTAACAAATGAGAGAGGAATTAACGAAAGTGGAAGCACCCCTTTCACCGAGTTCAACAATTTGCACTTGATTACGGGGGACGGAATATGAGTCTTTCTATTTCCAAAGACAAAGCCATAAAAACCGGAAAGCAGTTTTTCTGGAGAGAAGTTAATTTGTTGCTGGATGAAGACAAAATTTGGTCATTCACTGATTTGGTATAAAATATTGAATTTTTTTTCCACTGGAGAAAGCACAATGTCAAAAACTCAACCCAGAGTCTGTCCTCTGAGACTCTTATTTATGTCGAAGCACACGGTTAGTGAAGAAATTGACAAAAACGATACTTCACTGCCAAAGGAGATTCAACAATTGGTGAAGGAAAAAAAACAAAATTGTTCATTATGACAAAACTGAAAAGGAAACAAAAATTGAAAGCCTACGGCGGTATTATTGGCATAGATAATTCTTCAGTAAATAAGTACTTGAAAATCTCAAAAATTTTACGTGTGCACGCTATTTTAGACGACGCATGTGGTTTCGTATACGAACTATATAGCCAAGGGCCTGGTTATTCTTTTATGCTTCCGTGGAAAAGCATTAACAGTTTTAGAGGTCATTTGTCGGGAAATTTGCTTTTGTTTATATATAAAGGTTTTTCATCCGTCAATTTTTCATTTGTTGGAATGTTGAGCAGCAAAACAGTTGTGCTAGACGTTGAAAGGTTTCGTCACAGAAAGAAAAACTTATAGTTACAAGAACTTGGTATTTGTATCGGGGATTATCTTGATTGCGTGTCATTTTTACCTCCAACAAGTCATAAGGAGTTAACAACTCAACAAAAACATTCTTTCAGTTGGTTGACTAAAAATTTGCACGGTATTGATCGGGACACAGGAAACGATCCCTATCATTATCTTACACAAATAATTCAAAGCTTCCGCTTGAGAATTCCGGGTGCAATATTCTACGCTAAGGGAAAGGCAAAAGTAAAATTTTTGTCAGATTTGCTTGAGTGCTCTATCGTTGATCTGAATTCACTTGATTGTTATTCAATATTTGTAAACTTTTACACAAAACTGTCAAAATCAATCAAAGGGCAAGAACAATTTCAACAAACATTGTGCAAAAGAAAAAACCATTTTCTATTTCAATTGGTTAACAAATGAGAGAGGAATTAACGAAAGTGGAAGCACCCCTTTCACCGAGTTCAACAATTTGCACTTGATTACGGGGGACGGAATATGAGTCTTTCTATTTCCAAAGACAAAGCCATAAAAACCGGAAAGCAGTTTTTCTGGAGAGAAGTTAATTTGTTGCTGGATGAAGACAAAATTTGGTCATTCACTGATTTGGTATAAAATATTGAATTTTTTTTTCACTGGAGAAAGCACAATGTCAAAAACTCAACCCAGAGTCTGTCCTCTGAGACTCTTATTTATGTCGAAGCACACGGTTAGTGAAGAAATTGACAAAAACGATACTTCACTGCCAAAGGAGATTCAACAATTGGTGAAGGAAAAAAAAACAAAATTGTTCATTATGACAAAACTGAAAAGGAAACAAAAATTGAAAGCCTACGGCGGTATTATTGGCATAGATAATTCTTCAGTAAATAAGTACTTGAAAATCTCAAAAATTTTACGTGTGCACGCTATTTTAGACGACGCATGTGGTTTCGTAAACGAACTATATAGCCAAGGGCCTGGTTATTCTTTTATGCTTCCGTGGAAAAGCATTAACAGTTTTAGAGGTCATTGGTCGGGAAATTTGCTTTTGTTTATATATAAAGGTTTTTCATCCGTCAATTTTTCATTTGTTGGAATGTTGAGCAGCAAAACAGTTGTGCTAGACGTTGAAAGGTTTCGTCACAGAAAGAAAAACTTATAGTTACAAGAACTTGGTATTTGTATCGGGGATTATCTTGATTGCGTGTCATTTTTACCTCCAACAAGTCATAAGGAGTTAACAACTCAACAAAAGCATTCTTTCAGTTGGTTGACTAAAAATTTGCACGGTATTGATCGGGACACAGGAAACGATCCCTATCATTATCTTACACAAATAATTCAAAGCTTCCGCTTGAGAATTCCGGGTGCAATATTCTACGCTAAGGGAAAGGCAAAAGTAAAATTTTTGTCAGATTTGCTTGAGTGCTCTATCGTTGATCAGAATTCACTTGATTGTTATTCAATATTTGTAAACTGTTTTACACAAAACTGTCAAAATCAATCAAAGGGCAAGAACAATTTCAACAAACATTGTGCAAAAGAAAAAACCATTTTCTATTTCAATTGGTTAACAAATGAGAGAGGAATTAACGAAAGTGGAAGCACCCCTTTCACCGAGTTCAACAATTTGCACTTGATTACGGGGGACGGAATATGAGTCTTTCTATTTCCAAAGACAAAGCCATAAAAACCGGAAAGCAGTTTTTCTGGAGGGTTTAGAAAGTGTTTAGAAAGTACCCGGAAAAGGGTTTAGAAGAGTGTTTAGAAAGTCTGGAGTGTTTAGAAAGTACCCGGAAACCCTTGGTGTTACGTTTAGAAAGTACGCCAATTTGATTGTTATTCAATATTTGTAAACTGTTTTACACAAAACTGTCAAAGTCATTCAAAGGGCAAGAACAATTTCAACAAACATTGTGCAAAAGAAAAAACCATTTTCTATTTCAATTGGTTAACAAATGAGAGACGAATTAACGAAAGTGGAAGCACCCCTTTCACCGAGTTCAACAATTTGCACTTGATTACGGGGGACGGAAAATGAGTCCTTCTATTTCCAAAGACAAAACCATAAAAACAGGAAACCAGTTTTTCTAGAGAGAAGTTAATTTGTTGCTGACTGAAAACAAAATTTGGTCATTCACTGATTTGGTATATTTTATTGAACCTTTTCTTCAGTGGAGAAAGCACAGTGTCAAAAACTCAACCCAGAGTCTGTCCTCTGAGACTCTTATTTATGTCGAAGCACACGGTTGGTGAAGAAGTGTGAAGAATACTAAGTTGTGAAGAAACTTCTGTTTTGATATCGAAATTGTCTAAATAAGCTGTTTACATTTTACCACATCCAAAAACCCGGAAACCCTTGGTGTTACGTTTAGAAAGTACGCCAATTTGATTGTTATTCAATATTTGTAAACTGTTTTACACAAAACTGTCAAAGTCATTCAAAGGGCAAGAACAATTTCAACAAACATTGTGCAAAAGAAAAAACCATTTTCTATTTCAATTGGTTAACAAATGAGAGACGAATTAACGAAAGTGGAAGCACCCCTTTCACCGAGTTCAACAATTTGCACTTGATTACGGGGGACGGAAAATGAGTCCTTCTATTTCCAAAGACAAAACCATAAAAACAGGAAACCAGTTTTTCTAGAGAGAAGTTAATTTGTTGCTGACTGAAAACAAAATTTGGTCATTCACTGATTTGGTATATTTTATTGAACCTTTTCTTCAGTGGAGAAAGCACAGTGTCAAAAACTCAACCCAGAGTCTGTCCTCTGAGACTCTTATTTATGTCGAAGCACACGGTTGGTGAAGAAATTGACAAAAACGATCCCTCACTGCCAAAGGAGATTCAACAATTGGTGAAGGAAAAAAAACCACAAAATTGTTCATAATGACAAAACTGAGAGACTGTCTGAGTGCTTTACGGTTCATATCAAAAATTTTCTAAATAAGTTCAATTGCTATGAGTTGTTTTATGTATAGTGACTTTTTCTTATAACATTTTTAAAAAAATTTATTTTGTCTCGAGATGGAGGGAGTAACAGTTGATCAAGTTGACACTGTTGTAGAAGAAAGTGTTTTTTGAGAAAAAAATTGCAGCAAACCTCATTAAAATGAAGATTTGCCGCGGTCAGAAGTTGTATTTTTCGTCAATTGTTTGTTATTTTGCTGCTGATATCACTTTGTATTGTTAAATTAACCACTTTAATACTAAGTTGTGAAGAAACTTCTGTTTTGATATCGAAATTGTCTAAATAAGCTGTTTACATTTTACCACATCCAAAAACCCGGAAACCCTTGGTGTTACGTTTAGAAAGTACGCCAATTTGATATTTTTGAAAAGTCTTGTAAACTGTCTCCTGATAATAGACGATTCGTGCAAAGAAATTGACAATGAAAAAGCATTTGTTAAATTGGCCACTGCAGGGCGTCACAAAATTGTTAATGAAATTTATATAAAGCACAACCTTTATATAGTACAACTGAGAAAGTGGTCGCGTACAATAGACTTGAACTCAACACACATCATTTTGTGCAAATCAGACGGCAATATTCAACAAGTCCGAATTTTAGGCAAACAGTTGAACTTTGTTAAATTTTGAAACACTGCTATCAATTGGCAACGAAAGAACAGTTTGAGCATTTGCTTGTTGATCTTGATCCAAAAACTTCTGATTGTTCACGATACTGTTCAAATATCACTGAGCCAGGTCCTACAGTTTTCTATCTTCCATCTGATAAAGCAGAAACAACTCTTCTAAATAATAAAAGAGAAAAATTATCTATACCGAAGCAAATGGTACATTTGCAGCCAAAACAATTAAGGAAATATTTGCGTAGTTGTGATAGTTATGTTATACTGGTTTTGTGTGAATGTCTTTACAATTTTTTACTGGGCCATGTTAGAGTAAAGTAATAGATTTAAAAATTACAGACACATATTTGAAGGCGTTCGCAAGAAAAAGTTATCAACGGATAAGCAACGAGCACTTTTCCTAACAAAAACCGGTTTCAAACCGATTCAACTCATTATTAAAATTTATTTCATCCATTTGAGTTAAGCAATGTCGACTGCGGAAGAGTTTATTTTGATTCCCAAAAATCAGTTTATGAAGGAGCAACCATATTCCTTACAAATTCTAAATGATCTGAGAGTTCAGCATACAGGAGCTCAATTTTCCTCTTTGAACCGTATTTGAGCAGACGAAAGCACTAACGAGGAGTACCAAGAATTTTTGGATACAAGGGAAGCAACTGATCCTACTGAGTTGTCGAAAGTAAACGGGGACGAAATTCGTCAAAATCTCAACATGATAGCGCCACCAAAATTTATCAGGACGGAGACAATAGTAATCTGATTAAAGATTCACAAATTGTAGGCAAAAAGGTAAATTTCATTGTTGACGCAACAGCGACAGGAGTAAATGTTTCCATTTTTCTCTATGAATCGCAGAAGCTAAATGAAATACTAAGTAATCCAGGTTATTTTAAAATTCTATTGGTTTTAAACATAAAAGAAGACTCGATCATCAACAGTAATGCTAAAATTGCGAATTGCGATCCGCAAAGGAACTCGAAGATTTAGCAAACAAAAAAAGAAACAGAAAACTTTTGCGCCAAAAAGAAGCAAGCAAGAAGAAACCAGTCAGTTACCTACAGAGGAGTCCTCGAAACCTCAAAGGAAGTCAAAACTCAGCAAAGGGAGAAAAACTGAGAGTCTTTCGACGAATGAGAGAAAATTGCTTGAGTTAAAACATACCAAAAGTCCCACAGCATATGGAAGCATAAAAAATCTGCAAAAAAAGCGCAAATTTGAAGCCACGTAAAGTGAAATTGTTTCTAGGAGTCAAAAATGCCCACACATAGCCTAGGATATATAGAAAAAAAATTCCAAAACTGAAAGTTATTGCTAACAACATAAACGAGATGTGGTCGCTAGACTTGGCTTTTGTGGATAAATTAGCAGAAAAGAACAAAGATGTAAAATATTTGTTGGTTGCGGTTGACTGTCTCTGACGTTACCTACGAGTGAAACCCTTAAAATCAAAGTATGCCACAACAACAGCAGAGGCGTTTGAGAAAATGATAAAGAACAAGCGACTTAAAAAGTGTTGGCAGATGCTGGTAACGAATTTAAGGGCTCCTTCAGCAACCTTGTCAGAAAAGTAAAATTAAACTTTATATAGTTTTAGCGAGAAAAAATCAGCATTTGCGGAAAGAAACATACGATTGTTCAAGAATTTGATATACAAGTATTTAGAGGACAAGTGGGCATATTCGTATATTAATCAATCGCAGAGCTTTGTACAAACCCTTAACTCAATAGGACAACGAAATTGGTGCCCAATAAAAAGACAAAGAAAGACGTTCCCTAATTGATGTCAATAATTTTTGATTCGTCAACAAAACTAGTTTGTCGACCAAAGTTTTACGTTGGGCAATTTTTGCAAATATCAAAAATGCATCTTCCTTTTAGAAAAGGATACAAGCGAAAATTTACCAACGAAGGTTTCGAGATTTACGATATACCTATAACAAGTCCCCCTGCTTATAGTTTCACATTGACCTCTCCCAGGAGCCAGTTGAAGGAAAGTTTTATGAATTAGTGTTGGTCAAAGTGAGAAACAATAGTAGTTAAATGACAAAACATGAACGAATTCACGTTTCAATTAGCTCCATCAGCCTCTGAATATTTTTCCTCAAAACACCTTGTCCTCATTCAAAAATTATTTCAATGAAGAAAAAATCAGCATTTGCTGAAAGAAACATACGATTGTTATACAAGTATTTAGAGGACAAGTGGACATATTCGTATATTAATCAGTTGCAGAGCTTTGTACAAACCCTTAACTCTGGAGTCGACAGGACAACGAAATTGGCGCCCAAAAAGACAAAGAAACACGTTCCTTAATTGATATCAATAATTTTTGATTCGTCAACAAAACTAGTTTGTCGAACAAAGTTTCACGTTGGACAATTTTTGCAAATATCAAAAATGCATCTTCCTTTTAGAAAAGGATACAAGCAAAAATTTACCAACGAAAGTTTCGAGATTTACGATATACCTATAACAAGTCCCCCTGTTTATAGTTTCACATTGACGCCTCCCAGGAGCCAGTTAAAGGAAAATTTTATGAATTAGTGTTGGTCAAAGTGAGAGACAATAGTCGTCAAAACATGAACGAATTCACGTTTCAATTAGCTCCATCGGCCTCTGTGAATGTTTTTCCTCAAAACACCTTGTCCTCATTCATTTCATTCATGTCTCCACTCAATTATTTCAGTGAAGAAATTAATTTGGAGGGGGTTTTGCCAGTTGCGCTAATTGAAATTATCTTCCCGGCAAAAATAAATCAAGTGAACAAAAGTGATTTAAGGATATTTTCTTCTGAACTTAAGTTTTATGAGAAAAAATATCAATTAATGCTGTTTCCAGACCATACGGAGGAGAAAAAGCTATCATTGGAATTGTTCCTATGAAAACTGTGACCGTTTTTTGAGATCATTAAAAACAACTACCGGACTGCCTCATTTTAACTATCAGAATAACAAAATCAAGGGAGTTTCATTCTTCTTTTTTGGTAAAAACGAAGGAATTACGTTTCCGGATAAAAAATTTCCCAGCATACTAGGTTTCAACGGTATTCATGATGGGTGTGGTTATCATATTGGATACAAGATGTTGGACACTTTCGGAAATCTGACCATGGCAGATGACGAAGGAATAATATTTGGTTGGTGATTATTCTTGTGATTTGTCTGCTGGGAAGCAACTGATTTTTAAATACGTTAACATAATTGAGTATCGATACGTTGGTGATACTAAAGCTCCTCTTATTCGTGTCATTGATTCAAAACAACGCCTGAAAAACAGTAGCCTTTGCGAAATAGAGCCAACACATAGAATTGTTTTCAGCTACCTGGAATACAAAAAGTTATAATCAAAAAATTCAATTGCGGACAGAAACCGGACAATGAGTTCCATCAGCTGGAACAAGAAAAGTTCTTTTGACTTTAAATTTTAAAAATTTAGACTAAATGGGAGCCTACAATCAACAGCAATTGGTGTCACCATACTTTTCAGGACACTGCTGCCAACGAGGAAGTGGTTTTGGGGCTTTAGCAGCAGGTATTGGCAGAGCCGCATTACCAATTGCAAGAAAGTTGGCCTGTATGAAAAAAAAACGGACGTGAATTAATTCTTCAAGCAGCTCCTGAGCTGGTAGATGTAGTTACAAAGAAAAAGCCTCCAAAAAAGAAATAAAATCGACTGTGCAAAAAACTGTAAGAAAACAAGTGGGAGCATCAGAAACAGGAAGAATGCGTAAATTAAATCCCAACGGTGAACAGCCAAAACCATTTATTTCACCCAACGGTGCAAAGCCAGAAACAATGGCAGCAATTTAAGGACAGGGACTGATGCTACCAATACAGACGCGGCATACTTAGGCAACAACCCACTACTTTTTTTATTTTCAGAATGCACTGTATCTATTAACGCTTCCAACACAAACGGAAATTATGCGCACAAAGCATTAATTGAAACGAAATTTTTGCCAAAAAAACCTGCAAAACACACATGGCGAGTATGTCAGGGATATTATTACGAGGATGAGCCAGCTTAAATTGACGGCACCGACAGTCGCACGGACGACGTAGCGGCCAGAAAAGCTCTTGTTGCTAACTCCCAGGAGAACTATTTTATTGGAAAGCCGGCGAGTTACATTTTGATTTATGATATACACTTAAATAGTAGTGTCACTCTGCGAATTTCATTTAAAAGGTCTACAACTGATTTTTTTGTAATTTTAGAGTCAAACAAACATTAAAAAGTTAAAATAATTGAAGCTAATCTGTTTATTAGAAAAATGACAATAGCGGATCATGTTTTGACGGCAATTGAGAAAACTCTACTAAAAACACCTGCTGTGTATCCCTATACAAATGTATTGCCACGAACTTTTTTTAGCTAAGACTGCAATAAGAATTTGGAGCCTTGAGGATATTTTCTTGAAAGAACCTGTACGACGTATGGTAATTGCAATGGCAACAATTCAAGCACACATCGGAACTAATCTTACTAATCCTTTTCACTGCCAGAATTTCAATTTGAGCCAAATTGTTGTTTATAGAGATGGTGAACCAATCGTTGGAACTCTGGTCTCAAAAACTTTTATCCACCGCATTTACTTCAATACTCTGGAAGCCCTAGATTTTCTTGACAAAGGTTGGCATGGCAAAATTCGGGACAATTATCCCAATCACTGTATATTATCTTTCGACTCAACTTCAACGCAAGAGGCTTCTCAGGTTTTCATTCATCCGAAACTTACAAACTGCTAAATTTCGGTTCAACTTACATTTGAGGGAGCATTTGCAGCCAACGTAGAAATTTTATTTCTGGGTGACAGAAGCTCAACGTTTTAAGTTAATTCGGAACGAAAGGTGAAAAAAAATCAATTATCACCTCCCCACTGATGGATAGTCATGAAATCCGCTATTTGTTGCGAAAATTTGTTCTTTTGAAATATTGTTTTTTTTGTAGTTTTTGCAGCAGACAAATTCCAAAAGCTAACAACAGAAGGATTTATTATAGTTAATGCTTAAAGCCCAATATAAAGGAAGTCATTGGATGGTTCTTTTGTTTTACAAAAACAACGTTTATTTGGCTGATCCGTGGAATCCCGATACAAAACTATCAAATACAATATTCCCGTCTGGTACAGTTTTACAATGAAGTAACTCAAGTACTCAAACTCAAGCCAGTTCAAAGTCAAAACTCAAAACTCTGTGGACTTTTTTGCATTTTTATTGCGCATGTGATATTTGGTTACCAATATCCTTTACTGTTGAATGCGAACAATAATGATTTGCTACGCTTTGCTAATCAAATGCTCTAACATTTTTAATTATTTTTTTTTGCTCAAATCCTTTTTCGAAAACAACAAAGTACACAATTATTAATTAGAAGATTTCGATTCCACATTAAAATTGATCAAAATCAAACTACTGTCAACATGCAAACAGCCATACTTGGAAAGCTCACCGTATAAATACCGTACAAACCGTACAAACCACCAGTATAAATACTATAGAATCTATCATTCGTACGAGTAGGCAAAACGTCAGGTTGAGTTTGAACACTATTGGTAAAAACAAAATCAACGTTAGGTTGTTTTCTCTTAGAGTTTTCAAAATTCAATTGGTGTTGCTTGTTGTAGTTAACCACTTCGTAAATTTTGTTCTTTATTTCTCCACAAAAAATTGTCTTTGATAAGTTAGTTTTAATAAGTGGTTTGAAACAGGTGAAAAAACAAGGTATATTAAACGGTTTGGATGCTGTAGACTTGAAGGAATCAGGAAGTTGATCGTTGGAGGCAATAACACGATAATGAAACCCAGGTACTTTACAAAAATCGTCATTCATATGCAAGCTATAGGCAAGCTCTTTGTTAGTGTATGGTCAAATATAGGCTCACTTTGACATACAAAGTAATGATGTTGTTTGGCAAACTGACAAAAAAAATTCCGGTGTGCGCTCAACCATTGCTCCACCATTTTGCTTATTAATTTTCTTTGTCACTTTCACTTGCTTTATTTGTAATTTTTTGTCGTGATTGTTTCGCTCTTCCACTTTCGTACTTTCTTCGAGATCACTTTCACAACCAGTTCGCTGCTTTGGTTTATTTTTCTTTGCTGTTCTTCGAGACGATAGGTCTTGCATCGTTTTTATTTTCTGGCCGAGAAGATCGAGTTCAGCAGCCGAGAGAGTTATTCTATGGTTAAAACGAAAATCCTCGGAATCCTTTCTGGAGAGTCGTAGATTGATATATGTTCCCGTGTTTTCGTATGTTTTTACAGAAGCAACAACATTCCGTTCGCTAAAGCACGAAATTTCGTTGTAAAAGTCAATATTATCTTGAAAGGAAAAATTTTCAGTCATAACTTTGATTCCGTCGTGGACAAGAAATACAATCTAAATTGTATCAACACGCTGTAAGAGGAATTTAAGAAATGCGGCGTGCTTTGAATTGACTCGTAAAGAAAATGCAATAACAAGGAAACTATTTAAGAGCTTTTTTCCTCACTTTGGCTCTACATGCGCAGATATGTTAAAAAAGAACTCAAACTCAAACTTAGCCTAGTTTTATGGTTGCCACACCCAAGTTTTGTCTACCATACAGTGAAGTCATTCATGAACACTTCAAAGAAGTCTTCATAGAAACATAAATGGGTTAATCGTTAATCGCCGGCAAGATTTTCAAAATTATGCCGTTTTTGTATTTAATCTTTTACACTTTTTTATCAACAATTTCAGCACAAATAATGAAAATGACCTTGTACATTGAAAACTGTACAATTGAAAAAACAAAAAATACAAAAAATGTTGGTACAAGTTATCACTAAATGACATATAATAGAAACCCGATTCCTCAACAGTATTTCTCCTACCATATTTTAACATTTTTTAAAATGTATAGATGTGCTTATCGGCAGCGAAAAACATTTTTTATTTAAATTTTTGCCACCAAAAAACAGCAATTTTTACACTTTTTTTCAAAATTTTGGTCTGTTTTTGGCGCAAAATGACTTCAAAAATACACCTTAAGCGCTCCACTCAAACTATTTTCAACCCGTAATTTTACCAAAATTCAATTGGTTCCCATATTCAGCATTTCCCAGCACAGTAATGAAGCCATAAAATCACTTTTTTAACCAATTTTCAGACAAATTTTAAACCCCAATTTCTTCAAATTTTTAGTCAATGTTCACGATTTTTTGTCCCCCATTCATTCTCATGCGCTATTTTCAGTTCGAAACTCTACTTGAAACTTCTCTCCAAGCTTGAAATTCAACAAATCTTCAATTTCATTACTTCGCACTTACTTGTTATTTCAAACATATGGGCAATAAAACCCATAAAATTATTACCACTTGTGCGGTCTCAAACTCGGAAAACTATTAAATTTCTTACATTGGAACAAAAATTTATCAAATTTAAACTATCTTTTTCCTTCCCTTACCTCAGTTTTCCAGCAGGTTAGTCACTTTCGTTTTAGTCACTTTAAAAAATCGCAAAGTTTCCGAAAAATTTTACAAGTTTCACTCATTCACCGCACCAACTTTTTTCCGAAAATTTTAAAAGTTCCACCACTCTCACAACATCAAATTCTCAAAAAAAATTACAAGTCTTTGCCAACCAGGAGAAACAAAATTTTCGTAAAATTTTACAAGTTTTTGACAAGGGCACCTAAAAAAGGCCATGCCGGTATTGTAACGGGGGGACAGGTCCACCCCCGTTAAAATTCAGGCATTTTTACTACTACTGCCAAATCTGCGAAGTTCTTTAAGGAATACGTCGTCGAGCTGGAGGTCAGTTAGAATTAAGTAAAAAATGTTGTTTAAAATTGTTGTATTTTTTGTTTATTAAGAGTTTTATCTTTTTTGCAATGAGTAATCAGAATTTTCAAAAAGATTGTCGAATGGACGATGTTTTTTGCTTTTGAATTTACAATTTGTAGTCCTGGTTCAAATTGAAGCCAGAGTAGGAGCAGAAGTATATCAATACTGACCACAGATCCATTATATAATCAGTGAAACCCAGTATGCCAGTGAAGAGTAGGTCACAAACAGTTTGCATTACGACTAAGCTGTAATCCAATGTTTGCAGCTCCTTCTTTGCCAAGAAAACCCCAAGGCAGAACAAATTGATTAGAATGACCGTCAAAAATATCGGAGCCTGAAATTGTTCATATAATTTACGGCCTCGCAATTCACCGCAATGCTGTCTGTCGTGAACAGATGACCGCCATCTTGAGCCTGTTTTCAATTTAGGCAACTGGATCCTTCTAGATTTTCTGAGATCTCTTTTGAAGGTGCCCATATGTGTTTACAAGACTACGTTTATTCAATTCCGTGGATATAAAGTGAACCGTAGGCTTTCTGTGAAGCTCAGCAACCATTCATGTGCTGGTCTTATTGGGCGAAAGGTGATCAAAAATATACAACGGGTTTGTGAGATAAATACAAGGTGCTTACAAAAAGTGGCCATAGCAAACAGCTTAAAAATTTTAGACTCATTGTTCTCTAGCCGTGCAGTAGTTTACATTTTACTTGTGCTGTCGTTTCATATAAGATAGATCAGTTTTCTGCGTAAGTTGTTCAACAGTATTGTTCCCTCTTAGCAGCTGTCGAATTCTGAATCTCAACGTTTGGGATTCTCTCATTCTTCTGTTTTGTTCAAACTTGTCGATTATTTAAATCGACAAATTTGAACAAAACAGAAGAATGAGAGAATCCCAAACGTTGAGATTCAGAATTCGACAGCTGCTGAGAGGGAACAATACTGTTGAACAACTTACGCAAAAAAGCTGATCTAGCAGCTTTTATTGGGCATTTTGCTAATTTCGTTTTCAGTTGTATCTTCAATTGTTCTATTAATCAATAATTAGAGCATTTCTGGTAACAAACAACATTTCTGGTCAAAAATTTCTATAGAAATGTTGGAAAACGTATATGTCAGACTGCCTTTTTGCCTCAGTAAAGTTCACTTTATGAACAGTAAGTATACTTTGTGAGCCTTTTTGAAAAACTAAAGAAGTGCAAATTTAAAGCAGGTTAAAAGTAGTTTTTATTTGAAAAACAAAATATTGTTCAAATTATGAACACCAGGAAACTCTTCCCTCCTACCTCAAATCACCACCCAGCAATAAGAAAGTACTAATTGTTTCGACCTTTTGATGTCAATGAGAAAGCAATTGGAGCTGTAATTTTAACTGAAGTAAAAACTAAAGCAAGCAAGGCGGCTCGGTAATGTGCAATGGCACATAAGGTTCCGACCCCGCCCTTCCACAATTTTGGCATAATTGTCTACCAAATGAGGAACAGATAGAAAAACCCAAAAATTATTTTTTGCGAATCCCAAAAAAGCTCAAGTCTTTTTCAAAAAATTCTGTATGAACGATAAGATAACCTCCAAAACAAATAACTCAGTGGAGTAAAAATTGATGCATTAGATTGCTGTAATATGTCAATATTAAGAAAGCGAGTCAAAACGAACAGCAAAATCAAACAACAACAACAACAACAAACATTAATTACATCAAAAAAGTTATGTCCCTCTTAAAAACTAAATTTAATAACAAAGTCAACATACCGTCAGATAAACCTGAAACTAAACAAAAATAACTTATAAATCACCAGAAAACATATGCGACCAGTCCATAAAAAGGTTTGGTAACAATTATACAAAAAAGAACAAAAACAGAAAAGTAAAAAAAATTAACTTATTTTTTTGAAACAATTAACTTCAAAGTAATAAATACCATTAGGAATAAATTAATATTACCACAAATTTGCGATTACCACTGCTTCTATAGAAGGGCATTAGGACCTGACCTTATTCATTTTTTAGAGCGGCTAAAAAGAACAACAAAGAGCAAACAAAATTTCAATTGAAACTTGCCAGAAAACGCTGTCAAAACCGTCAAGCCAAATTTTGGCACTCAAAATATATTTGATTGCGCCTTCTTCAAACAGCTATAATGTAGTACGTGGCCATCCATTAGTAAGACTAGGTAACAAGTAGACAAAAAAGCGAAGTGCTAAAGTATGTAATACTTTTAATTTTTTTTTCGAAACAAAATTACATTCAATGTCATGAAAGGCATTAATTACAAAAAGAGCTATTTAAATATTGTCATTTTTTCATGAAAAGGAAACCCTCGAGACCTGTAATTTTCCAAAATATTTCTTGCATCTACAAAAAGAACGTCAAATATGACAAAAATCAAATTAATTTAATTTTTTTTTGTGAAAAAGCGGTGTCGAAGCCAGTAAGGTCATAACAAAATCTTTAAAAAAAAGATTTTGGGACACCAATCCCTTTTATTCCCTTGACACCCATAATGTCATATTTGATCTGTAGTCAACTAACGAGATTAGGTAACAAAAAGAAACATAAAAAGAACAAAATTGCGAAGTTAAAAATTTTTTTTTTAATTTTGGAAAACGATGGCTTTGAAAGTCATAAAAGCCATCAGCTATCTGCTAATATCAGAATATCGGTTTTTCTATTCTTACATGAAAAGCCAATGAAAGCTATCACTATACAGGAAATTTCATACGACCGAAACGACAAAGTATAAATGACAGTTAAGACAAAATTAAAAAATTCAATTGATTTCTTCAAGAAAGAGGCGTCGAGGCCATTAAAACGATGATTTATATCTTTCAGGATTTTAATATGTTCAATTGTGCTTTTAATTTGATTGCTAATAAGGTGACATGAGAGCTGTCAATAATGTGATAATGTGACAAAATTAGAAAACGTTAAAAACTGGCAAATATCAAAACAAACAAAAATCTAAAATCTTGTAGTATCAAAGCCAGAAAACAATAATTTCAGGCTTAAAACTGCAACCGAGAATAAATTTTAACTCAGTAGAAAGAAGAAGCAGTCTTTTTTTGCTGACACTAAGCTGGAAGTTGAACAAATTAAGAAAAAAATAGAGGAAAAGTTAATTAAGCCATTATTTATTGAAAAGTCAATTATTTTTAAAAAAGAAACGACCATAAACTTTCAATTAAAAAACTAAATGCATTAGCCTGGAGCTGTTTAGCAAGCGAATTGGTTGGACCTATCACTCCTGAGCTTTGATTTGATATGTTCTGTTCTTTATTATTAAAAAAAGTCTTTTTTTTAAAAAAAAAAAAGACCGACTGATTACAACCCGATTTTTTTGGATTGTAACAGTCCAAGAATGGCCCAAAACTACCCCTGTTAATACTTATTCTCCGTTAAGAACAACTGATTTTTCGAATGTTGTAGATATAGATAATTTCTGAGTTGAAACTCAAAATAAATTTTGCATTTTTGATAATCAACGAGTAAAGTTAGCAAAAAACGGCAAAGTTTTAACTACAAGGCACTCTCTGCGGACTCTGAAGTAGAAATAGCCCCCTCTGAGTCTACAAAGATTGTATGAGTGTTGTTTGGGGGTGTACTGTAGGCAAATTTAATCAAAGTGGACTAAAGTAGCTTATTTCGTGCTGTTGTTGATGAAAAAGGCTAAATTTTGAAATGTTTATCCAGATTTTTTGACCAAAAAATTAGATCAAAACAATCAAAAAAGCTTGTTCGTCTTCAAAAAAAAAATCAACGACACTATTCTTAAAAATTATAACAAATTTTCGAAACAAAAATTGACGAAAATTTAGGCAAAAATTCCGGAAAATGTGAATAAAAACAACGTGAATTCACTCTTCTTTTCTCAGAAGTTTAAGCCTCGATAACTCCCTGTAGAAAACGAAAATTAAGAAAATCTTTTAAATTCCATTTTCTACGCTGGACGAGCTTTCTAATGATACCAGTCTCAACTCTCTACGACGAATATATCGAGCGGCGAAATTTCACGGAACAAAAAAAACCCAGTTGAGTATATAGTTCCTCCCCCCTCAAGAGGGTCGGAACAAAAAAGAGTAGCTTGTAGCATGAAACTTTTTCAAACTGCTTTTCAAAACTTTTATGGGGTGGTGCACGTGGGAACTTAGTCGGCAGAATGCCGGTAAATAGCCACCGCTGTTTAATGAAAAAGAGAGAAAAATTTACAACAGTCTCATATTTTTTCTTCAAGTCAAAAAATGTTCGATAATTATGGTAAATTTAGCATCTAATTGAAGGACAATACGCTCAATACTAAAAACAGTTAGCAGTATACACTAAAATTTTTTTGAAAATTTGATGCACTAAACCTTAACATTAAACATTATTGCCCTGGTTTTATTGGTTTATCCCATTTAATTTGGTTTCTCCTTTTGAATTGAATGTGTTCGCGTAAATGTGTTAAATGAGTTCTAAATTCCGTTCAATTGAAGCAGTAAGTGAGTGAGCTAAGTCAAAATACTTATATAAAACAAAAAAACGTGATATTGGAAAGGAGAGCTCTTAAATAATAGTTTTTGAGAGATTGACTGCAGCTGTTATTAAAAATTCAGTGTCACAGTTATTTTAACCCTGAATAACTTGAAGAAGCCACAAATGGTTGATTTTTCTTTGATAATTTTGTTTTCATAAATAATAGTAAATTTTTGATCATCTCAATGCTTTTTCTTGTTCGTTTTTATAGCTTGGAAAAGTTAATAACAGGTTCGTTTGGCTATCTAAAAAGGTCTAATTGAAAAAATTTGGTTGCAATAATTGCTCCAATGGTTTAACTACTTTGACAGTATTTGTTTCCATAAAGAGTTAGTAGAAATTAAATTCTTTGTTTTCCAGTCAGTTAGTTACAGTTTTTGAAGGTCTACTGGTTTCTCCAGTGGAGTGTAATTTAACCAAATTTGTTTCAGATATCATGTTTTCGACAACTTCGATAACATGATATTCCATTTCTTCACAGAACAATCAATTTTTTAAAGGATTTTGAGGTCTGTTTACCTGTATTTTTATTTAAATTACTCAAAGAGTTCCTTGGCTCTCTAACAAAATGCTTTTTTTAAAAATGAAATTTTTAATTTTTTGAGTTCTTGGCGTTATCGTCATTCTTTTTGTTGACCTGTTGCTTGATCGAATCTACAACATAGCATTTGATTTTAATTATGGGACTTTTTTAAATACAGGTACAAGCTGTGATATATCAACTCCGGCAAAATTTTTTTTACAAAAAAACACGTCGATTTTCAAATATTTTTTGTCCTTGCCTGTTGTTTTCATTTTAGACTCTTTACATATTTCCAAAAACGAAAAGCGCGTTTCATGGAATTGATTTCATGCAAATTAAACACAATTTTTTCCCCATTGTTTTTTTTTTGTCTAATGTTATTTTGACAAATTTAATTTCTTGTCATTTTGCTACTTTTTGTTGTATATATTATATATATATATATAATATATATATATATATATATAAGTTGAAGTTCGTAGTTTAAAAGAAATCTAAAATTTTGTATCTAGTTTATTCAATTGTATTTTTATTTACAAAATTTTTGTTTACAAAAAACACGTCGATTTTTCAAATATTTTTGTCCTTGCTTGTTGTTTTCATTTTAGACTCTTTACATAATTCCCGAAAACGAAAAGCACTTTTCATGGAATTGATTTCATGCAAATTTAATACAACTTTTCCCCACTGTTCTTTTTTGTCTAATGGTATTTCGAAAAATTTAATTTCTTTTCATTTTGCTACTTTATATATATATATATATATATATATTATATATATATATATAAAAGTTGAAATTCGTAGTTTAAAAGAAATCTAAAATTTTGTGTCTAGTATATTCAATTATACTAATTATAAACTTTTCTTTATTTCCTAAAATTGAATTTTTTAGATGATGTAAACAATGATTATTTTTTGTCAATTTTTTAAAAATCTTGTGAACTTTTTTTTATTGCAACAATAAATGCTTCGTTTTTCCCGATGTTTTCGTCAATTTGGGTTCATAGAACCAAAGTCCTTTGAGAAGAATTGAATGTTGGCAATTTTTGTGTCACGCACAAGCTTGCACGAGTCGCCTTGTTCTAGTACAATATGATTAAAGCACAATCTCGGTCAGTTCCTTCGGAGTGATTTTTATAATTCTGAATTTACACTTATTTTGATAAGGCCACATTATGCTATTAGAACTTCCTGCCAAATCTGCCTTTCGATGTTATCACTTGTGAGCACTGATCTTTACCCGGGCAGCCACTTCCTAGGTTAATACAGGGATCATGACAGATGTCACACAAACAATAACGTATTTCCTTGTACGATCTTTGCAGCAAAACCAGGGAAATTTTATTTGACTCTGGAATGAAATCTAAGATATCATATATTATCCTTGTGGGGATGTAATTCACAGTTCACATCTCATAAGATTTCAAAAAACCAAAAAAAAAAATGGTGAAATGATGGTGAAATGAGACACAGGAAAACATATGATTCTTGTATAACAGCCAGGAAATCATATATGATTCTTTATTGAAAACTAAGGGAAGCATACATGATTATTGCGTGAAACGTGAAATCGAGGAAACCCTATATGTTCCTTACTCGAAATCAATGATATTATAAAAGTTCCTGTACTACAAGGAAGGAGTTGTGGGGCCTTGTTTTACTAATTTAGTTTAAACAAAGATAAGCTAGATCGTGCAAGAAAAATAATCACTTCCTCGATTTCATACAAGGATCATGTTTCATTTCCTGGGTTTCATACAAAGATCGTGAAAAATTTTCTTGGGTTTTTGAGCAGTCTCGTACTATCGGAAAACCCAAAAAGTTTTTAATCAGATCAACACTCATTTTCTTGAGATCACTAAACACCAAGAAATTCCAAATTGTTCCTTGCAGTAAATCATGTTTATCGAATACGATCGTAGCAAGAAATCATCGATACAAAAATTGATAACGTAGGAAATGGAACACAAACGTTATTTTTGTACTTGTAAAAACTATATTTTGAAAATCTAGCACAATCAATCCTGCCTATTTCCGATGCGTTCCATCACGCAATATTTTTTTAAGATTCCTCTTTGATTACAAAGAAATCATACAAATCATATAAGACCTAGTATGGTTACAAGGACATTCTGAAGTCTTTTTTTGCTTTTTTACTTCTGCCAATGTCAATTATGGATTAGTTTGCTGCGCTTAAAAATCATAGATTGTTTTCCGATGCATTTCATTTGGTAATTTGTTTTATATAGTTCATGCAGACTACTAAAAAATCATACAGATCATGTATGACCAAGTATAGCTTCGAGGATAATTTTTTTCTGCTCTCATGGAATTGCAGCGAGCGTCGATTGATTGTTTTCAGTTTTATTAACCTAAGGCATAACAATTAATGCTTTTTCGGATTAAGTTTGAGTTGTAAAGTTTATGTATGATCTTTCTTTGGCTACTATGAAATCATACAAATAATTATATGACCTTGTGTGATTGCGACCCGGGTGGGTGATTAAAATTCGACATACTTTCTTTTTTTCTGGCCCTAAGCGATATTTTTTCAAGGAATAAAGGAATTCGAGCAAGATCTCTGAACCGATATAAAGAGGTTTGCATCTTTCCCGTTTGTGCCCCCTCCCCCAGCATAGTGAGGGCATTTAATTTGCACCCCCAGACGCACGTGACATATTTTTACATGAGAAGTTATTATGTAACTGGGGGAGCATTTAACATAATCCAGAGGTTTAACTGAATATGTTCACCAGGTAAAGATTGCAGGTGTGATCTATACACCTATATAAGCGCCATGATTTCTGCAATGGTTTCGACAAAAAACGAGATACATTAAAGTTGTTTCCGTATATGAAATAAATACACTGATATCTTTGGAAAAATCAGGACGTCGAATAATGTCTGGGCTCAAAGTTTGAAGTAGAAAAAAATCAAAGGAGCCGAGGGATGTAGATTTGCAGAGTAATTCATATCAAACGGGGCCACTTAATTCAATTGATTGAAATCTCGGCGTGCATAGAAAAATTTGTTCCAATTTTATAACTTTATTTCACTCGTTTTTATCCCTTGTTCGATTACCAACGGCTATCTTCCAAGATCTCACAGGAATTTTGCAAGAGTCTTGTTAGTTTACGTACCATCTTACATGATTGTTAATTCTTCTAAGATCTAAGATTCTTTCAAAATAAGCGTCGAATTCGTGCAAGATAAGTGTCGATATCATGCAAGATTCTAGAAAGATCTGCATGTTGCCACAGGGTTAATTTGCCTTAGATCTGTTCAAAGTTTATTGATGTCTACGAAAATAATTCTGCACGTTTTGCGATTACGTTTAATGTTTTCCAAAACTGATAAAAATAACTATAAGGTAAATTTTCTACAATAGGATGTTTTTTGAATAATATTTGGCCAAAAATTGTTCGTAAAACCAACCAAATGAAACCAAATCAGATGCAAACGTTTTTCATTCAAAATTTTGATCTGGTTTCCGGAAAATTTCACTTAAAACCGATCGCATGGAAAGCCACGATATTAGCATGGCTGTAGATTTTTTCGAAGATTTCCTTAAAAAGTGCTGAGAACCCAACTGGATGAGAAAATGCTTGATTTTCGCTGCAGTAAACAAAAATAAACGTTGATTCTGCATCGTATTATAACTCACTTTTTGGATGTTAGGTGAACAAGTTACTTTTGAGAAGTTATGACAAAAGTGCTCACCATTGGGATCTCAGAAATGATCTTCAATCTCACTATTGGGAGATAATAATGCGGCTGTTGACGGAGATGGCGATTATTTCCATTATAGGATGGACTTTCATTTTCCGTTCTATCACCTAAGACCTCATTCAGATTTTAGAACCGGGGTGATTTTGTTCAGAAAAAGTTAAAATGAAAAACCAAAACAAGAACGTTTGACATGATATTCCAAGCTTTTGCCCTTTCATCAGCTGTTTAAAATTTTTGTTCTACCAGCAGTTAAGTGCATCGTCTATCAATATGAACATCCTTTCATTGTTCCTTCTTTCCTTCCTTCTTACATCTGTTTTAGGTTTTGTAATTAGTTGAAAAGTTCATGGGTTTAGTCTGGAGTTTTAATATGGTGTTCTTTTTATGCTGAGACCTGTGAACTTGTGTATGTGTGTATGTTTGTGTGTGTTTGTGTGTGTGTGTGTGTGTGTGTGTGTGTGTGTGTGTGTGTGTGTGTGTGTGTGTGTGTGTGTGTGTGTGTGTGTGTGTGTGTGTGTGTGTGTGTGTGTGTGTGTGTGTGTGTGTGTGTGTGTGTGTGTGTGTGTGTGTGTGTGTGTGTGTGTGTGTGTGTGTGTGTGTGTGTGTGTGTGTGTGTGTGTGTGTGTGTGTGTGTGTGTGTGTGTGTGTGTGTGTGTGTGTGTGTGTGTGTGTGTGTGTGTGTGTGTGTGTGTGTGTGTGTGTGTGTGTGTGTGTGTGTGTGTGTGTGTGTGTGTGTGTGTGTGTGTGTGTGTGTGTGTGTGTGTGTGTGTGTGTGTGTGTGTGTGTGTGTGTGTGTGTGTGTGTGTGTGTGTGTGTGTGTGTGTGTGTGTGTGTGTGTGTGTGTGTGTGTGTGTGTGTGTGTGTGTGTGTGTGTGTGTGTGTGTGTGTGTGTGTGTGTGTGTGTGTGTGTGTGTGTGTGTGTGTGTGTGTGTGTGTGTGTGTGTGTGTGTGTGTGTGTGTGTGTGTGTGTGTGTGTGTGTGTGTGTGTGTGTGTGTGTGTGTGTGTGTGTGTGTGTGGCTTAATACAATTTGTAACGGTTTCAGTTCTCAAGTCTAAAAATGTCTCTGTGAAATTAATTAATTTTTACCTTTGATGAAAGCAAATGATTCCTTGATCAAGTCTAGCTGGCTAGATGTTTAGTCTACACTTGAAAGTTTTAACACTTGCTAGATGGACTTGATAAAAGCTTCTCAAATTTATACTGACACTTGGCGGGTCAGATAAAACATTTGTCGGTTTAATTAAAATCTATAAAAAACCGTTTTGCTACTTTCAATTAAATTTCTAAGAATCCCAGTGATGCTGTTGAAGTTGAATGAAATTTTCTTGGGATTATTAAAAACGCAGAGAGAGATTGACCAAGTTTCTCATATTCAGTCCAAACTTTTTCAAACAATTTTATATAAAATGGGGGAAATTTACGAGCAATTGTCAATGCACTGTAACAAAAACAATCGGCAATTTTTTACCTCAAGATGAGACATGCCATAACAAAGGGAGTCTTCTGGAATTAAACTTTAAAAACGGCATGAAATTGATTTATTTGCGAACACCCATAACTGGCTCAAAACAGCTGTTACGCATAGGGCAGATAATCTGGTTTAACTCAAGACGTTTTATAACTTAAGGAAATAGGGAGTCCCAGTTATGTGGGATCGCACATAAGGATCCGTCCCGGCTCATCCACAGGTTTCGCATAATAGAAAACCCCATAAATTCAAATATTGCTCAAACAATTTTACTGTATGAGCGAAAAGATAGCCTCCAAAGCAAATAACTGAGAGGAGCAATAAATAAGAAAACGAGTCAACACGAACAGTAAAAACGAAAAAATTAGAATTAAATCCAAAACTTTATGTCCATTTTTGAAAACAACACTTAATAACAAAGGCAAAAGAGCGTCAGATAAAACTGAAACTAAACAAAAATAAATTGTAATTCACTAGAAAAGATATGGGACAAGTCCATAAAAAGGTTCGGTATGAATTCGATAAAAAAATTCGAACCAAAACAAAAAAGTTGAAATGTTTGCTTATATTTTTTCAAAGCAATTGATTTGAAAGTAATGAAAACCATTAGAAATTTAATGCAAATGTGCCACAGGTTTGCGATTACCTTTGTTTCTATAGAATTGCATTAAGACCTGCCCTTACTCATTTTTCATGCGGTTGAAAAAGAATAACAAAAAGACAACAAAGAAAAGTTAAATTCAACTTGCCAGAAAACGCTGTCGAAGCCAAAAAGCCATTTTTGCCCCTTCAAATAAGTTTGATTGCGCCTTCTTTGAACACCAATGATGTAGTATGTGAACTTTCATTAATGAGACTGGGTAACAAGCAGACAACATTGAAAAAAGCGGCTAAACTGAGTAATTCTTTTGTATTTTTCAAAAAAAAATTATTGAAAGCTATTAAATACCACATGAAAAAAAAATTCTTATTTTTTTGTCCGATGGAAGATTTTCAGACTTTCAATTCTTCAGAATATTTTTACGTCTACAATGAGAATGTCAAATATGACAAAAATCAAAAACTTATTTCCTTTTTTTGTGAAAAACCCGTGTCGAAGCCAGTAAAGTCACAACGAATTCTTTAGATTTTTTGTCACCAATTCTTTTTGCACCTTATTTTGACACCAATATTGTTATTCATGACCTGCAACTAACGATACCAGTCAACAATTAGACAATAAAAACAGAATTACAAAAATAAAATTTTATTGAAAAAATTGTTTTTAAAGTGATTTAAGCCATCAGCTATCTACTAATATCAAAATAACGGCTGCACAATTAATTTTTCTATAAAAAACCAATCAAATCTGTCATTACAACTAAAAAGACAAAGTAAAAATGACAGTTGAAGCCAAAATTTATAAAAATCAATTAAATTCTTCTAGAAAGTCGTGTCGAAGCCGTTAAAACAATTATCTATATCTTCAAGGATTTTGATATTGACCGTGGTGCGTTATTAAGAAAGCCAATAAGGCAGTATGTGAATTGTAAATAATGTGATAACGTGAAAAAACGAGAAAACGTGAAAAATGGGCAAATGCGTAAAAGAGAAAAAAAATGTGATATCTAGTAGCATCAAAGCCAGAAAACAAAAACTTAGGGCTGAAAACCACGAAGAAGATTAAATTTTATTTCTGTAGAAAGAAGATGCATTCTTTATTTGCTGACACTAAACTACAGGTTGACCAAATAAAGAAAAAAATGGGGCAAAAATTAACAAGCTATTAATTATTTAAATATCATTTTCTTATCAAATTCAAAACGGCCATAAGCCTTAAAGTAAAAAACTAGATAATATAGGCTGAAGCAGCTTAATAGGCCAATCAAACTCACCACTACTGAGTTTTGATTTGAAACATTCTTTTCTTTAATTATCATAAGAATAGATTTCTTTAAAAAAGACAGACTGATTACAATCCGAATTATTTTTGGATAGTAGCAGTCCAAGATTGGTTCAAAACTAGCCTTGCTAATAATTTTTGTCCCTCAGGAACGCTTAATTTTTTGAATGTTAGAGATATAGGTAATTAGTTTGTTAAAAAAAATAAAAACGATAGCTGCCTTTTTGATAATCAACGAGCAAATTTAGCAAAAAACGGCAGGCAAATTTTTAATTACAGAGCACACTCATTTGACTTTAAAGTAGTAATAAATCTTTAATGAGCCTTCAAGGGTTATATTAGTGGTTTTTAGATAAAAACTTCCGGCAAAATTATCCAAAGTTGACTGAAGAAGCTTATTTTCTACATTTTTTAAATGAAAAAGGCTAAATTTTGAAATACTAAGCCAAAATTTTGCCAAAAAATTTTTAAAAAGTCAGTCAACAATACTTTTTGGTCTCTAAAAAAATCAAAAACACTACTCCTAGAAATTTGAAGTCAAAGAGAAACGTACAAAATTCAATTAAATTCTTGGAGTTTCGAAAGCCTTTCGAAGCCTTTAAAACCACAAAATATACCATTAAAGGCTTTTATAAGTGCGACTGTGCCTTAATCTGAACGCCAACAATACAATATCTGAACTGTCAATAAGGTGATAATGTGACAAAACGAGAAAAAATGTAAAAATGGCTTTATGCCTAAACTTTAAAATTATTGTGAAATCTAGTTAAATCAAAGCTAGAAAACCATAACTTAGGGCGTAAAACCGCAAAACAGAAAAATTGCTGACACTAAGCTACAATATGACCAAATTAAGAGAAAACAGACGCAAAGCTCAATAAACAATTATTTAAATAAAAATCAAAATTTTATAAAGTTCAAAACGGCTATATGCTTTAAAGTAACAAACTAGATAAATTAGTCTGAAGCAGCATAATTGGCCAATCAAACTTGTCACTGATGGGTTTTGATTTGAAACGTTCTGTTCCTTAATTATTTTAAGACTAGATTTCTTTTAAAAAAGACAGAATGATTACAATCCGAAATGTTTATGGGTTGTAGCAGTCCAAGATTGTGTCAAAACCAGCCCCGCTAATGTTTTTTGTTCCTCAGGAACGCTTAATTTTTCGAATGTTATAGATATAGATAATCAGTTTGTTTAAAGAAATCAAAAACAAAAGCTGCATTTCTGTTAACCAACGAGTGAAGTTAGCAAAAAACGGCGAATATTTAATCACAGAGCACTCTCAATGGACGCTGAAAAAGTAATAGCCCCCGTTTCAGTTTAAAAGTATCATTTTAGTGTTTTTTGGGTGTTGACTTCCGGCAATTTTATTCGGATTGTACTAAGGAAGCTTATGCTTTGCCTTTTTTGATCAAAACAGGATAAATTTTGAAATACTTAGCACAAATTTTTGCCAAAAATTTAGATAAATTTGGTCAACAAAACTTTTTTGTCTGTAAAAATAAAATCAACAACACTCTTCTTAAAATTTGAAGTTGAAGACAAATGTAATAAGTTCAAAAACATTCTTGGAGAAAGGTGTTTTGAAGCAGTCAAAACCAGAATCTATGCCATTAAAGAACTTTAAAAGATCGATTGTGCCTTATTCTGAACGCAAATGATATATTATCTGAACTGTAAACAATGTGGTAATGTGAAAAAAACGACAAAAAATTGTAAAAATGGCTCAATGCCTAAATACTTAAAACAATTAAAATATAGTAGTATCAAAGCCAGAAAACCATTATTTAGGGCGTAAAACAACAATAAAGAGTCATTTTTAATTCAGTAAAAAGAAGAAGCATTTTTTCTTAGCTGACACTAAGCTACAATATGACCTAATTAAGAGAAAAATAGAAACAAAAATAAAAAAATCTTTATTTGTTTAAAATAATTTTTGTCTGAAATTGGAAACAACTATCAACTTTAAATTAAAAAATTATATAAATTAGGTCTAAAGCTGCCTAATAAGCCAATCGATGCTATTTCTAGTGAGCTTTGATTTGAAACGTTCTGTTCTTTAATTAATATAAAAACTGATTTTTTATAAAGACCAAATGATTACAATCCGAACTATTTTTTTGATTGTAACAGTCCAAAATTGGTTCAAAATTAGACCTGTTATTTATTTTTGTCCATTAGGAGCTATTAATTTTTCTAATGTTATCGTTTTAGATAATTTAGTTTGTCAAAAACAAAGAAGAACTGCTGCGTTTTTAATAATCAACAAAAAAAATTGGCAAAAAATGTCAGAACTTTAATCACAGAGCACTCTCAATGGAAGCTGAAGTAGTATTAGCTCGGTTTTGAGTTCACATGGATTATTTCAGTGTTTTTTGGTTGTGGACTTCCGGCAAATTTATTCAGATTGGACTAAGGAAGCTAATGCGCCATTTTTGATTTAAAAAGGCTGAATTTTGAAATACGTAGCCAAAATTGTTGCCAAAAAACTAATTTAAGTTAGTCAACAAATTTTTTTTGCCTGTAAAATTAAAATCAACAACACTATTCTCAAAATTTTGAATTCAAAGACAAATACAAAAAATTCAATTAGGTACTTCGAGAAAGGGGTTTCCGAGCCGTTAAAACTATAATCTATGCCTTTTAGGTCTTTTATGTGTTCGATTGTGCCCTTTTTGAACCACAATGGAGCAATAATTGAACTGTCAATAGTGTGGTAATGTGACAAAACGAGAAAATTAAACTTGAAAAATGTGTTAAGGCCTAAAAATTAAAAAAAAAAACATTTTGAAATCTAGTGTTATCAAAACCAGAAATTTATAATAAAGCATAAAGCCGCAAAAAGATAAATTTTTATTTCAGTAGAAAAAATGAAAGAAAAGTTTTCTTTTACTGCTGAAATTAAGCTACAATTTGAGCAGATTAGGAGAAAAGTAGTGGCAAAGTTCAATAGGCCAGTGTTTATTTAAAAATCAAAAGACCATAATCTTTCCAGTAAAGAAATTAAATGCATTAAAATGGACCTGCTTAGGAGGCCAACTGGACCTATCAACAGTGAGATTTGAAATGAATTGTTATTTTTTTAAAAAACATAATATAGATCGAATTTTTTTTAAGAGACCGACTGAATACAATCCGAATTATTACTGGGTTTTAACATTTCAAGATTGGACCAAAACCAGCTTTGCTATTGTTGATCATCCACTATGAAGATTCCGTTGTTTCGAACATTATAGATATAGGTAATTTTTTAGTTAAAAGATCAATATTAGACGCTGCATTTTTGATAGTCATTAAGCAAAGTTAGGAAAAAAGTTGACAAAATTTTAATTCCAGACTATTCTCATTGGAAGTGGAAGTAGGATTAGCTCCCTTTGCAGATTACAAAGATTGTTTTAGTTGTTTTTGGTTGTGAAAGTTTGGCAAACGCAATCAAAGTTTACTGAAGAAATTTATTTTGGATAAATTCTAATGAAAAAGTTTGAATTTTGAAATATTTAGCCAAAAACTTAGTCAAAAATTTTAAAACAAAACCGTCAGCATTACATTTTTCGGTTTTCACGAGCTAATTGAATTTTACTACTATTTTTTATATTTACATGTTTTAGGCAAAGTTCCTGAGAATGTGATTAAAAATAATGCAAATGGATCTAATATTCTTAAAATTTTAAACATCGGTCTTTTTTTTGGAAGACCGTCTGAAGACAATCCGAATTATTTCTGGACTGTAACAGTTCACGATTGGACCAAAACCGGCTTCTCTATGGTTGATCGTCCACCTAGAAGACTCAGCTGCTTCGAATATTGTAGATCTAGGTAATTTTTTTTAGCTAAAAGATCAAAATTAGATGCTGCATTGTTGATAATCATTAAGCAAAGTTAGGAAAAAAAGTTGGCAAAGTTTTAATTCCAGACTATTCTCAATGGAAGTAGAAGTAGGATTAGGTCCCGTTGTAGTTTACAAAGATTGTTTTAGTTGATTTTGGGTGTCTTAGTTTGGCAAATTTAATCAAAGTGGACTAAAGGAACCTATTTCGGATAATTTTTGATGAAAAATCTGAATTTTGAAATATTTAGCCAAAACTTTAGACAACAAATTTAAAAAAAGTAAACATTACATTTTTCGGTTTTTAGAAACTAATTGAACAGTACTATTATTTTCAATATTTACATGTTTTAGCAAAATCCCGGAAATGTGAATAAAGTAACGCAAATGGATCGAATATTCACAAAACTTTAAACAACGATTACTCGCTCTGGAAAACGAAATTCAATAAAAGCTTTTTATTTCCATATTCTACGCTGGACTGCTTTCTATGGATACCAATCACAATTCTCCACGATCAAAATATCGATCGGTCAATTTAGACTGAACAAGAAAACCATTTGAGTATATATTTCCTCCCCCCCCCCTCAAGAGGAGTCGGAAGAAATGTATATTTAAATCAAAAGAGCTGGTTTGAATGAATCTTTTCCAAGTTTTTAGACATAAACAGGTAATAGCTTCAAATCTATTAGATCGCGTAAATTCAAAATTCCCTCAAATATAACCAAACAAAAATCGTTTAAATCCCAAAAATTTTGATACCCAAAGAAAGTTTATTCCGATTTTTTTTTGCAAAAACTGAGAAAAAAATTGATTTTTTTGTTTTACCAGATCTTTTCATTTTTTCAAAGTTAATGTTAACTCACTTGTCCGTTTTTTACCAATAAAAGAAGTTTCCTAAATTCAGTATAAATATCAGCAAAAATTGTGCGCAACAGTTTGAAGTTTGAAAGTGTTGTGCGGTAAGTAAACATTCTTCTTAGTTTGAAGCACCATGAAAGTTTTGTTCCTAGAGTAATACATGTTAATAAAACTGATTAAAAAATTGTGCTTTAAGAATGAGTTCCACATCTATCAAATCACTGAAATGGCAGTATAGAATAAACTGGAATCGACAATTGCCCTGCACTAACTGAAATTATATCTCGATTTCATATTTCGAGTTTTATGATCTGAGGTTTGACACATTTCTGAAAACATTGTCTTATCAGTACTAATCAGATCGTATAGCTGCTGACCCACTTTTTGTCAGTTTTTAGACGGTTAAGAAAAGTTTTGTCGGATCTAACACAACAAAATCCTATAAGAGTTTACACTATAAGTTTTTTTGCTCCATATGTTCTTCCACAATAATAATTATGACTCATAGGAGTTTGTACAAAAAATTTCAACCGTAAAAAACTTCAAATCTGATTGGAACTGTTTTGGGACAGTTCGTTAGATGAAATAGCAGCATTCAAAAACTGCTCTTTGCAGCCCCTAGTGGACCACCAAAATAATCAGAATAGTTTTTTTCGAGCGTAAGATGATCTTTACATGTATAACTTCGATTTGCGACAAAGACTAATAAAAGTTAATTCATTTTTTGAGAACTATGTTAATTTTAGGACCTTCTGCTGTTGCCATTTTAACATCTAAATAATTTTAATTTCTTGAAAAAAATATGTCTCGTTGATTACATTACGAGCAATTTTTTGGACATATTAGGCACTTTTTAGGCAATTTTTTTTATTAGATCGTTCATGATAGCAACTTTTTTTTGAAAGAAGTGTTTTTTTTTCTCGCAAGTTCTCATAAGGCCGTACAAAATCTCATAATTTTTTGAGCGGTGTAAGCAATTCCAATATTAACTCCCGCACAATAACAGTTTGGAAAACCAAACAACTATTATCTTGTGATAACTGATTTGATTCATATTAAATCTTTCTTGATTTAAATTCACTCATATCGGATTTTTTTTGTAAGATCTGATAAGATTTTACAAAATAAAAGTTTTGATAGGACGTCCTTTGAAATCTTACAAGATAAAACTCGGGACTCATTGGGGATAACTAACTATACTCTAGTTTTCATTTTTGTTTCCACATCGTGAGCTTACTTTTCATTAAAAGGAGCTACCTAATAACATTTTAAAGCATTTTTGGATCAGCAGCTAAACGAGCGAGGTGATGTTGATTTTGGCGTCACTCACAAAGGTTATCAATGAGTTGCTTATTTTGGATGCTATAGGGATAATTTGCTCAGGTCAAATTTTGGTATAATCGGGAGGAGCGAATTGAAAGATTTACCCCCCCCCCCCCCCCCCCAGACGTCAACGCCATTTGCTGCTTCCCCGTTGGACTACTTTGACTTATACCCAGTGGTTGGGATATATGTTGTTTCCCTAAATCGAACGATACAACAAATTTACGTTTTTTGGAGGCCGTCATTTTACTGTCCAGCGCAGAAAGCACTGAATTATGCAAGTTTTAATTAATTAGATCCTTTTTTAAAAAAAGATTGAGCCATTTTTGTGTTAATTATGGCTCTTAAACCTGTTGTTCTACAAATAAAAAATTTGACTGGGCATTTTTGGTGAAAATATAAGTGAATATAGATGAGTAGAATGCTTCAGTATTGGTTTTGTAATTGTTCAGTACAGAAATAGTTTCAACTCCAGCGTATATTATGAAAACAGATCACTATTTGTTTAGATTGACTCTAAAATTAGTTTCAAGTACAAATGAGGGGTGGGGAGGGAGATTATGGGGAATTATGGAAATATATCGTTCCTCGTGGTGTCTGTCGATCCATGGTTCAGCAGTTGTAGTTGTGGGTGTTCCAGTGTAAGGTGTCCACTCTGTGCTGTAGATGGACTCAGTAAAACTCTCTGTGTATGGAGAACTCCAACTACTGGAACTGTGGTAGTCCCACGATGTGGAGTTTGAAGAAAAACTTTTTCAAGATTGATTTCAGTTGCACAAAATTTACTATTGGCTACGGAAAAATTGAGAATATCATGAACGGTTTTGCGTTTTTTTTCTGAGAAATCATGTGACGAAAGTATGACGTAGAAAAATAGTTAACAAGGCAAATCTTATCCAAACTTTGCTCCTCTGGAACAATCTTGTGACATATTTAACATAAAAACCTTCAAAACAGTTTACTTACTCTTAGTGAAAACTGTGTTGTATCACATCGTACAAGCAGCAGTAAGTTGCAACAATCAATGAAGTCTACTATTATTGGCTAGGGTATGCTAATACGAAAATTAGACTAATCAATTCCAAATTAGGTTCATCAATTTATCGCTGAATTATTAACCGAAGCAAAAAATTTAGCTAGAGAGCACAACAGCAAAATTAAGTATATTCAGAAAAAGGATTATTAAATTGAGTTGAAAAGGCAGAATGTCTTATATACATCACTAGATTAAATTTGCTATCCTTTTTGGAGCACATTTAGGCCTTTCACCTCCAAAAAAATAATCAAATATAAAAAAATAGAAGAACCTTATAGCGAGATTTCACTACGAACCAGCAACCCTACCAAATCAAGTGGACCATTTGGTTGGTTTTACTTCTTCAACTTAACAAAAACGTATCATAAGACACGTCAATTGGGCCTTCAGTGTGGGACATTGAACAACAGATCCGTAATACTAATTGTTAACAATATATTATATTAAATTATATTGTACCATTTTCAATGGTATTATCCTTAATCTCCATTAAATAACAACAACCGTAATTACGAGCAATTTGGTAGGGTGCGCTGGTTCGTAAGATGAAATATTTGGATTGACTTATAAATAGGCCCCTTTTGAGAAATTATAGATAAATACTAGATACAGTTTGCTATTCTTGATACAATAACGGCTGTTCTTTTGTTACTAACAACGAGAGTTTTGCACAACCCAGTTGGTTTCACTGGTTTTAAACTTGTCTGAATGTTACGTTTTTGAAGTGAACTTTTGTGAACTTTGTTATCAGCTATACTGTAGATTATCGTTTCTTTACTCAATACTCAATCAGTCTCCACAAATATTCATTGAGCTTGGATGATCTGCACTTTTTTGCGGTCAGGATATCAAAATAAACCCAAGTTCGAAATAGCAAAATCTCCAATAAACTTTTCAAAACAACTAACTTAGCTACTGTTTGGTAAAAATAAATTTCCATTTTGCTAATCTTTTAGAAAACATTGTCTCGATAATCAAAACATTAAATGTAACAAGAATGGCACTTTGCGCGTTTTCACTCAAATTGCTGTATAAAACAATTACTAAAAAAATGCAAGGCTTCCATAAAGCTAATATGAGAAAACGACTCGATAATTTACATTTTTATTCAGAAGGATAAATTGAGAATATCCAAGTTAATTTTTCCAATTAAGTCAATGTTAAGTTGTGCCGTACAATAACTAAATTCATTTCCAGAAACAAGATACAGCAACAAGTAATCAACTGCTCAAGGACTGGTATTCTTCAATACGCAAATTGTGTCAATTTTTATGAAAAAACAAAAATAAAGAGTTTCAAGCGATTTTTGGTAATTTTTCAAGCTGCTTTTTAACTGCTAGTCAAGTGGTTTTCCCTGTCAAAGATGAGACAAAGATGTTGACAGGACGTAAAAATTTTAAAAAGATAATCAACTTTTTAAATTTTCTCAAATCAAGTTAAAATATTTCTGAGAGTTTCCAGAATAGTTCTTTCTGTTTTCCCTCCTCTTTTCCACTCTGGGATTGGGACTTGCAGTGGTGGAGGTACTATGATTATTTATAAGAAAACTGATACAGCACTGTAAAAACGATACAAATACAGTTTTACGGTACAAACAAACCAAAAAACAAAGCAAGATAAATTAAATAGAAAATATTAGAGTTAAAAGATTATGGCTAAATTAAATATAATAAACACCATAGGATCGTATCCAAACGCTTGAAACTGTTAGGAGAAAGTTTACAGCTTTTGAAAAGAGAATCTCTACAAACAACTTCACTACATTTTTGAGGCTCTTCAAAGTTTCACAGTAGACAACAACAATGCCATTTTTGCTCATAAAGAGTTCCCACCCAAAGGAATAAGAAGTCAATTTAGTGTTTGAGCTCGTTTTGTTTTAAAACTTAGTTTTACAAATGGAAATCTGTTATTAAATCACAATGGGATTCCAAAGGGGATGTTCACCAGTTAATGGGAATTTCCAGCTGCCCAGTGGGACTAGAAGGAATTGTAAGTCCAACTTGCAGTCCTAGTTGTTTTAAAAAGTTTGTGTAAGTTTCTCGGCAGGATAACTGCAAACTATAGAGACGCTTTTTCTAAGCCTTATCTTTTTCCTGTGGATTCAAATAAATACTCTTTTAATACTTGTACAAACATGTTTCTAGATGTAGTTGAGGTTTGATTTAAGGAAACTCTTAGTTGAAAACAATTGCCATTAAATGAAAACATTACATCTTATAAAAGCAACAAATTTTTTCCCTTTTATTAGCTGATTATTAGCTAAATTGAAAGACAAAAAAGAGGGAAAGCAAGATTATGTTGAAAAGTTAGGCAAATTGATAGCAAAGATGAATAGTCAAAACACGGAAAAACTGGAGACGAGGTAAATCGTGAGAATTAATTTTCGGTAGCATCTAGTTTGCAGTCTTGGAACAATAGAGTGTGCATTAGAGCGGACATTTTACAGACCAATGAAGAGACCATGTATATGAACTTGATAAGATTAACATCGATCCTGATACAAACTCTTTCTTTGGAGTCAATGATTGGTCAAAGTGTTCTTTTATGGTCAATAAATGTCGAGTAGAACTTTTTTGTTCTATTCACTGTCTAGGTTGGTCAATTTTATGTCTATTTTATGCGTAGACAATTTTGGTAGAGGACGTTTTTTCATCTAATATAGACCTCGAAATTTATTTTTCAGAACCACAATCACGCAGATGTTTAGCAAAATTCACCATATTATCTGCACTGTCGGATAATTAGTTGCCTTCATTTTGAGTTATAAAAAAATCAGGAGGTTATTTCTCTCACTGTTTTAGTATTTTGATACTGAACAAACTGTCTGAATTTTTTCCTAGATGTAGAAATTGAAATAACTACTTCAAGCCCAACTATCTCAAATCCTACTAATATATTCACAGAAAAAACTTCAAGCCCAACTACTTCAAGCCCAACTATCTCAAATCCTACTAATTTGTTCACAGAAAAAACTTCAAGCCCAACTACTTCAAGCCCAACTATCTCAAATCCTACTAATTTATTCAGAGAAAAAACTTCGGTGGATTGATTAAAATTTATACCAATTGCAGCGAGGAAATTGTGTTTATGTTTGACACTAATGTAAAAAGAGTTTTTTGCAGGTATTCACCTTCAGATTTAGTTCGGATAAGAATAGAAATCAATCTAAGATAACAACAAGGACGACAAGAAGGAGGAAGACATACAGATATTCAATGTTTAGAAAAATTAAAAAATTGTATCCGTCTGAACAAAAATATTGTAACTCCAAAAAATATTTGCCGTCTCCAAAAAATTGTATCTCCGAAAAATATTTGCTGTCTGAAGAAATTGAAAAGAGTTCTTCAGGCGGAAATAATTGAAGTTTCTACTAATTGTTTCGCAAAAACATTTTGATGTTGTGAAGGTATAATATTGATTTTAATCTAACCAAATAGCAGACGGGAAAATTTTTATTACTGACATTAAAAAGTGTTCACTGCAGGGATTCACCTTCAGATTTGATTAAATTGTTCAGCAATTAAGTTATCACTTTTTGAAATCATCGAAAAAATTGAGACAAGAAAAAAGAAAGATTTTTAATCAGAGCTTGCTGATAAAACTGTTAAAATCTGGTAAAATTGCCCAATTCAGTTAGCAACTGAAATTCATTTTTCTTGATTAGGATGCAGGGAAAACTTTTGCAGCCTATATGAAAGTCAACAAATATATTAGAGCTGAATAACGCAATTTCAGATGAAGAAACGAATTGTACTACCGCAAAATAAATATTTTTTTTTCAGAAATCATTATGACAAGAACAATTAGCAGAAAACAAAAACACCATAAATTATGGAAAACTCGTGGTTGACTCCATCAATTATGGAAAATTATGGAAAACTCGAGCCGATCAAAAACACGTATGGTTTGCAACCGTTTTTTCCTTGAAACACCCATCAAAAACTACCATTTCTTGAGTTTTTCCAGACAAAGCTTCAACTGGGGCAACCAACGTGCGTGTACAGGCGCTTATACGCACTTTGGTTGTCCAGTTAAAGTTTTGCCGGGAAAAACTCAAGAAAAAGTAGTTTTTGATGGGTGTTTCAATGAAAAAAAAAACGGTTGCAAAAACCGTACGTTTCTTTGATCGGCTTGAGCGCTTTGATGAATTTTTCGACATAGGGAGTAATAGTTTTTGAGTACTTTTGTATTGAGCTCACCATTTGTGAGAATTATGAGATCATCACTTCTGACCGTTTTTTTCAGGAGAAAACCGTTTTTGAGCGTGTTTATTTAGGAAAGGACCGTTTCTGAGCGTTTCTTAAACGTAAGAAATGAACGTTTTCTAACCGTTTCTTTTAGGAGCTAGCCATTTTTAACCGTTTTGTAGAAGCTAATTGTGTTAAATCTTTATATTTTTAGGATATAAGCATTTTCACCCCCACTGATATATCTTAGAGGACAACCGTTTTTGAGCATTTTTTAAGTAAATGACCGTTTTTGATCGTTCTTTAAACCTAAAAAGTGACGGTTATCGACCGCTATTTTTCAACGTCGAGTCTTGATTCATTGGAATCGGTCTTGAATGGATGGAAAGATTTTGGCAACTTTTTACAGAGAATTGTTGGAGTGCAAAACTGATGACAACTGAGAGAATTGTTGACAAATGAGAAAGTATTTTTTCGTAGAGCAGCTAGATCATTTTTTTTCAAAACTTTATAAGCGAGAGAAACTCCTACGTCGGTTCATAACTAATTTGAGTAAATCCTTGATGGGGTTGAAACACTTCTGACATTTTATACAGAGAATTTTTTGAGCGGAAAACTTGACAACCAGGCGGGTTTTTTTTTTTCTTAAAGCAGCTAGATCAAAAATGTGTTCTGTTTTAACAATTAATGGGATGGGGAGGCACCTAGATCTGCAACCTAAATCAATAGAATAAGTCCTTGATTGGGTTGAACTTACATCTTTTTTTCACAATTTGGAGGTGGAGATATTTGGTAAATTCAGCAATTGTTTTTTTGTAAGATTTGCGATTTGTAGTGCTGGTTTTTTCAACGCTCTCGACGCATTCACCACTGTTCTTACTTCTTTGTGGCATTACTATTTTAGCCCGGGTTTCATAATCCGCAATCTGAACAGGGAACTTTGCGGGCGTTGAAATCAAACATAAAACATTCAAAAACGTGCAAAATGACAGATTTCTAAACAAACTATCAGGAACGACAGTTTCCAAAAAGGCGTCAAAAGGGATAGTATTCTACTAGATTGACCAAAAATGGTCATCTTCTAATTTTTCCGAGCAAAAAAGATCGAAAAGAATCAAAAACGATTGTTTCTTAAAATTACCGGTCAAAAACGTTCAAAACCGATCAAAAACGATTATTTCCTACATAATTTTGACCATTTTTGTTTGGTCTGGTCAACAGGTTTACCCATCGAAATTCGAAAAGATATATTTACGCTCGATAAATTGGAAACACATTTGTAAGTTGAGTGACTGCAGCTTCAAATGAAAAGTTAATAAAGTTGGCCATAAAACACATTGCTTTAAATTTTATCTTCACTGCTAAAATCAACTCCTTTTTTTTATAAAAAGTTATTTAAAGCAGAAAAATTTTGGAAAAATGATGGCTCTCTATTACTTTATGACTAGTGTTTGATTGCGCATATCTTGATTGCGCACACATAAATTGGGTGTATGAATTTTAGTGTTAAAAAGAATTAAATGCAGCGTAACACTTATTTCAATTAAGCGTAAGTACTTAATTCAAATATTATTCTTTGAAATTAGTTCCACTGCTTTAAAGTAACACATATCTTCATTATTATGTTTTTTTCCGACCCCTCTTGAGGGGGGGAGGAACTATATACTCATATGGGGTTTTTTTTTGTTCAGTCAATTTTGGCCGATCGATATATTCATCGTAGAGAGTTGACACTGGTATCATTAGAAAGCTTGTCCAGCGTAGAAAATGGAATTAAAAAGATTTTTTTGATTTTCGTTTTTGACAGGGAGATATCGAGGTTCAAACTTTCGAGAAAATAGAATGATTTCCGTTGATATCATTCACCTTTTTTCGGAATTTCTGGCTAAAATTTTGCCAACTTTGATAAAATTTAATAAAATTTTTCAAGAAAAAGTTGTTGATTTTACGTTTAAAGACAAAATATATTGTCGGCTATTTTCATTGAATTTTTTTGTCACAAATTCCGGCTAAATGTTTCACAAAATTCAAACTTTTTCATCAAAAACAGCACGAAATAAGTTTCTTTAGTTCACTCTGATTAAAATTGCAGGAAGTGCACAATCAAACACCACTAACGAAATTTTTGTGGACTGAAAAGGGGGCTAATTCCACTTCAAATTCCGTTGAGAGTGCTCTGTAAATAGAACTTTGCCGTTTTTTGCTAACTTTATTCGTTGATTATCAAAAACGCAGCATTTATTTTTGATCTTTTAACTAACAAAATATCTATATCAATGACATTCCAAAAATTAAATATTCCAAATGAACAATCAGCCTTAGCAGGACTAGTTCTGTACCATTCTTGGACCGTTACAATACAAAAGTAATTCGGAATGACGTCAGTCGGTTTTTTATAAAAAAAATTCGATCTTTTTTATGTTAATTAAATAACAGAACATTTCAAATCAATGCTCACTAGTGGTTGGTCCTATTAGCTTCCTAATTAGTTTAAAATTAATTTATCAAGTTGATTACTATGAAAGCCTATGGTCGGTTTGACTTTTAGAATATTTAATTTTTGAATAAAAAATGGCTTATTGATATTTGCCTCCATTTTTCTCTTAATTTGGTTAACTTGTAGCTTAGTGTCTGCAATTAAAGAGTGCTCCTTCTTTCTGTTGAATTCAATTTAAGTCTTTATTGCGGTCTTCCGCCTTAAGTTATGGTGTTCTGGCTTTGATACTACCAGATTTCACAATTTTCCTCTTAATTTTTAGGTATTTTCCCATTTTTCATGTTTTCAAGTTTTGTCAAAATATCACGTTATAGTCAGTTCATATATCACAATTTTCGAGTTCAAAATAACGCATAATTGACAATTAAATCCTTAAAGATATAGATTGTGGTTCTTTACCGCTTCGACAGTGCTTTCTCGAAGAATTTATTTGAATTTTTTAATTTTGTCTTTAACTGTCGTTTTTACTTTGTCTTCCTGTGCAATGACCCGTTTTGATTGGTTTTTCCTGGGAGAGTGGATGAGACAATGTTCTGATATTAGAAGATAGATAATGGCTTTCATGATTTTGAAAACAATTGTTTTCCAAAATGAAAAAAAAAACATTTCAACTTGGCAATTTTGTTCCTTTTATTGTCTGTTTGTTACCTGATCTCGTTAATTAAAGGTTAAAAATGACATTGTTCTTGTGAAGAGAAGGTGTCGAAAGGGATTGATGTCACAAAATCTAATGTTTTAATTTAGTAAATTAATTTTTGATTTTTGTCATATTTGACGTTCTTTTTGTAGACGTAAGACTTGTTCTGAATAATAGTAGTTCCTGAGGGTTTCCTTTGGAAGAATAAACGAACGTATTCAATTTTTTCATTTTATAATTAATGGCTTTCATGTCTTTGGAAATAAATTTTTTTCGATAAAAACAGGTATTACATAATCTTGGTTTTTTCTTTTTGGTCTAATTGTTACCAAGTTTCATTAATGAGAGGTCACATAAAACATTTCAAGGAAAGTTGTCAAAATGGATTGATGTCACAAAATTGTTTGTTTTAAGAGAATTCGTTATGACTTTACTGGCTTCCACACGGGTTTTTCACAAAAAAAAGTGAATGAATTGCTGATTGTCATATTTGACGTTCTTTTTGTAGACGTAAGACTTATTCTGGATAACTGCAGGTCTCAAGGGCTTCCTTTGGATGAATGGACGAACCTATTCAAATTTTTCATTTTGTAATTAATGGCTTTTATGACTTTGGAAATAAATTTTTTTTCGAAAAAAAACAAATATTACATAATTTTGCATTTTTTCTTTTTTGTCTAATTGTTGCTTTTATTCATTTATGAGCGGCCACATAATACATTATCGGTGTTCGACGAAGGTGCAATCGAACATATTTTGGGGGGCAAAAATTGGCTTTACGGCTTCCAAAGCATTTTCTGACAAGTTTTAATTGATTTTTAGTTTGTTGTTCCCTTCTATGGAAGCCTATAGAAGCATTGGTAATTGTAAACCTATGGGATATTTTAGTTGATTCCTAATGGTTTTCATTACTTTGAAATTAACTGTTTTTTTTAAAAAAATTCAGCGAATTTTCTAACTTTAAATTTTCAGTTCTTTTTTGTCTAATTTTTACCAAGCTTTATTATGAACTGGTGAATAACCATTTTTTCTAGTGAATTACAAGTTATTTTGTTTATTTTCAGTTTTATCCGACGCTATTTTGACTTTTTTTTAAGTTTTGTTGTTTTAAAACGGACATAAATTTTTTGATGTAATTAATGATTGTTGTCGTTGTTTGATTTTGCCGTTCGTCTTCGCTCGCTTTCTTAATATCGGCATATCTCATCAATCTAATGCATCATTTTTTACTCCACTGAGTTATTTGCTTTGGAGGCTATCTTTTCGTTCATACACCAGTTTTTTTTGAAAATTACTTGATTTTTTTGTGTTTTTCCATCTGTTCCTCATTTGGTAGACAATTATGCCAAAATTGTGGTTGAGCGGGGTCCGAACCTTATGTCGCACATTACCGAGCCGCCTTGTTTAGCTAAAGCTTTTTTTAAAATTTCGGTACCCTCATTGCGGAAAGAACCACAAGTTTAGTAACTGTTCTATATTATTATTATTATCACGAAGGTGCAAAATTGTTGTTTTATGGGTTCTAAAAGTTACCATTACCATAAACAAACTGATAGAAAACAAGGTCTTGCATTGTCAATTTTATTCAGGTTAGGTGCATATTTGCAGGATGAATTATTATCTGGAAAAAGGTTGCCAGATAGATTCTTGTATGACCTCAAAAGATCACCATTCGAAGTCGACAGGAGTTTTGTGTTCAAAAATGATTTGACTGGCCTTGGATATTTTAATGTCGAACTCAATTATATCTGTGCCTTTTTTCTTAGAAAGATTGCCAATTGTAACAGGTGCAAAAGGTGATATATCATCTTAAAACTTTTTACATTATAGCTTTTCGTTGGAAATCTAGTGATCATTTAAAAATTTGGACCAGAAAGTGACAAAGTTATCAAGTAATTGAGTACATACCTTACGTCAATACAATCTCTTTTCATGCTTCTAAACACTCTCTTTTCATCGATAAAAACGGTGGAGATCTCTTTTTACTGATCTATTCATTGTACTCGAGCAACAAAGTTTTTGCGGGTCAACACAGGGTTGTTTCTTGGGTCAATTTATTAAACAAAGTTCCATTCATGGATTAATACGATGTCTTTTCTTTGGTCAATATATCTAATAAATCGCTTTCCATGGGACAATAAAATGTCGTTTCATGGGTCATTTTAACAAACAATTTTTTTTCATAGTGCTAAATTATGTATAGTTTCTTTTGTTTTATCTTATGTCATTGTTTAATGTTTTGTTTTGGAAAATATACACTCGTCATTTTATATACACTCGTCATTTTAACGGCAAGATATCACTTTTCTGAAATTTTATGCTAATTTTGTAATTTTAAATAACTGCCGTCGTCAACCCTAGAATGAAAAAGAGGTGGACAAATCAACATACAATATACTTGAAAATCGCAAAAAATTTCAAACGCATTGAAAAAGTTTTCAAAAGTTGATTAACTATAACGTTTTCAGCAGCCGCCGAACTAGTCCAGTTTGAGGCTAATAAAAAGACCCTTTTATTAGCCTCAAACTGGACTAGTTCGGCGGCTGCTGAAAACGCTATAGTTAATCAACTTTTGGAAACTTTCGCAATCGAAATGTCCCCTAATCTAGGGATTAGGGGCAATCATGTCTTTTCATAGATCATTTTTGTCAATCACGTATTCTTGCGAACAATTTTCGTCAATCCCGGTATTTTAATGATATTGGATCTCGACTAGCTCTCCATAGTCCATCTGCTACACAAGCATTACTTACGTATTCATGCAAAATATTGAAATTAAAAACTTCTTTTTCTATTTTCAAGTTGTCAGATAATATTTTTTCTCAGAATTACAACCAATAAATTGCCACGGATAATTTATAACTAAAAAGAAACATTTTTGACTACTTAGTATAATTTGATCATACTGAAAACCACACTGCTTTGCAAAGAGTTTGCTGTATGCTAAATTAACGCAGAAATTAATTTTTGTTCGATCATAGGTAATGCTGGGAATCTGTCAAGCCAAAACTTCAACAATTCAGTGGTCACCTTGGAGAATTTCACCCCTCAGTTTGTCAGTTTTTCATCTAACTAGCTTTTTCGAAACTTTTTTTTAACCTAACGGCGTTGAGTTTAAGCATACACTCACACGCACGCACGCACGCACGCACGCACGCACACACACACACACACACACACACACATACACACACACACACACACAAACACACACACACACACACACACAAACACACACACCATATATATATATATATTTATATTTGTAAATACTTACATATATATATATATATATATATATATATATATATATAAATATATGTGTAAATAAATATATATGTGTGTGTATCTAAATTTATATATATATATATATATATATATATATTTATATATGTATATATATATATATATATATATATATATATATATATATGTATATATATATATATATATATATATATATATATATATATATGTGTGTGTGTGTGCAATGACTCATGAAATCAGTTAAGGATTAGAATTAGTTTATATATTTGAACAGAACAGAAATCTATCTAAAATAACAAACAGGAGGACGTTAAAATGAAGTCATACAGCTTTTCATTATTTTCAAAAATTATTTGAAAAGTATTTGCCGTCTGAGAATTTTAAAAAAATTCTTCAGGCAAAAATATGTGATGTTCATACTAATGATTTTGCAGAAACCATTTTGATGTCGTGAAGTGATAAATTTGATTTTAATTTAAGCAAATAGCAGACGAAAAGTCTTTTTATCAGTGGCACTAAATTTTTTTTCACTGCTCAACCAGACCTAATTATGTTGTTTAGCAATTATTCTACCGCTTTTTTCATCAAAACATCAGAGTCAAGGACCTGGTTTTAATTTCACATCAATCTCAATGCAAAATTTCTTATCTGAGTTTTTTATATGCCTGTTTAAAACAAGGCTACTCTTGCCGAGTTAAGTTACCAGCTGAATTTATATTTTTTAATTTTATAAAACAATGAAAACCTTTGCTGCCAAGATTAAAGTCAACGAATATATGAGAGCTAAAAACAGAATTTCAGATGAAAAAATGGAGTAAAGTACCGGAAAATATACAGTATTGATTCGGATTTCATTATGGCTAGAAAAAATAGCAGAAATCAATTGCTCTACATTATAGAAAAATTGGGCATTGATTATATCCCTTTGTGCATTCTGATTGCGTGTTTAAGTTTTAAATATATAAAACTTGCTTTAATAGGAACACTCCTGTTAGTTTGTGGATGCAACTTAAAATGGAAACAAAGGAATTAAACAGGGTCCAATAAAAAATGTTTACAAATTTTTACTGAACAGCTCAAATCAATTTCGATTTCGAAGAATAGTTTTTGAGAAATAATGGCTTTCCAATACCAAGAATTGCACATAATTAGAAATTCTTAGATGTCCCAGGAATAAACCGGGTGGTAATCTTGTAAGATCTGACAAGTTTCTATCAAAATGACAACTATTCAAGATCTTCCAACATGATGGCTAGATTTTGTCTGAAGAATGATTATCATGCAACTTTCATGCGATTTCACTCTGGCTGAGTTTATCTGTCATTGGTTTTTCTAAAGTATGATCTTTATATTTGCTAAAAAAAATTGCCACAGATGGAGAGAGAGAGAAAGAGTTGCCTAAGTTTTAGAGATAATATAAATCAATAATCATCGAAATTATGAATTTAAGCTTAAAGAAATGAACACAATAAGCTAAGCATAAACAGTTACTCTTAAAAGTTTTAAATCTATTTTAAAACTTCAAAAAAAAAATTGCTACCTTGTTTTTCCTTGATTCACACAATTACATTATTTGCTATTTTTTTTCTTTGTCGAACCCAATTTTGAAACAATTGAATTGCATGGGGAAGATCGGTTAACAATTCTACAATTAGAAATAGTTTATATTTTAACCTAGACGTTTTAACTTTTAACGCTTCTCTGGAAAAATTGCTATCCGGCGCCTGCTGAAAATCATGCTGAAAATTTAATGTACAGAAGGCTAGACTTTCTCATCATTGTCTCTTCAGTCGCAAAAAGCCCAATGGAGTGTTTCAGCTGATCAACCTATAGTAAAATTCCAGCACCCACCACCTCTGTTCGTTTTGTTTTGCTCACTGACTTCTCCACATCTGTCCCCTTATTAATACCAGTCCGTAGAATACTTATACACGTTCTCGACGAATTAAATGTCACGCAAATGGGCTGTCGAACACTGAAAACTGTTTTAAAAATTATTTTCTTAAACTGGGTTATAACTATTAGATGCCTTATGATGCCGTTTTCAACAATTGTCCTGTAAAAAAATTGTATGAGGTGAAAATAAACAAAATGTCCCATTCGTTGTTTGCAATCTTTGATTACTGTGGTAAACTATGCTGTGAGTTCTTATTCATATCGGTTTCAGTTTTTATGTCTCCGGAAACAATTGGCTTGAGAAAATCAAATTGAGTTGATGTATCTTGACTAAAGGAAAATATGCAAATCGTATAAAAACATTAACTATGTTAAAATACGCAAATTATTAAAGTTTAACATGTTTCCGATGAAAAGCTTTTTCCTCTTTATTATCAAATTTTCAAGTTTTTCAACAGTCAAAATTTCTCAAGGCTGTTGGATTATTGGTTAAGAAAAAAATGAAATGAATTTTTTTTGTATGTTGAGCACAGTTTCAATTCAAAATCTTTAAAGCTGTAAACTTAGAAAAGATTGTTCATTATGCAATTGCTCAATGTTGTTGTGCTACATGATGTTTCGACCCGAGGTCATCTATATTTTTGACTTAATTGTCAACCATATGAAGAGATAATCAAAAATAGAAGTTTGAGTTAAAAAATCTTTATATTCACAAACTACTAATTGAATTACATAATGCAAGGTATCATTACAGCGCTCACAAGATTTGCCATTAAAAAGACTGCGAGAAAAAAAACAAAATCAGCGAAAACTAAAATTTCACATCAAAAACTCAATATCTAAATTTAAAAGCACATAGTAACAACGTCAAATTGAAATCAGAGAAAACCTTAACTGCGCAAACTTACTTCTTCTTAACTAAATTGCAGGTGGGACATTTCCTTAATGGGACTAGGTAAAAATTCAACAAAAAGAGATAATGAGGCAAAAATCAAAAACCAGTCAACATTTTTAAAAAGCTTTTCATAACTTCAAACCTCTTAAGAACCCTTAGCCTTCAACGAAAGAATTCCTGATAAATTACTAAACAGTTATTACAAAAAACCTGTATTGGCTCAAACTAAGCAATAGAAACGAACTAAATTTGTAGAAAAACTGAAAAAAAAACAAAGAAAATTGCGAAAACACAAATTATTGAAGCCATTGAAATCATTTACTTTTATCTGAATTTTGTTTCTCTTATTTCAAATGTTATTTTTATTAAATCAACTAAAATTATTTTGAACGATTAATTAGTTTCACTTGTTACCTATTTTAAAATCATTGGGATCTGTTTTTGCGCGAATATGATAAAAGAAAAACAAAAAAAGAGGCACATATTGACCACTCACAAAACTTTTATGAAAACGCATGTCGTCCAACAAACAAAGCATCAGTTACAATATAAAATCAATAGAAATGTTATTTTTGAACTAGATGGAATTGAATGGGACCTCTATGTGATGAGAATAAGTTACAAGTTGACGAAAAAAAACAACAAAAATCAAAAAGTTTGGAAAAATTTTTGAAAAACGAATAATATGATAAACTTTAAAACCATTCCGTATAAACTAACTTCACCAAGAAACATCATTCATTCAAATCTCAATTCGAAGCTTATGAGACCTCTCAGCATTTTACGACTACAAAAAAATTTAAAATAATAGTCAAAAAGTGCAATGTCAAAAAAATTCAGAGAGAAAAGTGTCGGAGCCATTAAAACATGAATTTTTCATTAAAAACGTTCTTAATTTAATTACCTTTTACAACAAGGTAATGATTTTCTGGTTTTAAAATGTATGGATTCAAAAACTCAATGAATATGGACAAGTATAGGAAAACCACGAAATTTTTGAAAAAACACGTATTATCAACGCCATATATTTCAATAGCTTTCAACAGAAGTCAACAAACAGGCTAAAATATGCCTCAATGAGAATACTATGTTGTTTGTTATTCATAAGTTATCAATAAGACATCACAATATTTCTTATGACAAAAAAACAACATCAAATAAAGCCAAAAACCAAATTTCAATACAAAAGTGCGAGAAGATAGTTTTGTAGCCATTTAAAGCATATGTTTTTCTCTGAAAACCTCCGCTGCGATGCATTGAAAAACATTGCTAAACAGATGAGAACTATCAGTATCACGATAATGTTTTAAGTATTTAAAATTGAAAAAAATATGTGAAAACTCGTGGAATCAGAGTTGTAAAACTAATTTTTGGAAGATAAAATTGCTCCTCTAACAATATTTAGTTGCAGTAGAAAGAGGGGAGATCCTCTGATTGCTGAAAATGACTTAAATTTCAAAGAAAATAAGTTTGAGATCGGTTATTTTTCAAAACAAGTTCGAAATTTTATTTTTAATGTCTTAACAGCCATGAGTTGTCTACTCAAAGCACTAAATGGGTTTATCTAATGCTCATTAGCAGGTCTATTGCACTTTCAGTCAACAAGTATATGCCATAGGACTATAAAAATCTAGTAAAACCTCAAAAAGTAAATCAATTTATTATTAAAAATTACGAAAAATCAGAGTAGAAGCCAAAAGAAAATAAGAACGATTCATAGAAAACGGGTTTCTTTTTCATTGAGCGTCATTTGACTGTAAGTGAGGGTCCCCATTAACGGAGTCTCGATATGAAAATTAACTAGTCTATAAATGACTTTAAAAAACAAAAAAGCAGAAAGTTTTCTAAAGAAACAGCTCTCAAATATAATTCGAGTTTTTTTTATAGTAAATTTACCCATGAGACCAAAATTACAATTTTTGTCGCCTTTCATCAATTAGGAATGCAAAATTTTTTCTTTTAGTAGCATGAAATGTAATTTTGCTTGAATTTATAGTTGTACAGAAAAAAATCTTAATTTGAACGAAAATTATGCCAAAAGCGAACAAATTCATGCCAAATGTCCTGTGTTCACATAAAAATTTAAAACTCGATAAATCCTCGAAAAAAAAAGAAATTCAAAAATATCTTTTTGAATTAAAATTTTTCCCTGTACGGGCTTTTAAATGATACCACTTACATTTCTCTACGATTAATATATCGATCGGCAAAAACTGTGTGAACAAAAAAAACCCATTTGAGTATACAGTTCCTCCTCCGCAATTGGGGTCGGAACAATAAAGAGTTCCATTTATTTAGCGTTGTTTTCCTTCGATCGGCAGCATGCAAAATCTCAATACATATTTTCATTTTTCCCTTTTTTCTGTTTTTTTTTGGCAGTATTTATTTCAGTATGATTAGCAGTGGTACCAAGTGGAAAAGAAATTAATATTAACTAGACTTTCTAACTTTTTAGTTCTTCTTAAAAAGTTTTCACCCAACCAATTTTGAGTGAAATAATGAACATACTGTACAGCAAATTAGACCATTTCATCAACGTGAAAATTTCTATTTCTCAAGATGTGTTGTACAAAAGATTCATTTATATAACTTTTTTTTCCTCTGATTTACAATATGCAAAAACTCAAAAAACAGAGCATAATTTTTGTTCTCTGTTTTTCCCCTTTTTTGGCAGTATCTAAACCTTATTTGAGTGAAGTTTTTGTTTTTTAGTGGTACCCTGTGAAAAAGATAATATTGTAATTTTGATATTCTTACTGTCTTAGCTCTTTTCAAAGTTGTTATGCAATGAATGCCCGGGCCGAGGAATTTGGCCAATATTATGTAAGATCAGCGGCAACTAGCGTTGACAAGTCGGAAAATGCACCGCAATTTTCTTACAAAATTTTGCGTTGAATGCGTTGAATTTAAAGACAAAAATTCAACGCATTCATTGCAAAATTATGTAAAAAGTGGCGGTGAATTTTCCAACTTGTCAACGCTAGTTGCGGCTGATCTTACATATTTAGCGTTGATTTTAGCGTAGATCTTACATAATTAGCGTTGAATTTAGCGTAGATCTTACATATTTTTGCGTTGAATTTAGCGTTGATCTTACAAAAAATCAACGCGTAGAACTCTGGGTATGGGACTCGAACCACTGACCTCCTGTTTACTTGTCGCTTCTTCTACCTTTGCGCCACCGTACCTTGGTTTCCCTAAGAGCCGCAATCCTTATAAAGCGTAGATCTTACATCTTTTGCGTTGAATTTAGCGTAGATCTTACATATTTTGCCTTGATTTTAGCGTAGACCTTACATATTTTGCATTGAATTTAGCGTAGAACTTGCAAATATTTCGTTGAATTTAGCCTAGATCTTTCATATTTTTCGTTGAATTTAGCCGAGATCTTACATAATTTTAACGTATTCAACGCATTTATCATGTGAGAAGTACTGGGAAAAATTTAAATTTTTTTTTAAGTTTTGAAAAAAAATTTGAATTCCCAAAATGGTTTGAAATGGTTTTTGCACCGTAAGAGAGCAAATGGTTATTTTTTGCTGACTTCATTTTTCTCAATTGTGCAGTATAGGGGTCGAAACAGTAAAAAATCAATTTTTCGAAAAAAAACTTGAAAAATTTGAAATCTTCAAATGGTCTGAATTGGATTTTGCACTTTAAAAGAGCACTAAAAAAGATTTTTTCTGACTTCTTGTTACTCACGTTTGGAGTATTGGTTTAATTTTTCGAAAAAAAACTTGAAAAATTTTTGAAATCGTAAAATGGTCTGAAACGGATTTTGCACTATAAAAGAGCACTAAAAAGTGATTTTTCTCACCTGTGCATTATAGGGTCGAAACAGTTTAAAAAATTAACTTGTTGAAAAATTAACTTTTTGGAACTCTCAATTGGATTTTGCACTATAAAAGAGCACTAAAAATGATTTTTCTCTGATTTCACGTTTCTCACCTTTGCAGCATAGTGGTCGAAACAGTGAAAATGATTTTTCGAAAAAAAAGAATGGAAAAGTTCTGAAGTCGTAAAATGGTCCTAAATGGATTTTGAACTATAAAAGAGCACTAAAGAGTGGTTTTTTTGCTGACTTCGTTTTTCTCACCTGTGAAGTATCGGGGTCGAAACAGTGAAAAAATTGACTTTTTGAAAAAAGAACTGGGAAAACTTTTGAAATCATAAAGTGGTCTGAAATGGATTTCAAAAAATTCAACCTTAAATTTGTAAGATCTAAGCCAAAATTCTACGCAAAATATGTAAGATTGGTGTTGAAAGCGTTGAATTTATGTAAGATCTACGCTAAATACAACGCTAAAAATGTAAGGTCTACGCTAAAATTCAACGCTAAATATGTAAGATCTACGCCAAAGTTCAACGCAAAATTATGTAAGATTGGCGTTGAATGCGTTGAATTTATGTAAGATCTATGCTAAATTCAACGCTAAATATGTAAGATCTACGCTAAAATTCAACGCTAAATATGTAGGATCTACGCCAAAATTCAACGCAAAAATATGTAAGATTGGCGTTGAATGCGTTGATTTTATGTAAGATCAACGCTAAATTCAACGCTAAGTATGTAAGATCTACGCTAAAATGCAACGCTAAATATGTAAGATCTACGCCAAAATTCAACGCAAAATTATGTAAGATTGGCGTTGAATGCGTTGAATTTATGTAAGATCTACGCTAAATTCAACGCTAAATATGTAAGATCTACGCTAAAATTCAACGCTAAATATGTAAGATCTACGCCAAAGTTCAACGCAAAATTATGTAAGATTGGCGTTGAATGCGTTGAATTTATGTAAGATCTATGCTAAATTCAACGCTAAATATGTAAGATCTACGCTAAAATTCAACGCTAAATATGTAGGATCTACGCCAAAATTCAACGCAAAAATATGTAAGATTGGCGTTGAATGCGTTGATTTTATGTAAGATCAACGCTAAATTCAACGCTAAGTATGTAAGATCTACGCTAAAATGCAACGCTAAATATGTAAGATCTACGCCAAAATTCAACGCAAAATTATGTAAGATTGGCGTTGAATGCGTTGAATTTAGGTAAGATCTACGCTCAAGCGTAGATCTTACATAAATTCAACGCATTCAACGCCAATCTTACATATTTTTGCGTTTTTTAGTGTTGACACCTCGGCCCGGGTGTTGAAGATATTACTAGGACATACGGGTCAGTAAATTAGACCATTTCATCAATGTGAAAACTATCGATTCCCAAAAAAGTGTATCAGCTGATGATCCTACAGTACAATTGAAACAACCAACTCTGTGCGATTCGTTTTACTATCTGAGTACTCTATATGTGTCTCCTTAGCAACTCCGTTCTATGGGCTCTTCGAATAGGGTTTACTACCTACAGAATAGGGTTTACTACCTACGAATAGGGTTTACTACCTACAGTATTTTTTGAACGTCATGTAAATGAATTGCGGGATATTGGAAACATTTAAAAGTTCTTTTTGATGGAGCATTTTATTGGAAAATTTGATTTTAAGTCCTGGATACCTTTTATAACGCTATTTTCAGCAATTTTCCTAAATTGGAGCCGATGATGAATTTTGGAGACAATGATGAATTTTGTCGGTTATTTTTTTACTCACATTGATGCAATATTCCTGCTGAGAAGGGAATTGGTTCAAGATCCTACCAATTATCAACCGTTGATGTATCTTGACGCAAAATAATTGTGCAGATCGCATACGAAAATCAATTTGAATAAAAGCTTTCAAGTTGTAAATTCCCGTATCTTACAAATCAGACATTTTTGTACATTTCATATTATGTGTTTTAGAGAAACATGAAGGAAGAGAGACCCCTTATTTGACCGGATTGTTCATTTAATAGTTTGAAAAAAAATTTTAAGTTGAAAACTCTTTTCATTAAATGCCGTCAACACTGTAAAAATTTTTTTGTTCATTGTGCAACAGCAGCAGTGTTTCAATTTTTGAAAAATGATCCTATTATCTGACTTCATTTTCTGCTGTTGGTACGCGTATGAAGGAGAATATATATATATATATATATATATATATATATATTTATATATTGCATAGTCCTCAATTTTCATATTTTGAAAAACTCTTGGTACGAGTAGATGAAAAACACCTGGAGGTCTTGCATAGTGCATAACAGCAGAAATTAAAGACATATTATTGGATCATTTTTCATAATATCTGAAATGTCCTTACACAAGGACCAAAAATTCAGTTATTTTACAGAGTTAAAGGCATTTGTGAAATGGTGTTCAACATAAAAAACTAGGAAAAAAATTTCTTTTGTTTAAACTTTTTATTCAAAAGTTTAGCAAGTAGGAGATCTCACTTCCGTTCTTGCTTCCTTAAATCAATGAATATGAAATGCACAAAAATGGTCTGATATGAAAGACACGAGACATTAGTAGATTAAAGATTTGATCAATATGTTTTTTTGCAAAGACATAAAATAATTTTACAGCAAGTTACATCAAATATGTTACTGTTTTCATGTTTTTTGTGAGTTTCTAAAAATTGATCGATAATTGAAGGTACTTGGATTTTCAAAATGCTTTTGATTTTCATAAAAAATTTTGAGAACGATTTTTTCCTTACTTTTTTGCGAATAGGAAAAATAAAAATCTGTTCAGAATTCTACTAATATTTTTTTGCTCGCGAAGCCCAGTGCGGCCATTTCGTTATTAACAGCAACTTTTTGCCGACGATGATTTTTTCTGTTGGTTCTTTTTTGCACATAAGCAATGTTCATGTTGTAGAAGAAAATTGGTTCAAAAAGATTCTACAACTTATCGAGCGTTGACGAATCTTATTATGCAGATCATCTACAGAAAGCAATTTAATTAAAAACTTTAAAATACTAAATTCCCGTATCATTCAAATTAGACATATTTTTACAAATCATAATGTTTGTTTAAAGGAAACATGAAAGAAGAGAGACCTTTTGTTTGACCGGATTGTTCATTTAAAAGTTTGAAAAAAAATTTTAAGTTGAAAACTCTTTTCATTAAATGCCGTCAACACTGTAAAAATTTTTTTGTTCATTGTGCAACAGCAGCAGTGTTTCAATTTTTGAAAAATGATCCTATTATCTGACTTCATTTTCTGCTGTTGGTACGCGTATGAAGGAGAATATATATATATATATATATATATATATATATATAAATATTTATATATTGCATAGTCCTCAATTGTTTTTCATATTTTGAAAAACTCTTGGTACGAGTAGATGAAAAACAACTGGAGGTCTTGCATAGTGCATAACAGCAGAAATTAAAGACATATTATTGGATCATTTTTCATAATATCTGAAATGTCCTTACACAAGGACCAAAAATTCAGTTATTTTACAGAGTTAAAGGCATTTGTGGAAATCATGTCGCATCATAACTTAAATATTATGAAAGACAATTGAGGACTATGCAAAACCTATAAATGCATATATATATATATATATTTATATATATATATATATATATATATATATATATGTATATATATTATATATTATATTTATATATATATATATGTATATATATATATATATATATATATATATATATATATATATATAAATACATATATATATACACTCTCATAAATATATATATATATATATATATATATATATATATATAAATATATATTCATATATATGAACATATTAAAATTATATGTATATATACAAATATAATTATATATTTATATATATGTATATATATATATATATATATATATATATATATTTATATATATCTATATATATATATATATATATATATATATATATATATATACATACATATATATATATATATGTATATATATATTTGTATATATATATATATATATATATAAATATATATATATATATATATATATATATATATCAAATTGTTTTTGCATTTACATAAAATTATTTTGCGTCAAGATACGTCATATATATATATATATATATATATATATATCATAATTTCTGTTTTCAGGTTCTTGTGAGTTTCTAAAAATTGATCGATAGTTGAAGGCGCTTGGGATTTCAGAAAACTTTTGATTTTCATGCAAAGTTTTGAGAACGGTTTTTTCTCACTTTTATACAAATTGGAAAAACCTGTTTTAAAATTTGGTCACTACTATTTTGTTGCTCGCAAAGCCAAGTGTTGCGATTTCGTAATTGGCCGCAAGTTTTTGTCATTGAAATAATTTTTTGGGCACGCTCAGTTTTAAATCTAGGAAAATCCGTATTTTGTATGGTAGTTTTTCATAATAATTTTAAGTACTGGATAAAATACAATTGAATAGTTGCGGAACCTCCTTCTTTTCCCCGCTATTTTGCAATATTGCACCAAAGCACTTAAAAGGGGGGTTTTTAACAAATATCTGTAAACTCACCGGCCAATTTATTATTGTTCAGAAAGAAGAGATATTTTGAAAGCACACTTTTGGAGTTCAAATAAGTGCTGACCGCATTTGTTCAAGAGAAAAACACAAAAATTTAACACCTTTGAAAATTTCTATCCCCAAAGAATTTTTAAACATACTTTTTGAAAGTAGCAGCATTTCTAACTGATTTAAAATATCGTTACTGTATTAATTAGAGGACAATAAAACAAGATACGACCAAAAGCTTTTTCCTAGAAATAAACACCCAGCAGTCTGCTTTGCCAGTGCAAAGAAGTTTGTAGAACAAAGCTGCATTCCTTATTTCTCATTTCTCTTCTGCTAGAATAGTCAATCGGATTCATAATCATAACAAATGTAAACCCTTGCCCCATTCAAAGCCTACTTACTTGACAGGAAACTAAATGCAGCTTATGAGCTTCTTGTTCCGACACACCTTGGTGGGGGAGAATCTATATACTGAAACGAGTTTTTTTGTTCTGTCAATTTTGGCCGATTGATATATCCATCGTACAGAGTTGTGAGTGGTATTATTAGAAAGCCCGTCCATCGGAAAATTTATAACTAAATAGATTTTTTTTAAATTTTGTTTTTCGATGGATTTATCGAGGTTTAAAGTTTATATTTGCCAGATTAACTCACCTAAAAGATAATGACAACGCAATTATTATCTCCAACGAGTGTTGCTAGTGAGTCGATTGAGAGTGTTCTTGTAATAAAATTTTGCCGGTTTCTGCTATTTTAACTCGATAATTATACTATTTTTGATAAATTGACTTTCATTGGTAAATTATCTTTATACATAATTTTTATAACAGTACCCGTTCCTAATCGACGACCGGCAATGGCAAGGCTAGTTTTGGTCTAATTGCTGTTTATTTAAAGCCAAAAAAAATTCGGAATGTAATCGGTCGATATCTTTTAAAAATACTTCATTTGTGTTTGTTTTTTTTTTGTTTGAATTACAGAGAAGAACATTAAAAATCAAGACATACTAATGACAAGTCTGGTTTCTTATGTAGTTTCAAGGAGACCTATATGGTTTTTAATCAAAAGCTAGTGTTTGGTACAATTTTTAAAGACACATATTATCAAAAAAATGAATTATTGAGATTTTCGAAATATTTGATCTACTTGTAGCCTAAATTAAACAAGCACAAATTGCAGCGTCCTTCTAAATGCATGAAAAAATGATATTTATTACGGTTTTACAGTTTATGTAATGGTTTTTCTGCTTCGATACAGTGAGTTTAAATTGGCGATTTTCTAATATTTTCCCGTCTTCGATGTTCTCTTTTTTTGTTGCCTTGCCACATGTCAGTTTTTTGCGTCATGAAAGGCAGTACAATTGAGAATATCAGTTTTTTTGTGAATAGATTATGGTTTCAACAGCTCGAAACCGTCCTTTAGCAGAATTTATTGAATTTTTTTTGTCTCTACATGTCGTTTCTCTTGCAGTCGTAAGACAAATGCTGAATAATTGTAGGACTTGGTGACTTATCATGCATCGAAAAATAAATCTTTTTTACTGATTTCATTTGACTACTGAAACTTTTCATGACGTTGAAATCAAAAACAAATATAGGTATTTTTTCCAAGTTTCCAGTTTGATGTCCCTTTGGAACTACTTTTTTTCGAAGTTTCATTATTTACAGGTCAAAGGCCGAACTGCTGTGTTAACAACAGCAATATATGAAGACATCAACGTAATTTACAGCATTGTTGATCGTTTTAACGGCTTCGATACGATTTTTTGCAATGAAAGGTATTTTAACTTTCAGTTTTTGTCACTTCATCTTTCTTTTTGTAGACGTATGTCATATTCTGAAAATGATATCATTGATTTTTTTCAGATATAAAAGCAGCTATTTGTTGGTTTCAGTTGATAGCAAAAATGTTTGTCTTATGACTTTGAAATTATATATAGATAGAATAAATTATATATAGATTTTTTTTTCCAAGTTTGCAGTTTTCTGTCCCTTTGGATATACTTTTTTCCAAGTCTCATTATGTACAGGTCATTTGCCAATCTAATGTGTTAACAAAAGCAATATATGAAGACATCGAGGAATTTTAGATTATTGCTCATTGTTTCAAAGGCTTCGATACGGTTTTTTGCAAAGAAAGGTATTTTAACTTTCAGTTTTTGTCATTTTATCTTTCATTTTCTAGACGTATGTCGTATTCTGAAATTGATCTCATTGATTATTTTTTGTGATGTAAAAGCACCTATTTGATGATTTCATTTGATAGCAGATATTTTTTTTCTTATGACTTTGAAATTATATATAGATAGAATAAATTATAATTAGATGATTTTTCCAAGTTTGCAGATTGCTGTCCTTTTGGATATACTTTTTTCCAAGTCTCCTTATTTACGGATCGAATACCAAACTAAAAGCAATATATGAAAACATCGAGGATTTTTAGAGAATTGCTTATCGTTTTAACGGCTTCGATTTGGTTTTTTTGCAAACAAAGGTATTTTAACCCTCAGTTTTGGTCTTTTTATCTTTATTTTTCCAGACTTCTGTCATATTCTGAAATTGATCTCATTGATTCTGTTTTGAGATTTAAAAGCACCTATTTTCATGAATTCAGTTAATAGCACAAATGTTTTTTTAAGACTTTGAAACTAATTGTTTTTGGAAAAACAAAAAAAAATTGTCCTAATTTTTTATACTAATACTTGTTACCTAGACTCTTTTTCGGCTTATATTTTAATTTTTACGTAATAAATAGAGCTTTAATGGCTTCAATGCCTTTTTCTTGCAAAATTTAGGGGAGTTCTTTATGGTTTTCGTCTGAATTTGTAGTTTGTTTTTGTAGGCGTACGACAAATTATGGATATTGACAGGTCACAATGTTTTCATATTGAGAAATGATTCAGCATAAATTTATTCTAATAAAAGATTGCTGTTGATATCTAATGGTTTTATTATTTGAAATAATGTGCTTTCAAAAAACGAAGGTGTTTTTTCAATTTTACCGTTTTTGTTCTTTTTTGTCACTTGTTATCGAGTCTCATCAAGGACCGTTGTTTCCTGTGTCTTATTATGATACTCACTAATTCTCTTCAAGGCCAGAGTCTCTTCAAGGCCGGAGTTGCATGTTTTTTCTAGTGGAGTATAAACTAATTTGTTTGGTTTGATTTTTTACGCTATTTTGACTGTGAGTTTTGGATGTAACTGTTTCTTATTGCTATCTAATATTTTATTTGTCTTGTCTTGTAGTCTTAATATTGGCAGGTCCCTTTTGCTTACTAATGTGGCTTTGGTTACATTTCTAAGTGATTTCAGTTGGAATCAATTTTTTGAAAGTTTTCTATCTCTTCTTTATTTCGTAGATAGTTAAGCCAAAATTGCGGATAAGCGGGGTCGGAGCATTATGTGCGATTGCGTATTAATGAGCTTCCTTGGTGGCAGATCAAGGAGCACATTCAAGAGCCGGCTTAGTTTGGAGAAAAGAAAAGTTTCCACGTTTCAATTCATTACCCTTAAATGGATTGTGGTAATGTTTAAATCAGCGTATTTAGATTTCACAGAAAACTAGGCTCACTACACCAATAAAAATGAATTACAATTTGACAAAATTCGGTGAGCGTTTACTTGTAGCTCTAATCAGTGTTCCATTGACGTATGTATTTGTGTTCTTTTTGGGTTTTCTAATGAATAGCAAATCAGATCTAAATATATATATTTCAAGTTCAACAGTTGTGACATTGTTCAGACAAGGGTTGGATCACAGACTGTACAGGAAACTTGCAACAAAAATTTTGATAAAACGGATAATTGTTGTTGTTACTTTTCAGTGCTCGTGGAAACCTGCTTGCCTTTTCAACCGGTCTTTAAAATTTATCAGAGGTTCATGGAAAGGCTTGATGAGGATAATGAGGAGAATCGAGTTCACAAATCCATAACTCAGTTTCAGGCACCGCAGAAGAGGTTCAATTATCAATAAAATTGTTTCTTGATTGTTTTCAGCAATCGTCTCCAGCCAGCCGTCACGATTCCAGTGTACCTTAAACATCCGACAATTATTTTTTGTTCAAACCTGCTCCTCGAATAAGTTGTTTTATATGGTTTTTAATGACTTGCTTAAAAAAACCAGTTCTATTTAACCATAATCAGCAGAACTTAACATTAAGAAAACTTTAAATTGCCTAAATTCTTTCTTCACAATATCTTGCGACGGATCAAATACAAATGAATGTCATGAGTTGTTCTCATACGAAATCATTCGCCAGTTCTTCTAGTTCATACCTCTATTCGATCACGATTGTTCTCGAGGAAAGATGCCCTGTATTGAGCATAGATGAGTGTCCCAAAAGAGTACCATTTCCCACGTAACACATAGTCTTGGAAGACGACGTGTGGAGTAACCAAGACCACCCACGACACAAGAAGAGCAACGAAAACTCGTATCAACAGATCTGTAAAATGCAGAAAAGTAACGCTTTTGCAATTCATAGTCGAGAAATTAGCCCAAAGGTATAAAAAATGAGCTTATTGTCGTAATTTCCAATCCTGTTTTCTTCATCTATGGACCAAAGTTTCTCCAATTTTGTTTCCTTTCATATTAAGTGTGCGACACAAGTAACCGGTTTTGTACCAACTACCAATTAACAGGACATTGAAAGCAGTCTTCCCTCATTAGAGTTATTTTCTCCCAAATTTTAAATTATTGAGCTATAATTGCGGATATGCGATATCAGAATGCCTGAAACAAATACCATTTATATATCCGTTTGTTAGCTCGTGCTACGCAAAACAAAATTCACTGTTATACAACGAGCAAGCTATAAAGAGTGAAATTGGGGACAACAGGGTGATACTCTGAGGCCACTTTGTTTTCCTTCGCTCTCATGCCTCTCATTAACTAGGTTAAGCAGGAAGTCCCCATGCTCTTACTGAACTCTTGGTATCTTGAGGACGGTATTTTGACAGGAACTGAAGCCGAAGTAATGCTTAGCTTAGATGTTTTAGAAAGTGAAGGCAAAGACTTGGGCTTCAACTTAAAGACCTCAAAATGTATAATCTGGTCGTCCCAAACCATGAGCAGTTTAGAAGCAAACATTGAGCGTGCTGATCTTGAAGGTTTTGAAATACCCAGGGCGCCAAATGGAACGGACACTCATCATGCAAAAGTCTTTTCCATGAAGGTGGAGAAAACAGCCTCTCCTAGATCGCTTACAGCAACTTGACGATACTCATGCAGCTTATGAAATATTTAAAATATGTAATGGTACTCCCAAAATGTGGCAATATCTTGCAAAGTTAAATCAAGACCCTCAGTTACTAAAGTCTTATTTTATTTTGACAATGCACAGAGGAATTGCCGAGAAACATTAATCAAGGGAAATATTACGTGCAGCAATTGGAAACAAGCAAACTTACCGATCAAATAGGGTGGATTGGGTTTGAGATGCTCAAGTGATCAACATCTAGCTGCTTTTATTAATTCAGTAGAGTCAGTTTCGTCTACAGTGGAAGCATTTATGGGGATGAAACCCACTTTGGAAATTGAAGTTAACGCGATTTGTCTTGTTGGATTGCAAGATGTGGACAGGAGAATTCAGAAAAAAATTCAGGAAAAGTTTTTATCAAAAGTCACTCAATGATCTTCTATCACCGCAACAAATGTGCAAGAAAGAGCTCAGATATCTTCTTGCAGTCTCTTGTTGCTCCTAATGCAGGTGCGTGGTTAACCACTCCTCCTTTTTCCGCACTGGTAATGCACCTGGAGGTGGAAGAGTTCCAAATTTGCGTCAAATATATGCTGGGTGTCTCTATATATGGCGTTCGCCGAAACTGTCCCTCCTGTAAAAATGGTGTCATCGACATACAACGGAACAATTCTTTAACATGTGGAGGACAATGAGATTTTGTCCAACGTCACGACCTTCTGAGAGATACATTTTTCTCTTCTTGTGTCTCTGCAAAATTGAACCCTTCGCTCGAAAAAAAGAACCTTAGCAGCAACAACCAATCCCGACCTGCAGACGTATTTTTGCCCTCCTGGACACAAGAAAAATCAGCGGCGCTTGATGTAACAGTGGTGTTATCCCTGCAATCAACAATTATTGCAAAAACGGTGGATACACCCGGTTCTGCGTTAACATATGCTGACGACCGCAAACTAGCTGTCCACGACGCTGACTGCCGAGTATCCTGAATGAACTTTTAGCCGCGGTCATTTGAAGTTCTTGGTAGTTGGTCTGAAACCTCGCAAAGGACAAAAAAGAGAATTGATGGCATGGGGGACAAAAGAAATGCTTTTTTGGTAGGTCCTAGCGTTGCGATCAACCGATTGACTCAATCCATTTCAATCCAATAAATTGCGTGGGAACGCAAATATGATAATTACCCGATCCGCCTAACTAATGATAACAGATGCTTGCACCTGACAACTGCAGAGTTTTCTCATTGAATGTATCCTTCTCATCCACCTGGTGGGATGTAAGGGTTTCTTTTGTCAATAAATGAGAGGTGACCTTAGACTATTGTGTGTTTATGTGAGCGGAAACACTTGTATAAACCAATTAGATTTATATTACAAAACTCGATGGATACGAATTGATAAAGAACGGGAAATATCCATAGGAATGATTAGCTGCCCAATGACTTTGACTGATTTTTTGGTTGATTAGCCAAGATTCAATTGTCCATCTAAGATGTTTACAATAAAATAATTTATTATTTGAAAAAAAATTATTGAGCTGTTGTGTGTGAGAACGACGAAAATCATTTTTACTTGCTTCAACCTTTAGGAGGAGAAAACATTTTCAAACCGAATTTCACTTCATACAAATTCATAAAATGTCTACAAGAACATCAAATGTCTCTAAATCTGTTTTATTGAATAATAAAATCAAATGAAGCATTGAAAAAAGTCAAATTATGGGCATTTCAGCAGTTAAAGATTAATCTTTTCTCGCAATATGGCATGAATTTTTTTCACGTATCTGGGTTCGAATTAACCTTATCAGAATAAAGCTTGAAGCAAGTGAAAGTTTTCAACAGTGACAGTTCTTAGATACAATTGCTATATAATAACCAATTTTTGGAAGATGGTGAAGAGAAAATACTCCCTTTAAATTTTCCGTAAGAGATGGTGATTTCAATGATTGTTCCTGGTCTCGTACACATAATACTTATTGAAAGAGCGTAAGAAAGTATTATTCGCTTACGAAACGTCATCATTTGCTTCATTTAATATTAAGTGTACAAAGCCAGAAACCGCAGAATTACCATGGTATTTTTTGCTTCAAAATTTAATATTGGAAGTTAACTTCAAGCTGATTTTGTAAAATTTTGACCTTTTCAATGCAAATTTCATTTGTTTAAAACTCAGTTGGGCAGATTCAGTGAGATAGATTTTTTCTACCGAGGCAAACCGCTGAAATCTTTTTTGCAAATTCCCTTAACACAATATTGTTTGAGCAATCCTAACAGACAAAATTGCGTTGTTAACAGCTTAAAAATTGCTCACCTTTGCGAAGTATTTGCTTGGAGCGTTTTAAAGTGCTGATGCATCGCTTGTATAGAAATGCCGATATAGTTATAACAGGTATGTGGGCCAAAGGAATTCGTCCATATATTTCAACAGGCAGCAGATTCTGACGGATGCAAGCAAAGCACTCGCTCCATTCATATTTGGGCTAAAAAAGCGTTTTATATAGATCCCCGGAATAATAAAAGACGAGTGCGACCAAAACAGATAAAACTGTCATATTTTCCCCGAAAATCTAGTAATGATGAGAGCAATTTGAGCAGTAAAACCTTTTTTCTACTATAGTTGAATGGCTTGGAGCCATTTCTCATTCCAGATCTCTTCTCGAAAAAGCAAATATTAGTCTCTCACACTTTTGGGGAAGGTCATATCAAGCTTTCTTTGTTGTTTGAGGAAATGACGTCGGCACACTCTCGTGTCATTCGGAACGCGAATTCCATCCTTTAGTTGTTGTTTCACTTTTTGTTTTTTTCGTTAGTTTTTTAGGGTCTTTGCTTGATCATTATTTTTGTAAAATGCGTCTGAGGAAACGTTTCTCAAATGCATGACATCTGAAGTAGTAGCGCAAATTTAATGACAACAATTCACAAACACACAGAGATGTAAACTTTGTAGAGGTTATGAAGGTACCCTTTCTGTATATAGACATTTATTGCCTCTACATCTTTTTTGACTACACTGTCTGATCCATCGTTAAAACCGTCGGTTTTTTGCCTAAATTACCAAAATTTGCACTGATGTTTGAGGCATTCTAACAGACTAATTAAAAACTTCTCTGTTTTTTTCTGCTCTTATTTTTTATTGAAATTGCTCTTCGATGTCTTTAATTGTAATTGGAAGTTTATTTCAATCCCAATTGAAACTCCGTATAAATGATCCGTTATTTCATAATAACTTTCCTTTTGATAAAGCAAGACGATAGAGCACGGAATTTAAAAAAATGACAAGTTACTAATTTTTGAAGTTTGTATTCGGGTGGTCTTTTTTGAAAAGCCTATTTAACGATGCTTTCGTCATTTGGAGTTACGCTCAAATGCTTTTTCAATAAGATCATTTGTGACAGTATTGTATTTGGTTTCGGAAAAATTAATTTTTATGCCCCATAGTATCTGTGTTTTAATTCTCTCAATAGAAAAACGGGATAAAAATCCAAAAAAACTAAAATCCAGATATGACATTACGTTTTTGCGGTGCCAGATCACGAGCCGAGTGTAAGAGCCTGATCACTGATGCTATTTTACTGTTAATTTTTTAAATAGCTGAATTGATAAATTAAATATTTGGCATTAATTACAACTAAATACTTGTATTTATCTTGTGGCTACAGGAGATGCCAACAAACAGCATTTTTCGAGCTCATAATTATTTCTCTGCCTTGAAAACTATTAATTCCGTTAGAAGTTTAACTCGTTTTGTTTCATACGTGGCACCTTTGTTCAAAACACCAGCCAATGACAGTACCTGTGCTTCACTTTTTGCATGACTATAAATTGCTCAGTCATCTGAGAGCCGCTAATAATTAGTAGTTTTTGCTGCTAATTCGAGAAAATTCTTGACATACAGAGCAAAAAATTACCGACCAGTAAAACTGTTTCTTGAACATCGCGGATAGGTACAATCTGATCAGATCGCCTATGTTGATTATGAAAACCTTTTTATAACAAAAAGTGTTTAAAGAAATTGTTGGTGTCACCTCAATGCTATACTTTTTTAATCATAAACATTGGGAATCTATTGATTTCTAATTGCTGAATTAAAAGTTTTTGTTAAGTTCAAATTAGCGTTAAAAAGTTATTATTACGCGTTACAATGTGGAAACATTATTTCGAGACACCTTTTCTTCAAAAAACAACCGATTTTCTGAATGATGCTATTTAATTTTTAAGTGGTCAGCTATTTGCTCAAGTAGTGGTTATGTCAAAGACATTTTCTGAAAGTGGAGTGACTGCAATAGGTCACCAGTTTTGTGGTTCTTTCCTCTGTCCATTTTCTGAGCATTTGTATTACAGACGGTTTTTCAAATTCATAGAACAAAATTGGTGTTGTTTTCGCGTATTGAAAACTGTAAATGATTCCCATCAAGCAAAATACAATCTTTCTGCACTCATGCAGGTATACAATCGGATCTATTGAATTTTTTGGATAGATTATCAGTAAAATTATTTTTTTTTGAAAAATTGGAGACTCGATTCTGGTTTTTCTTGAAAAAAAAACAGATGAATGAAATTGGAACATCTTTTTATATTTCAGCCGACTTCTACCTCAATGTGCGTTTTTCCTCTTTTTACTAATTTCAATCTGCATTCAGTCAACTGTCCGTCCTTTGATTTATTATAATCCTTTTTCATTCTCATTGACAATTCTTTGGGAATTATAATGTCTACATCTGCTTTTTTTATACATTATTTAATAAAGATCTTGTTTGATGAAAAAGGCGATGACTATTTCGTTGGAGGCAATCACATAAATCAATGTTTTTGTCTTAATTATTTCTATAACAAAAATATAAAAGTTTCTTCAAAGATTTTCATAAAACTAACAGTGGCCCCAGTTTATAATTCAGAATTTTGTAGTTCTTATACCAAAACTTCCGAGACTCTGGTTTCCATCTGCTTTAACTTTTTTATCATTTGTATTTCTTGAAAACTTCAGTGGCCAGGTTCCTTTCAATGTGACCACTTTATTGCATAATGACCACAATGACCCCAAGTAATTAAAATTTGTTATTTGTTATGAACCCTAGGAGAAATTGTTTTTTTTTTGGTGGAGGTTTTTCTATTGGTGGGATTGACCTCATTGAAAAGCTGTTTGGAGAGTTATTGAAACCAATATTTTGAAGTTTATACCTCAAATTCACGACAATTTTTTATATTCCGTACGTATCTGACACAATCGTGCTTTATTTGTGCTTTTTGATGATAATAGTTTAGAACATGTAGTTTGCTTGAAAGGGGTCCACTTTTAATTTAGTCGGCAAAATGGTTGATTCGATTGATAAAGGTCATAGTTGCAGAAAGATAAGATTTTATTGCTGTTTCACTAGTCATTGCTTTGCTTTATAAATTGAAAATTTCGAACTGAATTCACGATTTTAAAAAAATCTGAGTCCGAACTTAACGAAAATTTTTCACTTGAGCTGCCAAGTTGTTCTGGATTGTTTCTTTTGCTTCCAATTTTTTATCTTGGTTTATACTATGACATGAGCTGCAGGGCATACAAATTCTGACCTTTCTTCATCGTATAAGAGTTTTTGTTTGTCCAAAGTTTTTCAGAAATCTCTGTTTTTCATTTTTCACTGTTTTGTTTCAATTGATTAAATTTCTTTTTCTTTTTCTTGGAGCTCAACTTTTTATTTCAACTTCCTTGACGGATATATGTACTATCATTTTTTTTGTTCTCTCTTACTTACAAGTTTTCTTGTATTATTTTGTATTTATTTTCTTGCCAGTACAGTTGCCTCCATTCTGATTTCTGATGCTTTGCGTTTCGAAAAAGTCCTTTGATCACAAAAGAAGCAAGAAAATATATCAAACTGAAAAAACTCAGAGTTACTGGTCTCAAACAGTTGTAACGAAAACTTAAAAAAATCATTGAATGACGTGTGTTTATCTTCATTCTGCTGACTTCTGACCTTAAAATGAAGGTGTATTATGCTGAAGAGAAAACGTGCAAAATACTTAGTCTTTTCTCAATTTTTTCTACCTGTTATGAGTTTTTTTTCGTGTTTTGGCCTTAAAAAACAGTATCAAAATGAAAAAAAATTAGAGCATTGCATATTTTTTTTAAAAAATTTGTTTGTTCTGTTGTCTGAATATATGATTCTAATCTTCATGTCAAACTTGATGAAGCGTAAAATGCAATCACTTTTTACCTCTTCCTATAATTTATGGAAAAATATTTTGTAAAACGAATGGAAAAGCGTGCTTTACGTTTGTATATGCATTTACTGTAAACCGAAACTTAGTCAAAAATAGTTAGCACAATAAGAAAGTACGCGCATTGCTTCTTGCTACTGAACAAAAAAAATTAATGTAATTCTGATCATTTTTACAAATTCTGAAGTCATCTCGGGAGGTCTTTGAGTAGAGTTTTGCTCATAATGGAATCATCGCTTTTTCCGAATCTTCACCAAAGTACTGGATAGGTTGTCAGATTTGGCGCTCAAAAACTCGCTATATAGTGTTTCAACATAAATCGCTTTTCAACCTAGTCAAGGACTTAATCAAATGAATTGAGGGTCTAGGGAGGAGTGTCACTGTCACTCTTTTGGAGAACTGTCTAATTGCGGTTTTTTGCTGCACTGTATCAGTGTTCCTATAGTTTACTATATCAGTACTCCTTTAGTTGATTTCAGGAACTCCGCTACTGCCGGTCCTAAGCCCGGAATAAAAATAGTGTAGCGAAAAACTTTATTTATACCTGAAAATCGCAAAAAAGTCGGTTTTTAAATTGGCTTGAGATCATTTTCCGATAACTTCTTTGCTATATTGTGTTCATATTGATTTCTTTTGTCTGGTTTAGTCGTTTTGTTTGTTTCGGAGAACTGTGTAAGTGCGGTTTTTTTGCCGTACTGAATCAGTACTCCTATAGCTTATTTCAGTACCTCCGCCTCTGCCGGTCCCCAGCCCGGAATGAAAAAGGAGGAGGGATGAACCACAAAAATCATACTGGAAAATCTCGAAAAAAACGGTTTTTTAACTAGACTTAATTAGATTTTCCGACAGTAGGTTAACTATTTCAGCTCCATCAACCGCCGAGTGAAGCCAGCGAACCAGGTAAAAAAATATCGAAGATTCAAAATCTTGCAAGAAACTTGCAAGATGAATTCATAATTTTGCAAGATACTTGCAAGTTGAATTCAAAATCTTGCAAGATTCTTGCAGGATGACTCAAATCTTGCAAGCTGCTTGCAAGTAGTATGCATTCCCTTCCAAGATCGCTTGCAAGATTCTTGCAAGATTTTAAATTTGTCGATCACTAGGGAGGTCTTTGGGTAAAATTTTGCTCATAATGGAATCCTCGCTTTTTCCGAATTTTCACCAATGAAAATGTAGTATTCTTATTGTAATGTGTTTGATATAAAACTCTGTAACTAGTGGAAAACTGCGCCAGCACAGAGAGATAGGTTGTGAAGGTTAACACATTTTGAAAAGTTTCTATTAAAAGTAATCGAATCTTTGCTTCCGTTGTTTTTCTGTTAATCTTTGGGCTTGTCACTACGTATTTGGTTGCATTTTTTTGACGCTCAAGGGCCTTCTTCATGCTGAAAAATTATGCTAAATATGAATAACTACCAATAACAATTAGACAACACCCAGGTTGCCCATCTTAGACAAAACCTTGAAAACTTAATAATACTTATATGGTACCTTAAAAGCTTACCTATCGTTGAACTTAGGAAGGACCTGCGTATGGCCCTAATAAGTTTCGAGGGTCCCGTCTAAGTCAAATGAGCTTGCTGAGAACACACATTACGTGGCCAACCGTTGTTTTAGCAAAACAATCTTTTGTAACTAATTCCGCTGAAAAGTATCATTTAGCCGAAGCTTTAATTGGTGAGTTGATTAATTCCCGTACCTAACTCAAAGTGTTTCAGTACTGCAACAGTATAAATGCAATTCCTCGTCATTACTGAATCACAGACTGATTCATGTCACTTTTTTGATATGTCAGACCTCCGTTCAGTCTGATTTTACAATGATCAGACTTGGGCCAAATACAAAAGTGAAGTTCCGTACGGTGACCGAAACCAGGATCTTCCGCTCCCAAAAGTTTGTGCTCCTTTCTGCTCCACCATGACTGTTGAACAGTTGCCCAGTACTGATTTACACTTGGAGTTCGGTAGGGGTTACTATTTTATAAACCAAACTTCTAAAGAGCCATTATATACGTAAATGAGAACCTGCGTACTATCGCTATATTCCGAAATTAGTAACCCAAACGATTTTCATTCAATGGCTTACCAGTTAAGTCATGCTAATGTGATTACGCATATGATGATATATCCACGGTCGAGGATTCACAGAGAAAACGCGCAAATAATGGTGAATTTCAGTGAAATAAAGAAATCGACGTGAAATCACTATATGTTAGCGGTAGTTCTGGTTAAATGCGGAGATTTTATTGAAAAAATCGCCGATTCTGGTTGTCCAAAATTTTCACGAAAGCAGATTTTTGAAATGAATTTTCCGTAACAGATATTGGAAAATTTTCCTAAAATTTTGTAAAAAAGAATGCATGCACGAATACTGTTACGTTTAAGAATAATAAACCCTTAAATCTCGATCCGTAAAGTGGTTTTTAATCACTATTAGGAGGACTTGCCCGATCAATTCCAGATAGGATATGGTGCGATAGGATGAGAGCAGGTGGGAGGAATCCTGTTAATGCAACTGCTCCATAGAACATCAATCTCTTTTTCGTAGTGAGCAAAGACTGAGCTGAAGTGCTCTTACAAATGAGGATGAATCGCTCAATAGCTAGAGCAAGAGTTAGTGATACCTGAGACCAATAGGGACATACGTCAGTCAGTAGATGGATGACTCGGAAATGTTGTCGGAATACAGGATCTTTATACCACCAAATTCCATCGTAATTGTATGTTTTGCGAAATTCCTCGTAATTGTCGTAGCTTTTCAGGAGACAAAGCGGTTGCTAATATTTTTTTTTATCTTTTTGTTCAAGACATTATTAGTTTTACAAGTCCCTTACCCAATCAAATGATCACTCAAGTGATTGAGATTTTATGATGATAACTAATTTCTGACTCGCATTTTACGGTATGTTAACTAATGTAATATTAAACGCTCGCTTTGTGATGAATGTTGAGTTGCACATAGCATCCCAGATTGGATAATCTCCAGGGTTTGATCTCACAAAAGATATGATGCTTTACAACAAAAATTTATCTCTATATTTCTCAGTTTTATATTTAATTGCATTGTTTTTCACGATTGATTGTTACGAGATTATGTAGCAAAACAAAGGAATTATAGCAAAAAAACTCAAAAAATCTCAAAATAGGTTGAATTTTGTAGATTTTCCGACCATTGATTGAATTATTCAGCTCTATCAGTGGCCGAACGCAACTAGGTAGTTAGGTAGAAAGAAGATTTAGAAGAATGTAAAATCTTTTACGAAAGTTGCAAGTTGGTTTTACAATCTCTTATGATTCTAGCAAGTTGAATTCAAAGGTGTCAGGACAACTTACTCAATTCCCTTTTGCCCAATGTCATCTTACCCAATGCCATTACAGCCAACCTGCCTTTTTAACCAATTCCCCTTTTTATTCAATTCAATGCCAACTTTAACCTACCATCTGTTAAGGTTACCAGAACGCCTATTTAGCGGACTAAATAATCAAACGCCCTGTAGCATTTGACATGAAGGTATCACAACCAAACATCGGACAATTGAACGGACAAAGAGCGTTGGGTAATTTGGCACTGGGTAAAATGGCGGGATGAGTTAAGTGGCATTGCGTAAACTGCGGTTGGGTCAAAAGGGATTTGAGTAAAAAGTCATGTAACCTAAATCAAAGTTTTAAGTGTTAAATTTAAGAGATTCTTGAAGATGATTCAAATTTTGCTGGAATGTTGCTGACAAAATGGAAGTTTATGTATTTCCCTGGAGGATTGCTTGCAAGATAGCTCAAAAAATTCTTGCAAGTTTTTGAATACTTCGATCATAGCATTTTCACCACTAAAATGCAATCTTCTGTCCAAAATGGAACTCTTCATAACCCAAACTTCTATTGGTTTGCATCTTTTATCTATAAAATATACCATGTTTTCTACATTTTCTGATCCAGCGTAAATATTGAATAACATTTTCTACCCTCAAGCGCACCTGTTGTATTAGTATAAGCAATCCTATTACGCAATGACTCACATGTAGCGGGATAATCAATGTAAACACAATGGTCAGAACTGGAAAACATTCAAGAAACATTAAAATAAATATTAGAGTCCAAATCTAAGAAATACAATAGTTTGTGTTGAAACTTTAACCTCCTTTACCACAATAAACGCCATTCCATATTTTATTTTGATACAAAATTTGGAACCGATCAATTTTCTTGCAACAGATACGGTGAAAAAAGAAAAGCGGAAAAAGGTTAAAACTTGATTGGGCAACCGCAGTTTTTGTAGATAAAGGGTGAAAGTTTTCAACTTAGATTTTGAAGAAATTGGGCAAAAACATTAAATCTCAAAAAAAGACGCGCTTGAAAATGAAGACACTCGGCAAATACAGTTAGAAAATACTCCAAACTATTGTCTTCAACAGAAAAAAAGTTTAAAAGAAGTGAAGCAGTCAACAAGTTTACTTTTTAGAAGTTTTAAAGTTTACTTTAAGTTTTTGAAAACTCTTAAGCATGATTATCTATTCATTCATGTTTATCTTCATTTAAGCTGATGATTATAGCAGAGTAAATTTTGACAACTGCTGTTTTCTGCATTAAAAATTTTACTGCATTCCCCTCTTTAATCATTAAACTGCATTCCCACACTTAAAAGTTCATCAGGAAGTGGCGGTTGTTATCGCTGACACGCCAACCGGGAGCAAAGTTAATTGCGCTATCTGTCTATTAATTGTGAATTACTTATTTTGATTTAACTTGTGTAAGTTTGGGTAAAAATAGTTTTAGGGATGTTTTCGTTTAAAAAGATTTTGTCGGCAATTTTGGTTTGACAATGTAAACTTCATCCGTTTTCTCGACAATTTGATAGAATAACTTGTCCCCAATTTCCCGGTAGCTTCAACTGCCAATAATAGGAATCTTGCCTATTTCATCAGAAGTTCTGGTCGTTTGCATTATTTTCGCCTTCTTCTCAAAATTGTTCGGGAAGGTGTAATGATGCTGGCTTTGGTGATATGATATCTGCAACCCGATTCTACAAGTTACTAAATTGGGGGTAATAATCTTTTCTCTCTAATTGTTTTCTCAATAAGACCCAGAGAAATCGGCTTGAGCGGAAATAAGCATAGGTATAGACCAATTAGGTTCCATCTGAGATTTTTTCCTCTTATACTCTGTATTCGGAAGCCTTCGATAACTTGTAATAGCTCAAATTGGTAACGCAGGCGTTTTCATTTCCAAATAAAATTTTTGTGGATTATCGCTATATTGATAACACAACTTTCAAAATTGATTGCGCGCAAATTAATTGGGCGTTGAGGCAATCATGTGTTTTTTCGGTAATTTTTCAAGTACAAGCTGTTTTTCAGCGTGTGCGTTTGAATTTGTCAAGCTAACGCAGCGCGCAAGTATGTGAATAAGTAAAGACGTCTGTAGAGCTCTGTGACATATCTAGCCGTAATATTATCATCAATACCCAGGCTGAGGTCCCAGACCGAAAGTCTATATGTCCCGACAGAAATGAACGCACAAGGGGGGTGTCGTGCGTTAAAAATTACACGGTCTGAAAACACGAATGAACGCACGATAGTCTGGACATAGGTACGTTCCGAGTAGGGCGGTCTGGACATAGACATCTTTTGTCTGGGATGGTCTGAACATATGAACTTTCGGTCTGGGACTTCAACCTGGGTAATGAAAAAGACAGAAGTTAAATGTTTAGAATTAGTTTAGTATCAGAAGAGGTCAAGAAGTTCAAGTGACAACTTCTTAGCTTTATACCTTTTTTCAATCGTCTCAAATTCAGTTAATTCTTTTCTAAAAATTCATTAGAATTAAAAAAGTCCTCTGAAATATTGGCTGTTCTAATCCCTACGCGGATTAAAATATATAAGTTGCTGTTTTGCAGACTGAATTGATGAGTGAACAAGAACTGTGCTGTGGGAGCCTTTCTTATAAACAATTTATTTGTTACCATACTACCATAATATACTAGATCATTTGTTTATATTATATTTATCAACATAGTTCTCCCGACATTTAAGGTCCGATACCAACAATTCTCAAAAATTATAATATCCAAAATTATGCCCTAGTCCAACCCCGGCGGTTATCTTGCAAGATCTTGCGATAATATTGTCAATGACGGTTATCTTACAAGACCATTCTTAAAACAGTTATCTTGTAAGACTCCAGCAAGAGTCTTAAAAGGAATATGTCTTGTCGCAGTACTCTAACAAGATAACGTCTTAATCAAAGTCTTTTTTAAAGCTGTTTTCTTGTAGCTCCCTAAAAACAATAAGAAAAGTTCTCAATCAATTTTGAAATAAATTTGTAGATACTAAACTTTTAATATGCTGATGATATAAATTTTACAAATAGGCTTCCGTAAGCAATCAAAAAGAAACACAACAAATAAAACCTAATTTGATTGTTTTAGACAAAGTTAGCAAAATAGATGGTTGCTTAGCCATAAATCGGCATAAAAATTGAAACAGTTATTTCATTTGAATTTATAAATTGAGATTTGCTTCCGTTTTTTCAATGCTCTCAAGAAGAGGCTCTGCAGAAGCAATTGGATCTTTTTATTCAATTTAGAGTTTGATTATTAAAATGAAACTGCCAAAAATGAGCTAATCTAAATTTTAATGAACTATTCAAGATAAAAACAAGCAAAATTAGAAACAAGGATAACCGTTTGAATTGTTTTTGTATAAAATGTCCACTGGTATTAGAGGAAAAAACAAAAGACAACACAGACCGTAACCAAAACACGGAAGAAGCGAACTTTGTGTAATTATAAGAAAAATTAAGTTTGATAGGCTTTTTAAAAACAATTAGGGTAACCAAAAATGTTCAACTCATTTTGTTATTCGTTAAACTTCATGAAGCCAGACATTCTTGAAGGCTGAAGAGTTTAGACACCAAAAAAGGAGAATCTTGAAACTGGAAAAAGATTATCACAGGCTTCTGGTACTGAGATTGTCTTTTTTTCTGGCACTCAGATTGTCTTCTGCACTGAAATGTTTGTAGAAAACGATATAATGACATTAATAAGAGTTTAAAAAGTGAAAAGTGTTAAATTTCTTCTGCAAGATGTTCTCTTAGAAAATCATCATGTTGGGTCCACTCAGAAATCTCAGCAAAACCTAATCTTCACAGCCTGCTCCTCGGGTTTTACGCTGACCTGGTTGTTCACTTCGATTCTGATTGACTAATAAAATCGTCAAAACCATTAATCGCTCGGCCGTTTAATGGAATGTAACTTTAAATTTAATTGAAATTAAGAATATCTTTAGTGATAAACTAAGTTCAATTTCGTTATCCAGTTTGTGAGGCATCAGTCAAATATTTGTATTGATGCTATGTTCATGTAAGAAAGACCCAAAAAACTCTGCTCATTTTACTATCCAACAAACTTAACACAAAGGACCAAAGTTGATTAAAAAGCAAGTTGTACAGGAAACGAGAGCCAATTGTTCTCTGCAACAGGTTCTAATGGTTCTAAAAATAATACTGGTACACTACTCAGGATATTCAATAAATGTTATTAACGTTTAAAATAGCATATATAACATAATGATTACCTACCACTGATTGAATGATCAAAGTCAATATTTAGATAGTGGATGTGTTAAACTGCGCGAAAAAACTTTATGCTGCTCTGGCAGAGATGGTACCTCAGAGGAAAGTGGTTCCTCGAATATATGAAATACATGAATTTTGACTATTACAAAAAAAATTTGCGACATAAAAAAATCAAAGAATTTTTAATATAATCAGATGAAAATAAACATTTGCACCATATAAGTGCTAATAGCAACACCTCTGGAAATGACACAATTCGGTTTGTTACATTAATGGGTGACTTAGAGATTGCCACGGGCTAACACCTTTGGTTGCTGCAGTTGTAAGTCGGGCGGGGGGATTTGGGGGAGTGTTGTGTACAGATCTGCGGATACAACTTGTGAAAGCTTTCATTTTCCCCCTTTTTGCGAGTTTTTTTTTGTTTTAAAAATTTTGCTTGAGTATTCATTTCATGATGTCTCATAATTCATGCTGTTGTTTAAAAGTGACGCGAATACCTCTTCTTGTATCAAAAAATCAGATTTAGGTTCCAAACAAACTGTAATATACCGAAAAAATTGTTAATTCTTTCTGCCTAAACAAACTTGAAATGTCAGTTGATAGATCAACAATGGTCTATGAGAAAAAAGAATTGGTTGAAACATTGATTTTTGAAACGCCTTTGACTTGATATTTGTTTTTTTTTCGATTTCATTTTTTCTTTATAATAGATGTATTTATACTTTACTGGTAAATGTTTTCTGTGATCAATAATTTAAACATGCGAATTAGAAAAAAGGATTGATATCCGCAACCTCAGACCTAGTTGCGTTGCTCATTAGGGAAGTGATTTATAGCTAAACTGGTCAAAACAATCTTGGAGGTAAAGGTTTAATTTTGTGGGAAAAACAAATAAACAAATTGTTGTTTCTAACGCTGATGAAATTGGTGTTACTTCTTAATCAAAATTGTATGTTTTTCCGTTGAGTTGAAACAGGATTGGAAAAAAACTGATTTGATAAAAAAATCTTCTCGCCAGGTTCAATTGTTGGTTTCTCTGATTTTAGGTTTATGGTTTGAGATAGTTCAACGGTATTTTGCCATTTGATCATTTCTTTTACTGTAGTATTTACAGGTTATACTCCCAGTACAAACTGAAACCGGAGTAAGAGCAGAAGTATATGAATACAGACCACAGATCCATTATATAATCAGTAAAACCCAGAATGCCAGTAAAGAGGAGATCACAAACAGTTTGCATTAAAACTAAGCAGTATTCCAATGTTTGTAGCTCTTTCTTTGCCCAGAAAACTCCAAGACAAAACAAATTTACTACAATGACGGTCAGGAAAATTGGAGCCTGAAAAACATGTTTGATAACTTGCGGGATGTTCATTTCATCAATATATCACACAGGGATTCTTATTTTTGACTCTATTGAGAATATATTTTTCATTTTTTTTTCAAATAAAATCATCTGGATATTTTCTGACAGTTTTTTTGCCATTGTAAATTGGTCGTCTTCCGTCCGAGTCGTGCCTGTTCCTTTATTTTGGTTATTTTGAATAAATATGGCAGCAAAAGTTGACGCTGAATCAAACCTTCATCTGCATTATTCGCAAATTTTTGAATCGGAAACTGCAGTTTTCCTGCGTTATTAGTTGTTATTTCTTTCGAAAAAATTTTTCTTATGATACTTTTTAAAGTTTCACATGCTTTCTTTGTCAATTCTGTCTTAAAATTGTAATATTAACTATTGCCACAATTTTTGCTTTAGTACTATCAACGCCACAAGTCACTCATTCTCATCAATCTTGAATTAATGATGCAAGTTGTTGCGAGGTGACCATCTAAAGCAGACTTGGGGAAAACGACTATTTTTTTCCACATATTCTCCAGAAGAAGGCGCCCTAATTATAGCATTTCTGAACAAATGATTTCAAATCTAACTTTGTTGTCAAATTATGCCAGCAAGAGTTATATGAATTTATTTACACATGCTACTTGCTCACAATTTAAACCAAATTCTAAAAGTTACGTGTGATATCATTTCTGATATTACTGGTAGAATTTTCCAAGAAGTAACCCGGCTGAGAATTTTTAAAAATTGTTACACTCTCTTTACGCTCTTTCCCCCGTTATTTTTAGGGAAAATTTTTTGCCCGGGTACTTCTTGGAGAATTCTACCCGTAATATCACAAATGATATCACACGTAACTTTTAGAATTTGGTTTAAATTGTGAGCAAGTAGTATGTGTAAATAAATTCATATATTTCTTGCTGGCATAATTTGACACAAAGTTAGATTTGAAATCATCGGTTCAGAATGGCTATTATAAGAGCACCTTCTTCTGCATTTCTTTCCACGGTAACTTGGCTATAATGGCCGGTTTATCTTGACAGAGTTAATGTTTAAAGTGAATTGACTTGTGAGAATATAGAGAAATTGATTACCATCGGGATCTCGGAAATGATCTTCAATCTTATTATTGGCAGGAAATGATGGGGCTGTTGATGAAGGCGACACGCATTTACCCATTATGGTCAACAGTGATAAACAACAGTGCTTACATTTAAATCGTGTTTTAGATGTATAACATCAGATGCAGTTTCACTCAATTAGTTTATTCTAAAACTAAAAAAGTCTTTTTAATTTAACAACGATAAATTAACCAAATTTATTGGTTGAAATGTTTTCAACATTCTTTCTTCAGTTTTGAAATGCACAATTACTTTTTTCAGAGGGAAAATTGACGTCATATCAGAGAAATTGCTTGTTTTTGCGCTTTCGACTACTTTTTCAATTATTTATTTCAAAAGAAATCCAAATTCAGTTTAGCTTTCTCTATACGCTATCAACGTGTTCAAATTGAAAAAAAGTGAATAATTAAAAGATTCCAGAGAATTTTGAGGTTGTGGCTGTCACATGATGAGACAACTAACACCCGGTGATTTTTTTTCAATTACTGTGTTAAAGTTGTTCACCGATATGAACGGCCAGCTTTGTAAGAAATACGCTGAAAGAATCGAAAAAATGCAGGATTGTATGGAAGAGATAACAAGTTTTAAACTCCACTTAATGTTCTGTTTGCCAAGTGCTGAAATTATGTAAGGGACCTTGTATGTAAGGGGGGGGGGGAGGTACATAAGGTACTGGGAAGGTGCAAAACGGAAAAGATGCAATAAGAAATGCATTGAAAGTTAGAGCACAGTAAGAGGATAATTATTTATAAAGATTTATCCTCTGACATGTTTTCGGCTAATGTTAGCGTATTTATTACCCTATTCTCGGAAAAAACCCTCCAACGGGGTTGCTCACCAAGAACAAAAAAAGTTATCGAAAACAATCGATTTCAGATATTTATCTACTGAGTGCGTTATATAGCCAGCACTGCTTTTTTTGTCATTGAGCCCCTAAAGTAAAGTTACCTGATGAAAGGAGCAATTATTATAATTCATATGCAAAAGATTTAGCCGTTTAAGAGCTTGACATGAATCCTATTTGTAGTATATCGAACAATTTTCATGCAACCCAAAGGGGAGTAATTATGAGGAGGTTAAATGATATACTCCAATTCGTGGAATTTCTAAGTTTTATGTAGAAAATATATAAATCTATAAATTAATATATAACACATAATATAATATATTATATATAATATATAATATAGAAAATCTATAAAATATTTTAACACTATAGTACGAAAAATTTTGAATTAATTTTTTGGACAATTTTTTTATCACCTTTTAGCGCATTATTAAGATTTTTGATCAAACCTAAACACCATTTTTTAGCTAGATGTTAAAAACGCAGCGTATTCGATTCAACATTTCTTAAACAATTTCAGCACATCCCTAATCAGAACAATTTTTTTTATTGACAAATTAGTATATTTTGTGGTCTAAGAAATTTAAGAAGATCCACAAAAAGTTTTTCAAAAAAATGGCAATGTTTAATGGAGGAATTGTTACTATATAACTTTTATTCATAAGAAATTTGTAGCCATGTAACTTCCATTTATGAAAAAGTTGTAGTCAAAAGACTTAAGTTGTAGTTTAAGTTATTGGTCCATAATATGATAACAACTTGGGTCCACCTTGGATAACAACTTGGATAACAACAACAACTTGGATAACAACTTTGTCAACCCGGGTATGCACACTTAATTGTCCAGAAAAATTCGTTCTGAAAAGTATTCTTCGAAGTATTTTCCTATTTATTTTATGCGTTCTTTCTGATTATAATTTAACAAAATTCGAAACTCAGACAAGTTAGATTTTTGAACTCTGGAGAACTCAAAAACTGACTGACCCTAGTTTTAGTCGAGATTAAAAGCAACAATTTAAAGACGCAATATTGAAATTCCCAACAGTTACAAAAACCCTATTTTTCTTTTAACATATGATAGAAAGCTTCAGCAGTCAAAAATTAAATTTTTCGTAATGCAATTGTCACTCATTGCAAAACTATTTAAATCTATACAAAAAAGAAAATTAGCAAAGAGGAAACAAATTTTTGAGCTTTTATTAATCAAACTGATTGATATGTAGAGCCTTTTAATACGTATCGTCAATTAATACCTAAACAGTGATGCCATGCAAGCAGAGTAACAAAATGATTCATCTTTCAACAAATGAATCGAGACCACAGCAACTACAAAAAGAACAAATTATTAGCCCCCCTCCCAGAAAAAAAACAAAGCGCATTAAATTGAACGATATTTTAGCTTCTACGTGGTGACGCATAAGAGTTGTTGAAACCAAGAACGAGATGATTCAAAATTTAAATTGTAAACAATTTTCATTATTTGAGCAACTTTGATAGCGCAAGGGTTTACTAATGAAACATTTAAAACGATAAAACTATTTCATTTGAACGGAAAACCGATTTTATTATTCCGAAAAACAAATTTTTTATTCGGAAGAATTCATTATTAAGAAAATCTTTTCTGAAACTATGTAAAAGTTGGTTGAAAATCAACATGTTCAGTTCGTATCTAATTGTTGCAACATTTTTTTCAAAATTGGGGTCATATCTGCAAGGCGGGCTTGTTTTCTTCGACCAAATTTTCACTTTTTGTCTGCGCATTGTAGAGGAGAAACAAAAAATCATTTGGCAGCCCTTAGAAGCTATTTCTAATTTAATTTAAAAAATCTACAATTTTTATGGAGGGGGGGGGGGGGGGGGGGCTCTTTAAGAAATTGGAAGGAAGACAAGAAAAGGAGAAGAATTGGCAGGGGGTAATAAATTATTATAATATATTTATTGCGATAAAATTGTTAACACGACATATTAATGAAAAGACTCTAATTATGATTTCATGTTCAGATGGCATTTTAAAAATAATCAGTAATTAATCCGATATTTTTGTTTACTTAGTTTCAGCTATTATGCAAATTTTCAAGATGTCCTAGCAGTTTTTTGGCATTTTTTGTTTTAATGTGTTCAGTGAGAGTTGAAACAACCCCAATTATACGTTTCTGCTTTCATTAAGGAACAAATATTTCGAATCGGATCGGGTTTTAGAAAAAAATGATTTTATTATAAATATCTAAATATTCACGCTATACACTTTAATTCTGCTTCTTTTTTTCAAAGAAATTTTTCGGTAAATTTTTTTAATTGTCTATTTAAACGTCATCAAAAAACATAACAAGAGAGAATTAACTACTACTTGGGGAACAAACGAATTCAAAAAATTTTTCTTTTTCAATTTCTTTTGACCTTAAAGACTTCAATTTCGTTTGACGTTTGCAAGTAGGTCCAGTCCTTTTTTGGTTAGCCATTTAACGGACTTTTATCATTGCACCTTTTGTCGCAGCTTCAAAGTGATCTTTTTTTGCTCCGAGTGCATTCAATGTTATTAATTAAAGTATTAAAAATGTAGTTTATTTAGTGATGAATAGAAACGTCTCTATTTGACTGCAAAATACTCCCAGAACCTTGTAATCCATGTAATAAAGAAATTGCGCATGGCAAAGCAGTACTGGTTTTGTTGGACTGTTTCCATAGTTAAATTTGGTAACAGCAGCAGTAGAAATGAATTGAGGAAAAACGAAGAAATAATTATATTTTCAATACTGCTCCATTCTTCGTGTCTGATTAACTTGGATCATTAGCTTGATTGAGTTTTGGACCTCCAACTGAATTAAAATTCACTTTAACTTGAAATCAGAAAAGCACCAGAATCTACCAAGTTGAGCTAATTAGTTAACAAAAATGTCAGTTTTTCAATTGACAAATTATACTCACTTTCAATTGTGATATTGAAGCTTTTGCAAAAAGGGAAAATATGAAATTTAAAAAGTTAATTTTAACCTTTTAATTAAGAGGGAACTTCAAAAATTCTATTCCAATTTTTAATTGTTTTTTTTTCGTTAACTTAATATTTTTACTCGGTCAATTTTTTGAAGTATAAAACTGTGAAAAACAGTTGTTAGTTGCGGAACTATTGACAACGCAATTGAATTTATCTGTTAAAATTCTTTGAACAATAGGTCTTCACTATACCCATTTGCAAATTAAAAACCCTGCTCAAGATTGCTAAAACAAAATTCTTCAATTTGAGCTTCGAAAAAAATGATAATCAAAAGATGTTTTCAACTCATAGAGTCAATTTTTAAAAATTTGAGACGTAGTGGCACCATACTAATCAGGTTTATGATAAACACAAAATGCTTTTAAAGCAAAATGCTTTCAAAATTTGAGAGCAATTATTCTTGGCTTAACGATGAAACCAACATTGTTATTACAAATAATGAAAACAGTTAAATTGGAAAAAAACTCAGAAAAATCTGAAAATTTTGCTGGATGTAACCAGAAAACAATTTTGTCAGAACTAGAGGCCATCCGCCCACCTTTTGAGTTTGTTGTCTTTAGGACATATTCAAACTTCCCGAATGAAAAATGAAGTCCAAACAAAAACGACTGAACCCACTTTAGTCTTTTCGTCATTACTTGAAATGAACAAAAAGGAATAAAAAAATGTTTTATAATGCTAATTTTCATCTAATTATGCTCAAATTTGTCTCACATAGTAACTGGATAAATGTCCATCTAAAGAGTGCAAAGATTTTTTGCGACAACTTAAAATTATAACGCTTGTGTAAAGATGATGAATTTTTCAAATTTTCAATACTATCCAATCTTCGTGTCTGATTGAATTGGAGCATTGGCTTGGCTGACTTTTGAGCATATCTCCAAATGAATCAAAACTCATTGAAACTTGCATTAAAAAAGCACCGGAGCTTACCAGCTTGTATTAATTGGTTTACAAAAATGTCAGTTCTTTAACCTCAAATTTATAAAAAAAACAATTACTTTTTCTTTTTCTGTTCACTTTCAATCGTAAGATTCGAGATTTTGCAAATTAATTTTAAGATTTGTTCAAAATCTACTTCAATTTTTTTTCATTAACTTAATATTCCTAATCGGTGTTTTTTGAAGCATGCGACTGTGAAGAACAGTTGTTAGTTGCGAAACTATTGACAACGCAAGTGAATTTTCATCTGTTAAATTAATTCTAACAAGAAGTTTTCAAAATTCCTTTTTTGCAAGCTAAAAAAATCATTGCTCAAGATCAGACAATGAAGTTTCATCAATTTGAGCTTAGACAAATTGACAAGAAAAGGATCTTTTCAGCTCAAAATAAAGTCAACTTTGAAAAACCTGAGACGTATGTTGCACCAAACTCTGCTACGCACACTCTTTCATGAGTCGACTTGTTGAACACATAATCAGATTCATATTAAACCCAAATTGCATTCAATGCAAATGATTGCATTCAAACAACTGAAACCAACTTTGAAGATTTGAGAACCATTATTTTTGACTTAACGATGGAAGCAATATTGTTATTGCAAACAATGAAAACAAATGAAGTGGAAAAAAATTTAATTCATAAACATCCCAAACATTTTGCTGGCTCTAACCAAAGACAATTTTGTAAGAACTACAGACCATTTGCCAAACTTGTTAGTGTGTTATCTTTCAGTGAGATTCAAACTTCTCGAATGAAAAATAAAGTTCAAAGAAATACTGAACCCACTTTAGTCCTTTTGTCATTACTTGAATCGTGTCTTGCAAGATTACAAAATTTTCAAAAACTAAAAAAGTCTCTTACAAAACTATTTTTAATCAAGAACTGCTCAGTTTGTAGCATTGTTTTTTGCATAAATTTTTATCTAAAGAGTATACCGACTCTTTGTGACAATTTAAAATTAAAATGCTTGAGTAAAGATGATGAACTTTTTCAAATTACATTATCAAAATAGCCCAATTTTGATTCGAAAATCTTTCAACTTTTATTTTTATGCCTGGCGGCTAATAATGATACTGCTTATTGGCTATGCTACGTATCAGTTATCAATTGTATTAACTATCGTTTGGCTAAACTTGAGGAAGAAAAATATGTTGACCCTAGTTGAGAAATCGTCAGTATCTGTCGTTTTTTCTAGCCAAAAAAGACATTAGCTTTCATGATTTTAACGTCGATATCGCCGTTTTTGTTTGGAATTTAACATAAGAGAGACTCGACATCGTCGTTTCTTAAACTTTAAACGTAAGAGAGATTACGTGGGTTGAGACAAGATGGTTTTACTTACAAGAATTTAACTTTTAAGAAGGATAGTTAACGTGTAAGAACTTACAAATCAGATGTTTACCTTGCAAGAACCCACAAGTCAAAATTTTAACTTGTAGGAACTTACATTGCTAATATTTATCTTCCAAATTTCACTATAAGGGTAAAAATAGTGATTTTAGTTCCTTTACATTTTCAAATCTTAATTTGTCATTGATTGACAAAAAATATCAAGAATACAATACTATTTATTCAAAAAACGTGTGTGTGTGTGTTTAAACAACAAATTGCCGTTAAAGAACAATTCGAGAAGAAAAAAATCCACGGTGAACCCAAAAGAACGCTCCAGGAACTTTTTTCAATTTCGACAAGGCGAAAGAAAAATAACAACTAAGAATTCGAAAAATCAACAAAAATTTGTGTCGATCAAAAATATATCTACATTCGTCTTCGAGGTTCTCATGTTTCTCCAGAAATTAGGCAAGAAGAGGGGATAACTTTAAGAGCCTTGTAAAATCGAATGGTAAACTTCTATGAACTTATAAGTTGATGATTGACTTGTAGGAACTTGTAAAGTTTAGTTAGTAAACTTGTAAGAAGTTCAAAGAATTTTTGAGAACTCATGGGGTCGTTGGTAAACTTAGACAAACTTATATGGCAATGCATAAACCTATAAGAGCCAGTAAGAAATTTGAAAGCTTTTATAAGTGAACTTGCCTCCACCCGGGTAGGTATAGTCGCTTTTAAACGTAAGTGAGATTTGGTGTCGTCATTTTTAAAAAGCAGGAGAGGTTTGGTACCATCGTTTTTTAAATTTAAGAGAGATTCGTTATCGTGTTTTTAAATTTTAAAAGAGATTTGGTACCGTCATTTTTTTAACAGAAGAGATTCGGTACCGTCGGCTTAGCCGTTTTTTAACGTAGGAAATAAAAAAGCGAGCACGGTCTTTTCGTATGTCAAGCTTGAGATCTGAGCCATTTGCTAATATAGTGTCGGCAATTTATTCCAATCACATTAAAACGACTTTTGATGAGTTTTTCCAGTTTGCTCTGTTTTTTTTCAACTACCCTTATTTTTCATTCCCGGCTTGGGACTGGCAGTGGCGGAGTTACAAAATATCTATAGGGGAATTGAGCCGAGCACTATGAAAAAAAGCACTAACTTTTCCTCTCTCCAAATTTTAAAAAATCGGTTATCAGGAATATTACCAGTTATATTTAATATTAACAATGCTAAAATAATTCAAGGAAATCAAACTTATTTTAACGGACATGGGTTAACTGTGAGGTCTCGGATTTATGGAGTATAGTTTCCTTATCTGGTCTGGCTGAAAATCATCGAACTTGAAGAATTGATGTCAGATTTATTAAAAAATCTAGTTTGAGAGAACAATATCTCCAAAGACGACGATACTGAATCTGTCTTGAGTCCAAAAACGATCATACCAAACTTTTCCGGCAAACCTTCTGAAACTAAAAATACCGAATCTTTTTTGCATCCAACAACAATACCAAATCTTTCATGCGTCCAAAAACGACGATACCGAATCTTTCTTGCGTTCAAAAACCACGATAGCGAAGATACTTTCATAAAAGGGAGTTCTATGAAATTAAATTATAAATTATTCTTTTAAAAAAAATGCAAACTTATAATCTTAGATATTTCCCGTAATTACAAACATTTTGGTTATTCAATTGTAAATCAATGTCTAATAATTCTTTTAAAAAAAAATGCAAACTTATAATCTTAGATATTTCCCGTAATTACAAACATTTTGGTTATTCAATTGTAAATCAATGTAAATCAATGTAAGTCAATGTAGAAAACGCAATTTTTTGTATTATGAAAACATCATTTTAGTGATTTTCTGTCATTTTGGTTGAAATATTTAATTTTCATACTTTTGAACAATAAGGAAATTATGGAAATGCATGTCTCTCTCTCTCTCCTCGTGGTCCCTGTAGATCCATAGGTTCTCTGTAGAAGTGGTGGTAGACCCAGTGTAAGGTGTCCAGGTTGTGCTGTAGCTGGACCAAGTAGTGCCCTCAGTTGTAACAGCAGCAGTAGTCCAACTGGTCGAATTAAAGCCAGTCCAGTTGCGGTAGTCCCACCAAGTGGCATTTGATGAAATGCTCCTTGATGGATTGATTTCATTGTCAGGATTCTATTTGGTTAGGTAAAAACTGGAAAAATATCAACTGTTATGATTTTTTAAAAAGAATTCAATGATTTGGTCAGCAACATAAGTAATCATGTGACAACTAAACCCGCTAATCGATTATTGAAAAATTAACCTAAATTAAATTCTATCAGGTCATATTCCAACTCGTTATTTTATCAGCGTTGCTCTTTAAAAAGAGTATTGCAAATGCAATTAATGAACAGTAACCATTTATGTTACTGTTCATTTCTGATTGAACCTAAGTTGCTATTATTCAGTTGTCCCGTGTAATTTTCATTTAATATATCTCTACCGGAACGAACTTGCAAGAATCTTGCAACATAACCATTCGTCTTGTAAGATATCGCAAGATAGTCATTGTCTAGTAAGATCTTCTAATATAACAACATTATACTGGAAGCTTGTAAAATAATCATCCGGTCTTGCCGGGGTAACATAGAAAAGTTCTTCACACAAAATAATCCTCATAACAAGCCTAGTGGGGTAACTAGAAGATAATCGTGTCCTCCTGGCCGTGGAGTTTGATTGGGACTTTTTTAAATCTTGCAAATGCAATAAAATTATATCAATTATAGACAGAAGACGATGATGATTTACCTCAAAAAGCTTTGATAAAACTGTTCAGCATACAAAATATGGAAACTAAACAACAGTTAATAGAGCAAATCTCTAAAACTTTGAAAGAAATTACAGCCAATTTTTTTATTCGGCTTCGTAGATTTCGACTAATGAGTTTTACTATGAACCAATCTCTATAATTACAAACACAGATTGGTTCCGATTGCAACTCAACAGTTGAAGTCTGGAAGTGAGTAAGTTGAACTCAAAAGTTGACTATATTTTAGGAAACACTGAAAACCGGCATAACAAATCCAAGACTTTTGTTTTCTCTCTCGCAGATTATGATAAAAAATTTTGAAAAAATTCAAAACTGCAAAACAGACATTTTCTAAGGAGTCGGTAAATTTTTTTTGCCAATTACCGGCAGCGGGTTATACTCACTGCTTTAGAATGTCACTGAAGATATGATAGTTTTATGGAAAATAAAAATAGAACACTTCAGTCAGTGCATTTTGTTTTTGAACACACAGCCAATCTTGGAAATCATGATAGCGTGAACCAAAATATTCAAAAACAAAAAAGTGTTAAAAGAAGATCTTTGTTGGAACTGAAACCAATCTAAACACTAACGAGACAGACGAAGACATAAATTTATTTCAATTTTGTTAAAATGTGGGTCGTATTTTTTTGTAGAGACGTTGATACAATTTCAGGGAAATTTTTAAGCGTTAAAAATTTTCTTAATTGCCAAAATAAACGCTTTGTAGCTCAAAAGCTCTTGCTGAAAACTGGTTAAAAGTCGGTGCCCCGAAGTTCTATGTTATATACTTCAATGCAATTCCAAAGAAGTTAAGAGACCTTACATTTTCAGATTGATAAAAGTTTTACTCTGCTGGGGTTTTCAATTCAAGTTTTTGCGCTGTGTCAGAGGACAGAAAATTTTGATCAAATCTGTTTTTATCTTCATTTTGAACTAAAACTTTGCGCAAAGAACATTTTATCGAGAGTTTTTGTCAGTTTGTCATTGGAAATTTATAGTTCTGAATTTGCCGATAAGTAACTTTGAATAAATGAAGTAACTAACGATCTAATTTCCTAGCGGATATAATTATGTGCCAAGGAGAAATGAGGTTCTCGGCGAACCTTAGAGATGTCACATGTCTTACTATCAGACTTAAGCAGAACAAAGTCAGTTTTAGAATGTTTTCGAAACAATAACGAATATCAGTTATTGACTTCTCAACATCATTAAAAAAAATGAAGAGTTGAACATTTTAGGTGTTAAAGCCCATGTTTTTTTAAAGTTGTTTTTTAACCTATCATTCAGCAAGTAATCAATAAATAAACATCGTGTACCTTAGTCATTCTGAACTAAACTGTCAAATAGAATGTAATAGAGCCATAAATGATTTGTTGAAAATTGTTTTGCATCCATTATAATTTAATACTTTTTCTCTCCCAATTGAAACTTTTCTCCCAAATGAAACTGCGACAAAAAATATTTGGGTTGCATTACGTCGCCAATCCTACATTTTGATCAGACAAATTTGCTTTTTGAAGTCAGCGTTGTCCACTGTCCCATGTTTCAAGACAGTGCTTTATAGGCTGTCGAGGACAACAGTAGCAGCAAGAGAAAGTTGTCAAAATTGCTAAAATTTGAAAAAATTTGTCACAAATGTCCGTGATTGCGGAATTTCATGGCGGACGAGAAAGACGGACAGTTTTTTTTCACTATTATCCGTAAAATTACGTCCCTAAAAATAACGCGCTAAGATAAATACTTTCCGCGGTTTAATCGTAACTAATTTCCACAGTTTTTGATATCTTTGTCACTATTGTCCGGGTGGCTATTGTCCGCAATCTTTATGTCACTATTATCCGCAATTAATGTAACTTTTCCCGTGTCTTTAATATCCGCTACTTTTAAGACAATATTATGCGCGGCTTATAATTAGAAATGAGCTTATTTGTTTTAACGGTTTTTTATTGCTTTAATTTTTAATTCAGAGAGAAGGGAAACTATCATCCCTAAAGATTCGGGATTGATTCCAAGTGCAAACGCTGATAGATGAAAGAACAATAACAGAAAAAACTACTACAAATGACTGATGAACAGAGCAATAACTACTACAAATGACGGATGAACAAGGATGTGAACTATATGAGAGATGTTTTGTATAGAAATCCCTCAGTAAATATTTCCTATTAAATCAATAACAACTGTATTTGAGAATTGATTTGAATAGAGAGGTAGCATAGCATCATAAGAGGGATAAAAATATCACAATCTCGATATCACGTTCTAAAACTACTGAAAATTTAATAACGACAACAATTATTAACCATTCTCCCAATGACAAATATCGCAATTTGCGTGTGCAATTTTAGATGATTCAACTCAGAGGGAATTACCACGGGAAAGGGAGTGAAGAAAGATTGCCACTCTTGTTCGCAAAGGCAGCCTCCACTGAATTTGTAGGATTGGCGCCGTAATATTTTTGTATTAATCGAAAAAAACTATTTTGGAACAAGGTACAAAATTATTGTAGAAATAAAGGATGTTTTTTAATTTAGGATAAAAATGTTTTGATGACTGTTTGATTGAATTAATATTAAACGGAGATAATTACCCAATCTCTTTGAGACAAAACTTATTCTTCTGGAAGACAAGTTTTGACAACCTGAGAATAATTCCCTCCAATCGGTTTTAATGTAATGAACAACTTGGAACTAATTCTGAACATCATTTTTGGTTAAATAGCCTATATATATATATATATATATATATATGTATATTTATATATATTTATATATATATATATATATATATATATATATATATTTATATATATATTCCTGTGCACTCATGCACTCAATTTCATAATATGGCGCAAACAATATTTTATTTACAATTGCGATTGATACCCAGTTGAAAAAAATCAGAAATGCTACGCAAAAAAAATCAAGAGTGCATAATTATTTCTGATTCAAAGATAACTCATTTTTTTAACTCAGACTTGGGGAATTTTTTTCCTGATTAGAGTAATTTTTGTTTTTGTTTGTACACCATATATATCTAATTTGAAATCAAGGGAGTTTTTCTGATATCAGAAACTTCACAAATTTGCACTAGTATCGCAACCAAACACAGATCCAACTGATTTTTATTTATGCGTCAAGAGGTTAGAACAATATTTGAGATTTCTTAAGAAAATTTTTTTCTTTGCGTTTATGATCTGATTGCAACAGATTCACTGGCTCCTCTCAGAAAAGTTCGGAACTCAATTCGGAAGTGTATTTTTAGCAGGTTTTCGGTTTTTTGGATCATGACCGGAAATCTTTAGTTCTGACTTAGTTTTCATGGAGTAAGCACACCTATCTAAAATCAAATTGAAGACAACATAATCGAATGAAGTACAATGGAAGGCCTGGTATGTCCTTATTAGTTTATGTTTACTAGAAGTGTTTATGTTTCTGTTTGTGATGTTATTATCTCATCTGGAAACATTAACCAATTAATGAAAGCATTACATACATATACAACAAATATTTATGTAATAATTTGGCACGCTCAATGAACAATAGCCTCAATTAAACAAAAAAGTAAATAAAAAAATGTCAAATGACAAGAATAAAGTCCACAGAAATTGCAAAAAACAACCCGAGAACAACAGCTCCAAGTGAATGCATTTGAATGCGCCGGGACAGAGAACAAACCAGAACAAAAATGTAGAAGTAGAACTTTTTGCTGACCCTCAAAGTGTCCAATGTGAAATCTTGATAATGCTAAGAACCCAGAAAAGAGCATTCGACAGATTCCGGAAACTCTGATGGAGCTGTAACAAAGTACTGTTGGGTATTCACATTGGCTGAAGAATCTGAGATGAGTAATATTTCCTTAATAATGTGCTAAACAATTGTCAATGGCACAAAAACACATTATAGTTGCGTTGCAAAACACTTAGGCGTGACCTTCGACGTTTCTGTACACCACGCTGTTCAACTTGATATAAATAGCTGTCAACTTTGAGGCACAACTGTTATTAAAACACCAAAAAGCAGAGACAACTACTAATTGTTATGGGCACTACAGACTCGGGTGACTTTGAGCAACCATTACGTCAGAACAACTCAGATGCATGCTCTGTCAATTAAGATAAAAACAAGACTAGAGTTTTTTAAGCGACTTTTTTGCGTTTTAGTGCATTAGGTAGACTCCAAACGCAAACGAGATCTCGTATATTTCACAAAAAGGGACAAATGGCGGACATATACCATTAAAGCAATAGCGTCTTCCTTGTTTTATTAATAGCCGCCCTCATTTTCTCAGCCGGCTATTATAGCGCTCCTATTTTTTTACGACTCGAAGAGGAGTATTGGAGAAGTCCTTTTTACGACTCGAAGAGGAGTATTGGAGAAGTCCTTTTTTTAATCAATTTATTGGAGTGATTTTTGAAGCGGGAAAAGAAACGCGTGAAAAAATTTGGAGTGATTTTGGGGCTGAACAAAAGTTGAGAGCGGAGCGAAAAGAGGGTGGTTTTTGTTCATACCGCTGTTTTTGAGAGAGCGAGAAATTGATGTGTGAAAAAAATTTCTCTAAGCGAGCGAAATTTTTTGTTCACGTGCGGCTTTTAAAAGCAGTGTTTTTGAAACTTTAGATGGCTATGAGGTTTGATTATGATATTGAATTAGTTTTAGGCTTGTTTTGATGTGATTTGAAGGTTTCAAGTATTTAATTTGAGTTTAATGCTAATTTGCAGGTTTTTGATCAGTTTTTTTGATTTTCAGACGAAATTTAATGATTTTTTGCCTGTTTTTTTTTGTATTAATGCTTTAAGTGGTTTTTGAATGGAAGCCTGTTACTTAGGGAATATTCAGCTTACAATTGACTAAAGTTTTATTAGTCTAAATCATTCTTTTCTTCGGAAAATTGACAGAAAAATTGAGAAAATTTAAACCATTTTTCTTATTTTTTTGCAGTTTTTCTTTTTTCTTAATCTTAGACAAGTTTCGTAGCCTATTATGACTTGTTGCTCAATGTTTTGCGAGCTTTCCATTGCCCTAATTGGAAAGGAATTTCACTCGGCTTTATGTTTTCTTGTACTATTAAAAAACGCAAGTTAAAAAAAAACTTAAGTTTTTATAGCTTTGTTCAATTTGTTTTTGAATGCCGTTTCTTTTCATCCCTAATTTTTTTATGGCATTTGTGGAGGTTCAGAGCTCACAATAGTGGTCCTAGTTGTGTAGCCAAAAGTGTAGTAAATTTGAGTTGAATGTTAATCTGTAGATTTTTGATCAGTTTTGCTGATTTTTAGACGAAATTTAATGATTTTTTGCCTGTTTTTTTGTTTTAATAATTTAAGTGGGATTTGGATAAAAGCTTGTTACTTAAGGAATTTTCAGATATCATTTGACTAATGGTTTCTTGGTATAACTCATTTTTTTCTGAGGAAAATTGACAGAAAAATTGAGACATTTTAAAATCATCTTTCTTATTTTTTGAAGTTTTTCTTTTTTTTTAATCTTAGAAAAGTTTCTTAGCCTTATATGAATTACCCATTGTTTTGCTAGTTTTCATTGCACTAATTTCAAAGGAACTTTTTTCGGCTTTATGTTTCCCTGTACTATAAAATCTCAAGTTAAAAAAACTTAAGTTTTTATAGTTTTTTTGTTCAATTTGTTTTTGAATGCTGTTTCGATCCTTCCATAATTTTTTTATGGCATTTATGGAGGTTCAGGGTTCACAATAGTTGTTCAGTTGTTTAGTCATAAGAATGAGTAGTTTTCTGCTTCGAGTCGTTTCCGGAATTCTTACGGCTGTGTTTTTTTTAATCAATTTTTGGAGTGAATTTTGAAGCGGGAAATGAAACACGTGAAAAAATTTGGAGTGATTTTGGTGCTGAACAAAAGTGAAGAGCGGAGCGAAAAGAGAGTGGTTTTTGTTCACATCGCTGTTTTTGAGAGAGCCAGAAATTGATGTGTGAAAAAAATTTTTTTGTTCAAGTGCGGCATTTAAAAGCAGTTTTTTTTGCAATTTTTGACGGTTATGAGGTTTGACTACGATATTGTATTATTTTTAGGTTTGTTTTGATAGGAATTAAAGTTTTCAAGTAGTTAATTTGATTTTTAATGATAATTTGGAGGTTTTTGATCAGTTTTGCTGATTTTCAGACGAAATTTAAGAATTTTTTACCTGTTTTTTTTGTTTTACTGCTTTAAGTGGGATTTGAATAGAAGCTTGTTTCTTAAGCAATTGTCAGATACCAATTGATTAAAGCTTGTTTGGAATAAACCATTTTTTAAAGGAAAAATGACCGAAAAATTGAGAAATTTTAAACCATTTTTCTTATTTTTTGTAGTTTTTTATTTTTATTTACTACTACGCAATGTCTTACCCACCCTTTTATAACTTGCCCATCGTTTTGCGAGTTTTTCATTGCTCTAATTGCAAAGGAACTTTATTCGGCTTTATGTTTCATTGTTTTATTAAAAAACTCATTTAGTTTTTATAGTTTCTTTTGTTGAATTTGTTTTTGAATGCCGTTTCTATTCCTTAATTTTTTATGGCATTTGTGAACGTTTAGGGTTCATAATAGTTGTTCTAGTTGTTGAGTAATAAGTATGGGCAAGTATGGGAATGGATATGAATCATTTTTTGTTGAGAAATATGACAAAAAATAGCGAAAATTTGAACTATTTCTCTTAATTTTTTCTTTGCAGTTTTTCGGGTTTTTTTTCTGTTTTTTTGAGACAAGTTTCTTAGACTATTATGACTTGTTCATTGTTTTGCGAGCATCTTGATGCCCTATTGGCTGAAGAGAATTTTTCTTTGGATTTATATGCTTTTGTAAAATTAAGAAATTTACTAACTTTTTCCAGTTTTTTAGTGCATTTTTGAGTAGTTGGATGGCGGTTAAATAGATCTTCACTTCGAGTTGTTTCCGGAATTCTTTCGGCTATGTTTTTTTACTTCGTCGAATAAAAAAATGTTTCGCTTTACCTCATTTTGCCGCTTTTTCAACATTTTGCGTGATATCTTTTTGACTTCTCTGGGCTAGTCTCTCTCTTCTCTCATTCTGCTAAATGTGATTTTGAACATCAGTTGCTCAGCAAAGCAATTCAAAATGAACAGAGTCAGTATAAAAAATTGAAGTCAGAAGTAGAAACGGGATAAACCCATAAAGCCCAATTTTAGATGCCCGCTATTTGAACGTCGTTCCTATAAGTCTTAGTTACCATCTCTAATGCTTATTGGTATTGATAGTAGCCCCTGTAGCCTCTCTTTAAGAAACAGAAGTACGTTATGCTCAATTACGAAATGCCATCAAAATAAATCGGACTTAAAAAATGTTTTTATACAAAAATCATTTTTTTCAATATCTTCTATTCTTTCAATCCCGATCATGCTTATTGGAATCAACGGCGGCTATTTTCCGGCAATCTGCCGGGTATGTTTGAACTTCAAGAACGTAAAAAGTTTTAAAAAATGTCCTAGGATTTTACATGTGCAACTGACTTGTCATTAGCATTCAATAGTGAGGGCAGAACAGAAGCAAGAGCACACAACCCAAACTTTACCAAAGTACGAGACGGAACGGAACGCAGAACAAGGAAAACTTAACTAGACTACATCCAACTGCTCAACTTGCTCCTGAATCACTCACAAGATGCCCAACATATTAAACGCCCAACATATATACATCCCACAGCTTCATATATATCCTACAGCTCTTGGATATAACATCATGACATCGTGGCTTATCATGCCAGGAACTTGACAGAATTGTCAGGTTCATGCCATGAACCTCACAATTAACAATTACCGGAACTGGCCCTTTATCCGGTAATTTTTGTCAACAAAAATTTAATTCAACAAAAATTTAGTTTCCTAATGCAACAATACAGCAAAAATGTGCTACCAGATGCATAGAAATTGAGTACATGCTAAACATTGTGAAAAACAAAGCAAGGACTGCAAAAAAGATACACCCTTATATTACCAACATACAACCAAGGAGCAGTAGAAAAATCGATGAGGAGAATAGGAAAACCTGAACATAATGTATGGACGTTTCACCTGCAAATTCTCAGAGGACTAATAACGTAAACACCTATCTCTGCAGCCGAATGTGTTGCCAAAGCCACAATTATGAGAAATTTGCAATATACATAGTCAAATTACTTCTTGGCTGACAAGTACCTGTGAGCAGGCTAAAGTTCTGATCTAACTGCTCGGAATTTCACGACAAGTGATCTTTTTCCGCCAATTAAAAGATTCTTTGTCGATCAATGGAATGGTTTCCAAAACCTAATCTTCGTCCTCAAAATTATTAAAACAGTAGAACGGGATCAAAGCACCCAAAAACCATTGTGCTACAAGAAAAATCCATTCCAAATATGGCCAGAATCGTGAGAGTCAAAAGCAAAGGCAACAAAAACCTAGCTAAAAAAATCCTTGAAAATCAAGTTTTGACAAAAGCAATATTAAAACAAACGCAATAGTGATTGAATAGGAAAAAAACTGGAATCAAGCTACTTCCCTGTAGAACTCATCCTCTAAACAAATAATGAGGAACAGACAATAGTCAACCGCTCAACAGGGTTTCAAACCCTAATAGTCAATGAATCCACAGCACAGCTAGATTTGCGGCTGTCAACAAGAACTAACTTGGATTAGATCACAAAAACCACTGCATGGCCTACAACAGTCAGTCTTCAACAGAGATTGTAGCATCAAAACATATGTCTCTGTTGGATAGTGAAAATGACAACACACGGATCGTACAGAATTGCTGATGCAATTCATTTTAGAATTTGAGGAGTATTAACCTGACACTTTTCCACTTCACGGTGTCCGACAAGGAACCCATCAAACATAATGGTTTGCATTGGATCTTTCGCTGGCAACAGCCCTGTTGTTACAATTCCTGTCAAAGCAAATTTCATAGGAAAAATCTAGATTTCAGAAGTACCGATTGTAATGATGAACGAAGTTTGCAAAGATAACTCATAATTGAAGCGCTAGAAATTTTCCAACAACCAGACACAAAAAAATCGAATCGCGTTAGGTGCTGACGCAGCCACTGCAATAGTTCCAGGGTAGTCAGGAGGGCTGTAATTGGAACTTAAAGCGGAGTGCTGACATTCTCATGGAGTGCTGAAATGCTCTATCCGAATCAACGTGCAAAAAAGAGACGGCTGTGCATTAATTAAGAATATCACTCTATTAATAACTTCAAAACAGAAAACTTGATCCGGATCAAAACAAAATTAAGCTTTTTTGGAAGTTAGGAGGAGAAAACTTCAACCAAAGTGCCTTATCTGTGTTCAGAAAAGAGAGTAACAATTTTGATCGCGAGAGGACAACACTGCAAACTGGCAGCAGATATCACATTGGATCACTATAGAAGAATGACGTCAATTTTGTAAACAACTACTTCATGCCAGAAGATAAGTGGCATGTACTTTAAAACAGAGAAAACATCCTGGAGAACGGCTTTATAGAAGCCTTGGATGGGAAAGAACTACATTGTTGCAGCAGATCTTCATTCATCACCCCACTTCCAGTATGATATTTCCTCAGCATCCAGAGATCAACAAAAAAGAAAAACAGAAAAAAGAAGGATCACAAATGGAACTCCAAGATAAAAATAATTCGATCTAGAGGACGCTCATTGTTTGCTTCACGTAATACTCCGTGGCAATCAATACAAACATTAAAGATTTGTTCAAGCAGGAGGAAATACCATCTCGGAAAACAAAATTGCTGTTTTTTAGGGATGAAAGACTTTTCAGAGAAAATTTTGAAGCACGATTGTTTGTGTTTTGAAGCAACATGGCAAAATAAAACAAGATTGTCCAGATACTGCAGCTGTTCTACATGGATGACTTGAAGCAAATATATACTGCTGAACGAGAAGCTCTCAAAGAAGCGGAGGAAATCAAGAAGATTCTGAAGTTAAGAGCCTTATGTAATGTAACAATTTTAGATTAACGGCGTTGATGCTCTTTTTTGTAGCTTGACAACAATAGGACGTAAATGAACACACGAAAATTCTTGAACGGACAGGGCCTCTAGATTGGATTAACTGATATTTACCAAGCCGAAGCGCAGGCTCAAATGGCCAGATTTCAGTCAACAGAGAGAGCTTTCAATGGCAGCTCTGTTCGATCCGCGTGTACTGATCTCAACCCTTGCCATCAGAGTTTAATGCATTCTACAGAAAATTATCAACTGAAAAAATGAGACCAACCAGTGCGAGCAAATTACAAACGAGATCAACACTGATGTTACAACCGTGATGTTTTGTCATTTTTGTCAATGCTACACAGCATTTTTGTACCTCCAGGGACACAAAAATGATCTTCATTGCTGCAAAATTATACATCCCAAAAATAGTTCCGGATGAAGCAGTAAAATAGGAATATGTCATTAGCAAACAAAAATATTTGTTTTCTATAACAATAGACCAAATTGAATTGGTTGCTTCTAAAATTTGAATTGGAAGCAGGAACATTTGGTGCAGATCTGAAACTGAGATGAGAATAATTTTCATTGAAGCGACAGTACTGTCATTTTCAAATGTATTTCGCCAAAACAGCGACCAAATTTTGCCAAAAATTCCTGGAAACTCAAGTCCCGATGGTTGAAAAGAATCCAACGAACGTCTAAGAGGTCGCATTTTTACACCAGAAAGTTCTCCCCATCTGACTAACCTGAGTTAGGGCTCACAACACTTAGTATATTTAAAATAATACAAAATTTCAGACTTTCTTGGAGGATAGTGCTACAGAACTTATTGTGGTCAAACTCACAAAGAAAGGGCTACATCAATGTTAAATAGTTCTCAGTCTAGAATAGACGTCTGAGCACCACATGGACTGCTGATCTACACACTAGAAATCAATAAAAATTCATTACTGTCAAATTGTTTAAAACTGGTTATCAGATGAGACCAAAACAAGAAACGTTTTCTGCAAATTTCTGGATATGGAGACAACTTTAAGCCTTTATCGAATTTAATCGACGTCCACGGATTTTCAATAAAAGACGAACGACTGATCAAAGCCACTCTGTTATACAACCTAACACGTCCCCTTATTCTGCACTGGTAAAACAAACTTATTTAAGTTCTCAAAAAACTCATCTTGACGGCGGATGAAACATGTGAAAACTGGCCTGGAAAGAGTATTTTTGATCTTATATATATATATATATATATATATATATATATATATATATATATATATGTATATATATATATATATATATATATATATATATATAAAAACTGGCGAGTCTCGGGAAACAATGCTTCAATTTTGGACATTGGAAGGCAGATAGTGGGAGAATAGAGATGGCAGACTTAACCCATTTCTATTTCGAAGTGCAACTTAATAATAACTGCTGGAAAACTTGGGAACCAATATGTATGGCAAATATAATATTTATAATTGCAGACAAGAAATTAAATCAAACGCATTGCGTGTTTCTGTCTTGTCAATGAAGAAACCAACCTCACAATGAATAAATCAGTGAAAATCTGTTTCAACAAAATATATCCAATGAGCATTTATATTCTTCTAGCGTTCTAGCGAACGATTTGGAGGAATCATTAGAGATTGATTCAGACCGCAACAGGAGGCCTGTCAGTTTTCCACGGTAGCAGGAGGTTTATTTTTTCTGGTATGCCAAAAAATTGTTCCAAAAGCAGAGGCAATCTTTTTTTCGGGGCTACTGAAATAACTGGGTAGAAATATTTCGGAGGAGATGAACCTCACACAAAAACAGTTTCTTCTGAGACATCCAAACGTTTGCCTCAAACTTCTTGCGAATTCAAACTAGGGGATCTCTTCAATGGTACTCAGGTTATCTCAATCACTTCCTGACTTCTCTAAGACCAGACTGCTGGAAAATTTTATATCCACTGGGAAAGACAGTGATGAGGCATATAGGGGATGAGGCAACTTTGTCAGGAGCTTCATTATTTACAGTGAAGCTTTACGTACACACGCATATATATATATATATATATATATATATATATATATATATAAGATATATATATATATATATATATATATATATATATAACCTAACACGTCCCTTTATTCTGCACTGTTAAAACAAACTTATTTCAGTTCTCAAAAAAGTTCATCTTGACGGTTGATGAAACATGCAAAAACTGAGCTGGAAAGAGTATTTTTGATCTTATTTATACGAAAAAACTGACGAGTCTCGGGAAACACTGCTTCAATTTTGGAAGATGGAGGGCAGATAATGGGAGACTCAAGATGGCAGACTTATCCCATTTCTATTTCGAAGTGCAACTTAAAAAAAATGCTGGCAAACTTGGGAATGAATATGTATGACAAATAAAAAATTTATAGCTGCAGACAAGAAATTAAATGAAACTCATTGCGTGTTTCTCTCTTGTCAATGAAGAAACGTACCGCACAATGAGTAAATGAGTGAAAAACTGTCTCAAAAAAATATATTCAATGAGGTTTTAATCTCGTCTAGCGACCGATTTGGAGGAATCATTAGAGATTGATCCAGACCGCAACAAGGTGCCTGTCAATTGTCCAGGAAGTTTAGCAGGAATTTTATTTTTCTGGTATGCCAAAATATTGTGCCAAAAGCAGAGGCAATCTTTTATTCGGGGCTACTGAAATAACTGGGTAGAAATATCTCGGAGGAGAGGAACCTCACACAAAAACAGTTTATTCTGAGACAGTCAAATCTTTGCCTCAAACTTCTTGCAAACTTAAACTAGGGGTTCTCTTCAATGTTATTCAGGCGCAATCACCTCCTGACTTCTCTTAGACCAGACTGCTGGAAAATTTTATATCCACTGGGAAAGACAGTGATGAGGCATATAGGGGATGAGGCAACTTTGTCAGGAGCTTCATTATTTACAGTGAAGCTTTACATACACACGCATATATATATATATATATATATATATATATATATATATATATATATATATATAAGATATATATATATATATATATATATATATATATATATATAACCTAACACGTCCCTTTATTCTGCACTGTTAAAACAAACTTATTTCAGTTCTCAAAAAAGTTCATCTTGACGGTTGATGAAACATGCAAAAACTGAGCTGGAAAGAGTATTTTTGATCTTATTTATACGAAAAAACTGACGAGTCTCGGGAAACACTGCTTCAATTTTGGAAGATGGAGGGCAGATAATGGGAGACTCAAGATGGCAGACTTATCCCATTTCTAATTTCCTGACGGTGCATTGAGTTTATAAAGTGCTCCTTGTTCTTTTTACTTCATTGATGTTGATGCACTGCTGCCCATGTAATTATTTTTTTTTTAATTCTTATTATTTTGTGAAATGATTTTAAAAAAATATCTGTGAAATGCACTTCGCAAGAAACACGCTTTTAGCAGACTATCTCCTTTCGCTTATAAATTGTTCAAATAAGGGTATAAACAACATTTAAGTTAGGATGAACACGAGTACAACTTGAACGCTATGTGTAAATAGAAGAGGTTCTCTCACAAGGTTGTAATTAGATGTCTCTTTAACTTTTTCAAGTTTTCATGAGGAGAGCAAGGAGTTCATCAAAAACTATTGCTGTTCTACTAAAAGTGATTCTCTTGAACTGTTGATTTGGTGACATCCTTACACAATTTTGCAGTAGTTTTTAACAATTTGGGGAAAGGGTAAACATGAAGCGGGAAAGACTGCATTGTACCGATACAATTGACAATTGGGACCTGAAAAGGGGAACGAATTTTAACGACATCTCAATATATATTATCTTAGTTAACCGCAAACTCTCATCAGCTCAAATCATGAATAATTCTATGGAGATGCACTTGAATTAAACCCATAAAACAAGTTTTCGTTGTTTCTGCTGAAAACCAAAAGCCATCTTGTTTATCAGTTCTTCAAGCAATATGGAATGAATTCAAGCTGCTATCGTGATTAAACACTTTTTCCTTTTTAGCAATCGCAGAGAACGTAAATTAAGTGATCCCTAAAAAAAGTTGCAAAATTTATTGGTTAATCTTTAAATTTTGATAAATTCTTCTGTTTTCTATATCAAAAACTATTTTGGCCAAAGTTTTGAAATTTTGTTTTGCCAATTTTGTTCACGAAACTATGTGGTTGCGCCTATTTGATTTGTTTTCCTTTTAAGCATACAAAAAGTCCCATTGTAAAATGTTTACTGTAGTTTTTATATAACTTTTCGGAATCACTCCAAGGAAACTTACCATTCGGGATTGCACAGGGCTACATTTTTTTTTATTCAGACAAAGTTATTTTGATTGCAGCTAACATAAAAACCAATTAAGGAAAATTAGATAATCTCTACAGCAATCTCCGTTCTTTTCCGCAACTGTTGCTAAGTGTAACTGAAAAAGAGCACTCTAGCCATCTGGTGAAATCAGTAGGAAACAGCACCCAAAATTTTTGAACCAAATGTCCAATTGTAGGCAAGGGCTTTTTCAATTGTTTGTTACTTCAAATGGATTTACTTTTTTCTTCGAGTGAAAAGAATTGCTAGAAACCCGGTGAATGACTTGAAAGCAAAGAAGAACCAAAAGAAAACACGTTTAGCTCTTCCAAATTGCCGTATTGAATTCACAGATACTCAGCTACCGTAGTTAACTGAATCTAGTGCCTTCATCCTAAATAAATCTCAGCATAACGAACAGTTTTAGAAAATTTTATGAGAACAATATAGTCACAAACAGCACTCTAAAATCGATTTCCGATAGTTTCTGTCCTATTCCAGACCGAAATTGCCCTTGATCAGGTTGTCTCTCTCACACACAAATTAACTCTGATCAGACCATCCCAGACCAAAGTCACCAGAAGTTCTCGACTGCTGTGAAGAACTTGATTCGACTCTGATCCAGACCAATGTGTAGAAAGTTGAGCTTTCGAAATCAGTTTATTGTGGGCTCAAAATTATGTATAATCAGAAAACTGAATTAGGACCCAAATTTAGGTTCTATGAATATGCAGCAGGCCATGCCAGGGTAGATCCAGCACCCTATATGTCTAAGTACTCTTTCCAAGCTCAGAGAAATCCCATTTGGTTGATGGTTTCAAAATTAGCCTTCCACTAATTGAAACAGTTGAGCTACAAATTTATCTTTAGGAAAACAACGCAGAACAACGGTGGCAAGAGAAAACAAAAGTTTACCCGGGAAAATTAACTTTGAATTTTTAAGAGGACAGGTTTAATCGTTTAACCTTAACTATTTTGGGTACTCAACCCTGTTTGCCTTTTCACCCAGTCTTTCATTTTGATCAAGGGCTCATGGAAAGGCTTGATGAGGATAATGAGTAGAATCGAGTTCACAAATCCATAACTCAGTTTCAGACACCGCAGAAGAGGTTCAATTATCAATAAAATTGTCTCTTTGTTATTTTCAGCAATCGTGTTCATCCACGCATCACGATTCCAGTGCACCTTAAACATTTGACAATTGTTTAATAAAAAAACAACGATCGTGATTGTAGATATTGCCTAATGTAATTAGGCAGAACTTCCCTGAATACTATAGTCTGTTAAATCATCATCAGAAGGAATGTGTAAAAATTGACATATTTGCACACAAAGTGTTCATACTTGTTCCAAGAATGTCAATGAACCATGAATGATGGTTTTTGTATGACTATGCATAAAGTCATCGAATAATGTAGCCCGTTAAACCATAATCAGCATATGACCATTATTTTTCGAAGAAATCTGTTTTCGACAAGAACATTAAGTGATAAGTTCTCATACACCGCAACTTAGTAGTTCATACCTCTATTAGCGCACGATTGTTCTCGATGAAAGATGCGTCGTACTCTGCTTTAATTAGTGTTCCAAATGATTTCCATTTCCCACGTAGAACAAAGTCTTGAAAGATGACATGTGGACTAACGAGAATCACCCATGACAACAGTAGAGCAACAAACACTCGTATCAGCAAACCTGCAACAGAATGAAGAACGGTTTATCTGATGTCCACGAATGAATAGGAAAGTAACTTTAAGTTAACAATTAGTGGCGTATTGATCTAGTTCAATGTGCATCCTTTGCATCTATTTTAGCAGAAACCACCGGAAAAACTTTTACATTCTTTTTGAAAAACTATCGGTAAAAAAGACGCTCTACAAAAACTCATCTTCGGTTCGTACAAAGACTCATTGAAATGCAACCATTTATTTTAGCAGAAATCATCGGAAAAAACTTACGTAAAGACTTCAAGAAATGAGGTTCAAGAAGAAAGAAAGAGAAAACATAGCTGGACAAGTCCCAAAACAGTTCAAAGAATTTTAACGGCTATACAAAAGATTAGACTTATAATAGACAATAAATAGACAATCCGATCAAAAAAGAAAACAAAGCAAAAATCAACGTCAAATTGCCGCATGTGAACAAAAAAATCATAATCCAGAAAACATATATTTGTTCAAACACCATTCTCTCACTCAACTATGAATTTGGAGTGAAAAAAACGCACCAAAAAACCACTCGCTTTCTTGTTCCACTTCATGTTTGGGTGTGACTAAAATTACTTCTCCAATTGCACTGCAAAAGTCATGAAGATGTGTTCACAGATATTAACAAAACAGAGCCGGACGACTCACGAATTGAATCGAAGTCAAAACTAGTTTACGCACCAGCCAAAAACTAACTGAAGTATTAAAACCTTTTACTTCATTACATCAATCATCAGAAAACGGAGAAAAAAATAGAAAAAATTAGTGCAGTGACATCAATCTGTTCACATTTCTGCTTCGAAAATATTGCAAGTTGCGAAAACAAATTTTTATTTTTAATCTATCGTCTCAAAAATTTATTATATATTTGAGAGATGATAGCCAAACAATAGAAAAATCACAAACCATACATCCCAAAGAAGGAGGAAAACCAAAAAGCAAAGAATAAGAACCATATATTGAAAGTTGTAAATTTTCTCCTAAAAATTGCAAAGTGTCGATATTGGAAAAAAATTTATTCTGAGCACAACAAAAAAATGGTTTCTGCTGATCCACTTAGTATCCATTTAACCCCCAAGCGCAATTCAATACACTAAAAAATTAAACAAAAAAACAAAAACTGCAGAATCGGTTGAATAGTTTTCATTTGAATCTGACCAATCAGTTTGGTATTTTTTGCACTCGTAAAGAACACGCTTAGGAAAACTCTGCAAATGAAGCAAAAAATTAGAGAAGTTAACTAATTTTCTCGGACTACTAATATAGAATAATATTGATATCAATATAATCAAAATGTCACAGGAACCGATGCTCAAATTAGTTTCAACCAAAAATTACCCCAGAAAGTTTAAACTTGAAATAAAATACAAAAATCACTAAAAAGTATCTGAAAAGGCAAAATAACAAAAAAAGCTCAAGGTTCCATTTTAAAGTCTAAAATATCATTTAGGTGGTAAAACTGCTCCAAAATTTACAGTTACTCATTTGGTTGTTTTAGAAAATCCACTCACCAGAGAAAGTTAATTATGAAAAAACGCTTCAAATAGACAGCCCTTAATCAAAAAAATTGTGCTCACTTAGCGAAATTTTTCTTCATATCTACTTTTCTCCCTCCCTCTCCCAAAATTGTGGAATGATAAAAACTCACTCTCTTTTTTCTCTGCTCTGCAAACCTTTGAGCCGTTTGACCTAAACCTTTAGTGTCGACGTGCGGTATTCATTTTTACATTCTCTTTTAAAAACTATTGATAAAAAAGACGCTCTACCAATACTCATCTTCGGTTCGTAAAAAGACAGCGTCCCATTACAATTCAAACTCTTTCTCCTCATAATCAAAATGTATATATTTTGTACGACAGAGAAGTATGTATACGAAAACAAACTATGTTTAATATATACATTTCATCTGAACGCATGTAAAATAAATCCTAAAAATAAATCCTAAAATTTCAACTGCCTTGATCTAAACAGATATATTTATTATTAAAACATTTTAACAACCGAAAAAATTGATCAATTAACTAGCATCACAAGTTATAGCATCACCCCAACTCTCTTTCGATTATTTCTGAGATGAAATTAACTAATATAGATCAACGTCGCAAGTTTAAATTGTTTCATCTTCACAAATTGCGTTGCATTTTCAAAATACCTGGAAAATTTTGATGTAAACATTTTTGTTCAGTGAATTTTTAGCCTCCAATACTATTTTTTCAAGAATTAAATTTGTTTTGTTTTGTTTTTAATAGTTATATCAGTCCGTTTAACAAATAAAAAGAACTCTATGTTTAGTAAAGAATGGTATGAAATTGCACATCCAGTAACTGGGCGAGCAAACATATATTCTAAAAAAAAATTGGAGGAGAACATGTTTTTCAGATTTTTTCAAATTTTCTTTGATATCATCAATCTAATAATTATTTGAAATAACAGGTTTCGTGAGAGCACTTTTATTAGGTTGCTAATGTCGCTAATGCGTTATGCAAGGGTAATATTAATTAAAACGCAAGTAGACCTGAACTGTTTTTGCCAAAATTGACTGATTGTGATACTAAACTCCGTTTTGTTATATGAACTCAAGGGATTTACAAAATATTACAGAATTGAGTTTCAAACTGAAACTAGGCTATTCAAACTGGAAAATGGTACCGAGGTTTGTTTGCAGAAAAGCTTGCCGAAAAAAGGCTGAAAGATTTCGTGAAAACTTTACATTTTTGAACGTAACACAGTCCGATTTATGATTCCACAAAGCGCAGGTAATTGTTAATTTAATTGTACCTTTTTCGTCTCGCCGCATAATCATTTTATTACTGCATTTTTTTCAGCTTTTATGCTATAATCCGATTACAGTTAAGAGGAAAAAGTTGTAATAACTATTTTTAAAAATTAGATGAATTGAATTACCCATTTGGAATTTTCAATTAGCAAGTTCTGTAACGTGTCGCAGTTTTCA
>NC_134469.1:46130537-46206825 GCF_964194025.1 Convolutriloba macropyga
TGTACCCGGATTCAACGATCGGGTGATGTCGGCTACAGTGGATGTGTTCGTCACTATCAGGGACACTGACGACAGAGACCCACTATTTTCCAGCAGTCTCTACAACGCATACGTGGACGAGGGATATATTGGGGTTACTTTGATGCTAATGCTACTCAATCCGTGTCTAATGTAAAGCATATGACAAAAGTTTATGCATCATCCTATTCTACCACAATTATAGGGGTCGAGCTCTCACCACCCTCCGTATTTTTGAGACAAGATATGAAGGAAGCACAAATAACGTCATCTGCTAATGTGCTGTTAAATTTCCTAATGGAAAAAAATTTTTTTGGTTATTTCTCGAGTTTTTCACCCAGTTACGCCAAAAAGGAGGTGAAAGCAGTCCAGATATTTCAATTCTGCAGTTTTACTCTAATCAAGTACTCTGATCATGTCATATTTTAGACTTTTCATAACAAAGTTGAACGTAAAAAAATTTACTGAATGTATTCTGTTGCATGGTAAATCTCAGGTGTGAAAACACACTTCACATCAAAAAATCATGTCTAAACTTCATTCATTCGTCGCATGAAAAATCTAAACCTGCAGGTACTCCGTAATACCTCTGAAATACCATTTTACTATTCTTTGAAGAGAGGCAGGCAGATCTACTCGTGCAGGGGGCGGGGGGGGGGGGGGTTGAAGTGCAATTGTCTATTAGCTTTCGGTTAAGCAGATGTTAACTGCGGGCTGAAGCGAAGTACACGTGTTTACTAGTCTTCCAATCGAGGAAAATCAGATGTTAGGTGCCGACTGAAGATAATGTGCACGTGTTTTTGAATGGTTTGGTTGGTGTTTTTCCAATGTTGCTGTTTTATGAGTAAAAGCATCGTCATGTTCATAAATCGAATAGTGCAAAATTTCAGTATTATTTTCGAAAATTTCATTTTTTTTCGCATGAATTTTGGATGAACATGAAATGGTATGAAAAAATAAACTTGCCCAGTCTATTTTTAGTAAACAATATGACCTCTGTTGTTAAAATGCACATAAAGAGGTAGTTCTCATCAGAGGGCGAAAGGGTGAAATTAATCTTATCAGAGGTGAATTTCGGTCAAAAAAAGATGCACAATTTCATATTTAGCAATTTGGCCTGATTAGAGAAGATTTTGGCTCGCAAAAAACCTAGAATTTTTCTGGATGGATACTCGTCTCATCATAGGGCAAAAACCTTTGTGCATCTTGTAAAACTTAGAACTTAGATCTCATTTGAATTTTTTCGTCAGTTTTGTTCAAACTAATGTTATAAAAATGAAGACAAAAAATAAGACTGATACATCAGTATATCATACAAAAAACAAACAAATACACAAAAAAGGCGCTTACTTTTCCAAAATTTGAACCAAGTTAGAGTATCATTTTTCCAAAAAAGAACAGACAGAAAATCCTGGCAAGTTTATTAAGAAAATTTATCTTTCTCAAATCAGCTGTAGATTTAAGTTTACAAAAGAAAAAAATTTGGATGCAAAAATGTGACTTTCTATTAAAATTTGGTCTTAAAATAAACATAGCAGAAGAAAAAGATTCAGTTTTATTATTAATTCAATTTGGACAATGGCTAGAAAAGCAACAGATAACGAAATGGTTCAACACATCTTTCTAGTATTTCAAATATTTGATAGAATATGCTGGCGATTCAAAATATCGGCAAAGATAAAACAGTAAAAAATAGCCTAATTTTCGTGAAAAAAGATCAAAACACAAAATTGAACCGTAGCACATTAACCAGAACTAGGAGATAATTATATTCAGATCTTAAATGCCTTAATTGCTCGAAATCAGGTTTGGAAAAAGTCTTTACTTGAAAGAAATCCTAATGAAAACCCAAATATCTTTCTACATGGAACATTATATAGTTAAGCCGAAGATGACTGAACACAAAATTCACATTGAGCATATTGTTTTTCCCATTTTTCAGGATATGAACAATTAACTCTAGTGATAGATTTTTTAATAGTGAGAAGATATTGTTTGAATTGTCTAAAGTGATTCTAGAAAAATTCAAAAGTAGTTTTGTGCTGTTAGGCTACGTTTCATAGCTTATTATGAATCTATGACTGCCATTTATTCACACTAAACTTGTTAAATGGAACTGGTCCAAAGATGAATATTCAACAAACATAGATCAGAAGGCCAAAATGTCCTGAAACGTTTATTTTATAAAAGTAATTTTTAAAGATAGAGTATCATTTTTTTAAAAAAAATGAAAAGACGGAAAATCCAGGCAATTTTATTGAAAAAAATTTTTTCTTTCTCCAATCAGCTGGATGTTCCAGTTTACAAAAGAGAAAAAATTGCTTGCATAATTGTCACTTACTATTGGAAATTGGTCTTAAAAATAAATAGAGCAGAAGAAAAAGATTTAACTTTATAACTAATTCAATGTGGACTATGGCTAGAAAAGCAACAGATAGTGATATGGTTCAATACGTCTTCCTGGTATTTTGAATATTCGAGAGATGGTGCTGGCGATGCAAAATAACGGGAAAGATAAAACGGTGACAAAATAGCCTAATTTTCCTGAAAAAAGATTAAAACACTCAAAAAGTAAACCCTAGCACATTAACCAGAACTAGGAGATGTCTAGTCTCTTGTATTTTTTGGCAGGCTTCCGTTTTTTTCTGCATTTAACAGAAATTGGCGCCCGTAAGCGCCAGTCACATTCTTTGGAAGTAGTTTTATTTCGTTAATGGTAGATGCTTGTAATGACTATCTCGGTCTATCTAATCGAGTTGCTCTAGCCAAGGTATCAATTGTTTGCTTAAACCTTTTGAATCAATGCCTGATAGTCTTTTGCTCTTTGCTTGATATTGTTATTGTTGCCAGTTTTCTATCTGATGCATTTTGTTATTCACCTACCCGGGTCGAGGTTTAGCGGTGATTTGTCGTAAGAAATGCGGTGAAATGCGGTGAAAAAAAATAATTTTCACCGCGTATTTCTTACATCTTTTTGCGGTGAATGCGGTGAATCGCGGTGAATTATTTATTTTCACCGCGTTCTCAGTATTCTTACAAAAAAGAAGCTTCCCCAGACGGGTTCGAACCTATGACCTCCTTCATGCCTTCCACTGCTCAGTCCACTGCGCCAACTGCCATTTACATCTTAGCAATTTCTAGTGAATTTAAATCAGATTGAGTAACTTTTGGAAATCATATGCGGTGAATTTTTGTAAGAAATGCGGTGAATTTCGCGTTGAAATTTTGTAAGAAATGCGGTGAAATGTGGTGAATTATTTTTTTTCACCGCATTCACCGCAATCACCGCATTTCTTACATTAATTTGCCATAATAGTCTATGCGGTGAATTTTTTAAGAAATGCGGTGAATTTGGTGGTGAATTTTTGTAAGAAATGCGGTGAAAAGCGGTGAATTATTTTTTTCACCGCATTCACCGCAATCACCGCATTTCTTACGAAAATTCACCGCATTCATCGCATTTCTTACGAAAATTCACCAAAAAACCTCGACCCGGGTATTCACTTCCTGCTACCTAATGAGGAGAAAAATATCATCCAAATTCGGAGAAAAGGTTTATTGTTAAAACGTTGGCATGTGACAAAAAGCAATGAAAAAGATGTAGGCCCTCTGAATGTCTCTTTCCGTTTTGAATTCTTTGGAAAGATTAAGGGTTCAAGGGCTCAGAAGCAAAAAACAAATGTGCTGATCTTTAGTTTATCCTCCTGAAATAATCAGGAACTGAATGACGTATATTATAGGCAGTTTGTAGCTTAAAACTTGTAAAGGTAGACAATGAATCCATTTGCATTGAATTTTTTTCTTGTACCAGCAGGAAAAAATTTTTGCAAACGTTATTATAATCCCATATATATAATTCCAAAAAAATCTAATGTTCGTGTATTTTTTTAAAGGTAATCCGTCTTCCAGCCTTGTTCACCAAATTTGAAGTAACTCAACAAACATCATTTTTTTCTTCAAATTCTCATGTTCGTATTTTGCATCTATTAGCTAACTGAAATTGTTATCTTGAAAAAGTTGTTAGCTTTTAACTGGATACTTTCGCTGTTAACAGCTTTTTGTTACAGATAGTAATAATTTTAGCATTTCTTGCTTTCTTGTTTTAGCTGTCCGTTGGTAGCTTAGATATCGTTTTAATCGCCAGAAATTACCAAATTTTATACACAATAATCTTGCCAATTGAAAATAAAAAGGAGTTTTGTAGGTTTAAAGATAGCTTGCTTACACACTCGGATTAGTTGACCACTGAGTTCACGGATATAACAAATGAAATAGGATAAATTTTAAATTTATTCATTGAGGAAAGTTTTGGATTATCTATTGTTGACTAACCAAGTCAGTTGAAAGAATTTTTGATCGCAGGTCTGAAATTTTAGAAGCAATCGTGTTACCGCGTAAATGGGCAACGCTAATTAAATGAAAGCGAGAAATGAACAATCTATCCAGCGAGAAAAGTATTACGCCATTCTTAACCACGCAAGTCTTATATGCGTTCTAATATACGTAGAAAGGTCGGAAAAAGTTCGTTTAACATAGTTCTCGTTGAGCCTACTAATAAACTAAATCAATTGCGCTCTTTTTAGGCTTAATATTTTTATGTTCCAAAAACGTATCGGTGACTGATCTGAGCTGAAAATCGTCTCAGACAAAATACCTGCTAACAAATACAGATAGTTTTTCGAGCTTTTATAATGTGCTTTTTTGCCTTGATGTAACGTGGAACAGTTGCTTGGCTATATATGAATGGAATAAAAGTTATCGATTGTGCGTTTTCATCGCCTATTTTTTTGGTGCAGCGACCCGGTAGCGAACCAGGGACCTTTAGATGTTCTCTTCCCTCTTGAAACTAATCATTACAATTTTCGAGTTTTTTCCGTTTGTGTTAAATTGTTTTAATTTCATGTTTTTGAGTCACTTTCCGAAATGGATTTGAAAATCTTGCTTGTTTATATGTTTGTTTTTTCATATTGCTCTTGTTTTACCTCTCAATTAACAACGGATACAATCAAAAACGCAACAAAGGCTACACTTCACTATCAGATAAATAAAATCACCATTATCACCGAGGAATCAAAAACTTCCAGGAAAACGAGATGTATGTCATCTCACTGGTCATTGAGAAACACAACCCACAAAAAAGCACCCATAACTTAAATGCCTTCCGGGGACCAACTCTTGATGCCCAAATCGTATAAAATTGAAATAGGCGACACCATAAAAGCTAAATTACGTGTCTTTTTCTTCCACAGCCGAATTAGCCAATCAGAACAGCATACAAACTATTAGTTGCTATAGAAGTAGTTTCGTATTTTTGTATGCATAGTATGTATGCGTAGTTTGTATTTTTGTCATCGCTGAATATGCAATTAAAGCGGATGATGATACGTATCTTGTTATGAAGAAATTCGACAAAATGATTACATTTCACCAACAAATTGTCGATAAAGGGACGGCTGATAGTGCTAGTCAACAACTATCAAATTTTGTTATGAGCGAAGGACATCGAAATTTCTACACGGGAGCTGTTTGTGGGGACAAATATTAATCGCTGAAAAGAGGTGCGCAATTAGTAAAAAAGGCAGAGTTTTCGGATGAACTTTACCCGTTCTTCTGTTTCGGACCATTTGATATTTTCACTATTCATACTGTTCATAAGTTTGCTATTGACTGTCCACATCATTGCATAGGCCGAAAACCGGAAGATTATGAAGAAAACAAAATTAAGACATGATTTCACAAATTTGAAGGTGTGTTCATTGGTTCATGTGTCGCAATCACCCAGCATGATGAAACGATTATGTCATATATCGATGAGAAACTGGGAGTTTATCTTGGCACTACGCGTGAAATGAAACCACGCCGCTACTTGTGATAATCCGGCAGATGCTGGCACGTGTGGTATGTCCGCTGAAAATTTGCAACTCAGTAGCAGGACGAGGGGTCCTGGCGTCTTGAGAACTAAGCAATTCCATTTCGTACCAAATACTGACGTCGTTGATAACATCAAGCTCGGCGTTGTAACCAAGGAGCAAGATGATGACTCCATCTCATCTTTAGCCGCATCCGTAACCAAGCTCCTTAAGGAACAAAGCATTAATCTAATCCCGTTTGATAAGTTCAGTTCTTATCAAAAACTACTTCGTGTCACCGCATATATGCTCCGTCTTTTACTATCTCATGAAAGTCACCGTACCGTAGACGGCAGCATAGTGGACCCTGATGAGCTTGACGAAGCCGAGCGTCATCTCCAGTACTTCGTTCAAGGAGAGTCCTTTAATACCGAAATAAAGGATCTTCTTGACAACAAATCCGATAAGAGGAGCAGCCGCATTGCTCAGTTTACTCCGTTTATTGGGCCTTATGGCCTCATTCGTTCTTCTCGTCAACTCCGACGGCTAGTGGAAATTGACTTTGACACTAAGCATCCTATCGTGCTGGATGCGCGTCATACTTTTGTTAAACTCTACCTGCGCCATACCATTCAGAAGAACCATCATCAGGGCATCGATTACTTACAATCAAAGGTACAAGAACGTTATGCCATCCTTAAACTAAGTTCCAAACTGCGTTCCATCAAATCAAACTGCGTCTTCTGTAGAAAGTTCCGTGCAGCAAGCATTGAACCGATCATGGCAGACCTCCCAAAGTAGAGACTCGCATACCAGTCTCCTCTCTTTACCAACACCGAGAGTGATTACTTCGGCCCATTCTACGTCACCGTTCGTCGGACTACCGAGAAGAGGTGGGGATTTCTCATCACTTGTGCGGTCCATGCACAACTGATGAGAAGTGATGATGCGGTCCATGTTTAAATCGGTTCGCCCATGGACACCAGTTCCTGTGTAATGGGAGTGGAGCGTTTCGTCTCCCGTCGGGGTACGCCCGATATGATTTGGTCAGATAGTGGTGCAAACTTTATCGGAGAGGAGAAAAAGCTCCGTGAATGTATCGAAAAATGGAATACAAATAACATCGCCGCCGGACCTTCACATAAGGGCATTAAGTGAAGGTTCAATCCGCCCTGTGCGCCGCACCAAGTTGGCATCTGGGAGAGGTTGGTCCGTAGTTTTAAGAGGGTACTGAACACCATCCACGATACACGCCGCCTAAGAGATGATGTGTTGAGCACTACTTTATGTCTTGTTGAACAAGCACTAAACGCATGTCCGTTAACGCCCGTAAGTGCTGACCCGTTCGACCTAGGCGCACTAACACCTAACCATTTTCTATTTGGAAACCAAGCAATCGGAACTCCGTCTATCGTTGGCATCGACGAGTTCGATCATCGTAAGCGGTACGCCCGTGCACACTCCTACGCCAATGCAATTTGGGCACATTGGCTTAAGGAGTTTGTACCTGCGCTGAACCGTAGATCTAAGTGGCAGCCAAGCAGCCCCTCAAGTTTGGTGGTTTAGTTTGGATCGTTGAAGAAAGCAATCCTAGGGGTTACTATCCAACTGCTCGGGTTGAAGAACTCCGGTAGGGCTCCGACAGCGTCGCCCGCTCCGCCATCGTACGTACGTTGCTGTATCGCTCGCTGCCCACTCGTTGAGCTTGTACCAATCCTCCCTACATTTTCTTCCGGGCCGGAGGTTGCTACCGCGTATATGAGCAACGCTATTTAAATGGAAGCGAGAAATGGACAATCTATCCAGCGAGAAAAGTAATACGTCATTCATAACCACGCAAGTCTTATATGCGTTCTAATATACGTAAAAAGGTCGGAAAAAGTTCGTTAAACATAGTTTTCGTTGAGCCTACTAATAAATTAAATCAATTGCGCTCTTTTTAGGCTTAATATTGGTATGTTTCAAAAACTTATCGGTGACTGATCTGAGCTGAAAATCGGCTCAGACAAAATACCTGCTAACAAATACAGATAGTTTTTCGAGCTTTTATAATGTGCTTTTTGCCTTGATGAAACGTGGAACAGTTGCTTGACTATATATGAATTGAAGAAATGTTATCGATTGTGCGTTTTCATCGCCTATAAATCGTCTGAAATGTTATGTCTGATGATGTCATTCGCCATTATTTCCTCATTTCTGCAAAATTTGGCTGTTTTTTTATCCTAATGGCAAGGTCCGAAAAAAATTAATATTGCAAGTTGCTTGCAAAAATCTTACAAGATTAACTTTGTTTTGAAAGATCTTAAAAGATTAACTTTTTTTTTGTAAGAATCTTATATGATCTTAAACTTGTGATTAACTTCTGTCTTCGAATCGTGAATAAACTAAAAGGTCGCCATTACCAGTGTCCACCAGTACTGATTTTTGGGCAATTCACTCATGCTTGACGCTGGTTTTCACTTTTATTTTTTAAAACAATGTAAAATTCGGTTATACTTACCAATTCTTAATTCCCTCCATCTGGAGAAACTGAAGGAAAAACATTTTTGAAGGAATCGAAGACAAATTGTGTTAAAATGATCAGTCGCTCTTGGCGCATCGATTGTTCAGCATATACTGCACATTAAAAACTGCATTGAAACGAAACTTGACACACCTAGTTAAGACATGGTTGATCTTGATATCTCTCGTAAACTGAAACGTCTTGCCGAGAACTTGAAATACCAACATTTCATGGTTAATCTTGGTAATATATCGGCAAGATCTTATCAAGATATACCAAGAATTTTTCTTGACAGCTCTTGACAAAATCTTGACAAATCTTGATAACACTTCTTATAATTTCCAAGTGCTGTTCGATGTATCGCGTCCCAAGAAAAGAAAACAAAGTCCTGTGAACTCCAAGTACAAAATGAGGATAAAGTGGATCAGTGACTCAATAATAAATCTAAATTTAGGAATGTTTCAAAAGAATTAATGCCATCAAGTTTTTATATATAGAATAATATTATCGAAATAAACAAACTTTCAGTATTTTCTTTCAATAGGTCTGAAAGTTGCAGCCATTTTCTTTGAAAATAGGTTTATTTCGCTTTCGGTCGACACTTTAAAGGATTTAATTTTTTCGAAAAAATTTAACAAAATTATTATTAAGAATTTGTTTCTAGCCTTTAAATGTGGAGCCGGTCCTGGTGGCAGAAGACGGCGATGCGATCAACTACCCGGTCAATTATCAGTTCAAAGGTTAGCCCAACTCGGTTTTGATATACAATGTTTCTTATTCGCGAGGAACCCATAGAGTTTTATTATGTATCCCAAAATACCCATTTGTGAACCGGCAACTTAATCGATCTCTGTATAAATAGAAAAATGCATTGGTTGAGTTTCAAAAATAGCTCCATTTTTGAGATTTTGAGAGGTTTTTTTGTCCTATTGTCTTCTCGAGCAGATGTATGGTTCAGTTCTTCTTATCCAAGACATGAATCACAAGAAGCAAGAGCTTTTATATGGAGAAATCAGCGAAAAATAATATCGCACAAGTTTTGCATATCATGGCAATTTATAATTCACTATCTGAAATATTTATTTAAAAAATTTTTCGCCTGAGCTTGCAAATTTTTTGCCTGGGCTGGTATGTTTTTTTTTCATTAGGCCTGGTGTCTGTTGTTTGTTTATAACATAAAAATTCCCAATAAAAGAATTTACAGAGCCAGTGTTTGGATTCTCAATCGACGCAACCTCCGGTCAGATCTCAATCACTGAAGCCCTGGAGAGAGACGGTGTGAACGGGGTAGAGACACAGACCATTCTGGTGGAGGCGTTCCAACTAACCAACTCTCAAAGGAGAGCCAGTGTGGCGGTGGTTGTTCACGTTCAAGATGTAGACGATAACCCGCCAGTGATGAGTCAGAGCTTGTACGAGGCTTCAGTCCCAGAAAACTCTCCACCGGGCACTTTTGTTCTATCACTGTTGGCTATAGATCTGGACATGGTAAGACCGGAATATTTAATCTGTACACTTTTAACGCCTCCTTTGTTCAGAAGACCGAGCAATAACGACGTAAGAAATGCTCGGTGTGCTCCGTTTTCCACGCAAGAAATCTTTGGTATGCTTGGTCTGCGAAGAAAGGAATCTTCTGTATGTTTGGTTTCAAACGCACAAAAATGTTTGTTTTCCGGTTCATTCGGACAATTTGCAGCTACAGAATCATTATAGCTGAAATTGCTGTTGCTGTTATTTTTTTATTCCGACTGCAAACACTAATGGAAACACTAATTCTGGCTTAGGTCCCCAAAAATTAAAAATCATGACTCCAGTCATAGAAATTATGGCTCGAATAACAACAAACTCGGATGGTTCAATTTTGAATTCGGTTTTTTTTTCTCTCCAGTGCAAGCCTGAAACTTATCAAGAACTCCGTTTTTGCATTATTTAACATCGTCATTTGGGGTACTCTATGTAGTAAAACCTGTTTCTGACATTTATTAGAAAATGAAAGTGTCATAACAGGGTACCATGAATATCGCATCACTTTATAAAGTAAGACTAAGATCACTAAGTAAGATAAAGAATCATGACTAAGAGTTTGTATGCCCGGACCTAACGCCAAGTCAATTTCAGTACTGGGCAAGTCTAAATCCAAGTCTTATTTCATTACTGATTCAGAACCATGATCATGTCACTTTTTACTTTTGGCAGTCTAAATCCAAGTCTGGGCTGAGACTTGGCAAGTCTAATTCAAGTCCGATTTAAGACTTGGCAAGTCTAAATCCAATTTCAGTACTGGGCAAGTCTAAATCCAAGTCTTATTTCATTACTGATTCAGAACCATGATCATGTCACTTTTTACTTTTGGCAGTCTAAATCCAAGTCTGGGCTGAGACTTGGCAAGTCTAATTCAAGTCCGATTTAAGACTTGGCAGGTCTAAATCCAAGTCTAAATCATTCGGACAATTTGCAGCTACAGAATCATTAAAGCTGAAATTGCTGTTGCTGTTATTTTTGTATTCCGACTGCAAACACTAATGGAAACACTAATTCTGGCTTAGGTCCCCAAAAATTAAAAATCATGACTCCAGTCATAGAAATTATGGCTCGAATAACAACAAACTCGGATGGTTCAATTTTGAATTCGGTTTTTTTTCTCTCCAGTGCAAGCCTGAAACTTATCAAGAACTCCGTTTTTGCATTATTTAACATCGTCATTTGGGGTACTCTATGTAGTAAAACCTGTTTCTGACATTTATTAGAAAATGAAAGTGTCATAACAGGATACCATGAATATCGCATCACTTTAAAAAGTAAGACTAAGATCACTAAGTAAGATAAAGAATCATGACTAAGAGTTTGCATGCCCGGACCTAACGCCAAGTCAATTTCAGTACTGGGCAAGTCTAAATCCAAGTCTTATTTCATTACTGATTCAATTATTCGTTACTGACATTTATTAGAAAATGAAAGTGTCATAACAGGATACCATGAATATCGCATCTCTTTATAAAGTAAGACTAAGTTCACTAAGTAAGATAAAGAATCATGACTAAGAGTTTGTATGCCCGGACCTAACGCCAAGTCAATTTCAGTACTGGGCAAGTCTAAATCCAAGTCTTATTTCATTACTGATTCAGAACCATGATCATGTCACTTTTTACTTTTGGCAGTCTAAATCCAAGTCTGGGCTGAGACTTGGCAAGTCTAATTCAAGTCCGATTTAAGACTTGGCAAGTCTAAATCCAAGTCCGTTTTAAGACTTAGCAATTCTAAATCTAAGTCCGATTTAAGACTTGGCAAGTCTAAATCCAAGTCTCGGCAATTCGAAAATGGGCCCAGAAATGTCAAAAATAGCTGAAAAACACGTCAAAAATAGCCGGAAAAACCCGTCAAAAATAGCCGAAAAAATGTCAAAAATAGCCATGGCTTCATATAAGTTCAGATAGGATGAGAACACTATTTTCAGTTTAGATAACAATGCACCCGTCTTCAGTCGAGAATAAATTTTTAAAACGCACATTGATCTCAACATTTTTCAATTTTAAAATCTCTTCAAAAATCGAGAACATTACAACGCAGAGGTATATCTCAAAATTTTCGCTTTAGAAAAATTGGCTCGAAAATTAGATACATACAATGAAAGAAATTAGAAGACATCCTTTGAATCTTACTTTTCGCAAAAGGAGTTCCGCCAATTTTGCGAAATAAAAGAACATTCGTTGCGAAAAGTAGGTTACAAATTTTGTAGCACGTTTCCGCTCAATTTATCTATCTATTATTAGCGCGCATTTTGAGCATGCAATAAGCACTTTAATAAAGATTTAATTGAAGCTTTCAAAGCTTTAAAGTGCTTTAAGTACATGCAACCACTAAAACTGATTTTTTTCCGAAAAATCCCTCGCACATCAAAGGCTTTGTATATCAATGCAGGACTGGCTGATTTTAATAGGTAGTAAAAAATTGTACTAATAATTAGTAATAAGTAGTAATAAAGTACTATAAGTAGTAATAAAGTAGTAATAAAAGACTACTAGTAGTAATAAGTTAGGCTTAATTAAATAAGTAGTAATAAAGTTAGGCTTAATTGCGGTATATATGCGAAATCGAGCTACATTGCGTGCGAAAAATTGATACATAAATGGAGCAGATGCGTGATACAAGCCGTGCGAAAAGTAGGTTATAAAGTTTGTACTTGTATTTCGCGGCTAGGATAAGGACACTTTTGCGAACACGGGATTCTAATTTCCCTTCCATTTTACCGGTTTCTGCTAAAATAGCTATTTTCTGCAATATTGTTCCACTTTCAATGTTTTAACATAGTAAAAACGAACACGAGATACACGCATCGGGCATATCTGCCCATGACGATTTGGGTGTACCTATGAGTCGTAATGGAGCGGTTTCATAAGAATAATTAAAATAACATTGGACAACAAATGGTTTGAGCAATAGATCTTTGGCTTTTGTTTTATGAAGCAATATTTGACTGTAATAAATGCATCCGAAGGTTTATTTTTGATAAAAACATTTTTGCGGCCAAGCTATTAAGTTATACAACGCCAATTAAAAATCTTTGATTTTTTCCTTTCTATTTTATATGATTAGATGAAAATATCTACATCTTTCATCTGCCTTACAGTAACAGTTCTGCCTTGCAAAAACTTTGCCGCTTAAGACAGGTTAAGAAAATAAAAGATTTTAACAAGGATAAACTCTTACAAGACAGAGAAGGAGGATTGGCATCGACTGTACTTCGCACGTAAATGTTCCGACCCATCAAAATGCAGCTAGCAGATTACAGGAAAAATGCCCCCGTTGACCACCTTGACCTATATTAGGAATGAAACCGAAAAAAATTTTGTAGCTTGTTTTGAAAAGTGATGTAAAATTGCTGGCCAGAGAAAAATTATTCTTATAAACTTTATGTTATCACATATGTTTCAATGATATTTACAAATAAATTCAGCTAAAACGGCTAATTGAGACAAGGAGGCTCGGTAATGTGCGTTAGTTTGCACAAAAAAAATTCGACACCGCTCAACCGTGTTTTTGACTTAAATGTCCAAAAAATGAGGAGGATAACGAAAACTTTCAAAAATTCACATACTGTTTGAAAATAATTCGAGTAGCCGTTTAAAAAATCGCTTTGAGCTAAAACCAGTATATCGAATAAACAAAACTTCATTACGAAGAATAAAAAACAAGACGAACAAAAAATCAAATAAAACAACCTGAGTTACTTACGACCAAAACTTAATGTCTATCTACTTTTTCGTTAAAAAGATATAATGAAAACATCAAAATAGCATCAGATAAAAGTAAGCAAAAACAAATGACTTGAATTTCACAAACAAATATATTGCACCTATTGTCTTTATAGAGAATAATTAACATGTCGACAGAAAACAAAACCAGTGGAATTAGAAAATACGTTTACACTTTTTGAAAACAATTAAACTCAAAGTCATGAAAACAATTAGTTGTAAACTGAAATCATTCTTTGGCTTGATTTATACCTTCAGACAAAATCACTGACAAATTTTATTTTTCATAATGTCATATTACTTTAATTGACATCCTCTCCCCCTACCCCACTCATTCATTTTTGGCTTAATTGTCTATCAAATGAGGAAGTGAGCGAAAACTTTCAAAAACACAAGCAGTGTCCTAAAATAACTTAAGTAAGAAAAAAGCTTCCAACTCAAGACTTTTTGTAAAGTAAATAAAGCCACATTAACGATTAGATGAGACCTGGCATTTTTTAGATTAAGGGCCAATTAATAGCAAGAACAATTATTTACATCCAAAACTCAATGTCTTTCTCTTGAAAAAAAAACTATTGATAAAGTAAGAAAATCATAAATAAAATTAAAAGCTTTTTACATCATTAGAAAAAAATTTCTTGAGACTAGGTGCTAATAGACAAAAAAGAACAAAAACCAATATTAATAATTACTTTTATATTTTTTGAGAAGAAAATGTTTCAAAAAATGAAAAGCATTAAATATCAACTTGATTCTTTAAAGGTGTTCAAGTTCAAGGGTACTTCAGTATAAAGCCATTGAGACCTGCCAATTTTCAGATTTTGTTTACCTCTGCAAAAACAAGCAACAAATACAGATAGAAACAAAAATTCAATCAAACCTGCTGAATCCGTTAAAAATGGTGCCGAACCCGTTAAAACCATAGTATATTAAGCAAAATTGAGACAAATTCAATTGTGCAATTTTGAAAAGAAATAATGCGTTATTGAACCTCTGAATAATGAGACTAGCTAACAGCTAGATAGAAAAAAGAACAGAAAGGGCAAAGATTAAAAAAAATTCGAAAACAATTAATCTCCAATAAAAAAAATACCTGTCGACAGATCTCATTAACTAAAAGTACATTTTCCACTTATTTTTCCAAAAAAACCAGTGAGATCTTCTTTATGCAGAATAAGTCATAAGTCTACATGAATAACGAATAATATCATAAAATCGGAGTAAATTATCGCTAAAAACAAGTGTCGGAGCCATTAAATCGAAAAGCAACGCACTAAAAAAATAGATATAGTCAATTCTGCTATTCTTCAAAATCAATCGGGTGCTTTACAACCTATAATTATTGAGACTGTGTATTCAGCACACAAAAATTAGCAGTAAAGATCAAAGTAAAAAAATACATTTTTTTGTTCTTCAAACAATTGATTTCAAGTCACTGAAGAATTTGGTATTTTCTGATCTCAGTAAAAAGTTTTTTTGTGAACAGGAAACTGCTAAATTTTGCAGTAAACCATAAACTTTTTATAAGAATACAAAAAATACGACAAACAGGCAAAAAAAATCCAATTATTTCTTGTAGTACACTGTGTCGACGCCATTAAAACTTTAATCCATCCACTGAAAAGAATGATATGTTGAAATATACGTCGTTTTTAAACGCTAGAAATGAAATATCTGTCCTCACACATATGTGACAGGACAAAGAAGAACCTCAAAGATGGGAAAATTCAAAAAAATTATGAAAACTCAAGTACTAAAGAAAACTAGTACTAAAGCCGAAAACTGAAAACATCATAAGCATCCGACTAATTAAACTAGATAGGTTTCTTTGAAATTCCTTAGGAAACCAATTGGAAAGTCACTAATATGCACTTGAAATGAATTGTTCTGTTCTATGTTTACATAAAAACGGCAAAAAGAGAAAAAAGACAACGACTGAGTACAATGCGTATTACTTTTGGATTTAGAAAAAATTGTTTTTGACCAGAAATAGCCCAGCTATAGCGTTGAACTGAAATAGTTCATTATTAACAAGATGCATTTTGAAAAGTTCTCGGGTTAAATTATCAAAGAAACGGCAAAAAATTTAGAGTTTATTAAGATTACGTTAACAGTTTTGTAATTTATCGATCTGGCGAATGCTAAAAGAGTGGTCTATAAAAAGCTTAAGTCTTGCCAATTTTGATAAATATAGTCCGATTTTTGAATAAATTAGCAAAAATTTTAGCCAAAAAATCGAATGAGACGGTTCAAAATTACTCTTCTGTCTCAAATGTAAAATCAACAGCACTATCTTTAATAATTTCAACATATTTCTTAACAAAATTTGCAAAATAAAATTGCGTAAAACAACGGAAAATGTGAACAAATTTAACGAAAACCAGTGAACCTCTAACGTCGATCTTCACTGAACCTTTAACGTTGATAACTCCGTGGAAAAAATTTTGAAGAAACGTTTTTTGATTCTAGATTCTACGCTGGACGATCTTTTCAATGATGCCACACAACTTTTTACGATGAATATATCGATCGGCAAAATTTGACTGAAGAAAAAGAACGCATTTGAGTATATAGGTCTTCCCCCCACTAAAGTGAGTAGGAACAACAACCCAGTAGCCAAGCGCAACAAACGTGCTGAGAATGGACCTTGTAACTTATTTGAAGAACTTGAAAAGATTGATGTGATCAGCAGACCATTATGAGCCAAATAAGACATTTTTTCGAGAAGTTAAAGAAGCAGAAATTATTGAAATTGCAGATAATTTTGGCGTCTAAATATGGAAGAGCAAACCAACAACATAAAATTAGTAGAGCAGAACATTTGCAGTCGAAAAAGGTTGGTTATGTATATGGCCGATATGAAGCACAAAATAAGATCTCAAATTCATGAGAAAATTTATCTGAGAATCAGATAAAATTGTCTGTGTTAATGTCGTCTAAATTTTTCCGAGCTTTGCTAAAAGTTTGCAATGAACAACCAAAAAATCTTCAATACTTATCAAGCCGTTTGCATTCATGAAACGCGAATTTGACAGTAAAACCTGTACAAAAAACAGAAAAAAATGCGAAAAATGTTAAATTTCTTTTTTAAATGCTCAATTAGAATTAATAGTTCCCGCCCACTCTTTCTTGTCATTTGGTACAAAATCAATATGAAGAAAAAATTGACAGGCATCGTATGTGAAAGATGTTAATGCATATCCAAGAGACACAGTGAGGAAAAACAACAAAAACAAAAATATCAAAATCCAAAGCGAACAAAATTTTTTAAAATAGTAAGTCTTACAAAAAGACATACTAACAACATAATCACAATTGTTCTGGAAAGACCTAAAAATTTTGGATTGTGTAGTCGAGGGCATTTTTTTATTTGTGGGCCGTAAGGAGTTTAAGGGATAGCGAACATGAACAATGAAGATAAATTTGAGAAACAGAGTTTACAGCTGCGTAAGATTATAATCCATAAACTCACCAACGCCATTGAAAAAATTCTTTGATCTGCATCCTAAAACAAATCACAAGGCAAAGAACTTATGAATTAGTAACCTTGGTTTATAAATATCATGAGATAAATTACAGATTAAAAAAAAATTCTGATAAAACTTTCCAAGAGTGCTGCTGACTGAATTTCTTTGTAATATCAAACAAACACGAGATCCATTTCCACAAAAGTTTACACAATACCTGAACAGGTGAAAAATTTGTAAAGCTTTGAAAACCACAAAGCTCTATGCTTCCTCAAGAAAAGATTAAACATTTCGTAACAATAGAAAATACAGAGAATGAAATTTCTCGTTAAAGATGTTCTTCCATAGAAAATTCAATTTAGCAATATTTGCTGCAATTCTAAAAATTTGTCTTCTTTTGGAATCTTGATTGTTAACATTATTTCGTCTGAAAACGTGCAAAAACGTCAAAACCTTGTAAACAAAGTGGTAAACTCCTAGTTGGCTCACAATAGTTATTTTCGAGTTATAACAGAAAGAAACGATAGCAAATTAATGTTGCAACTTAAAACAATTTGTTTAGTTGCAACTATGCTCAAAATAAAAACATTAAAAAAAATTAACATAAAGAGCGCACGTCGATGCTACGAAACATCATAATTCGTAGGTTACATAAACCATTAAATTACGTTGAGTTTTTAACATTAACTTTGAAAACTTTTGCAACTGTTTTGCTTAGGTTATGAACCACAAGTATGAGCGCAATTGTACGCTTCTGGTTGGAAGAATATAAAATACCCTCGTTACGATCAGCCAACTATATTCCAGAAATATAAGTTTTTGAAATTTGTTACAAAAATTAGATATAAAAATTCCAGGACACTGAGAAACACAACAACGCTGAAAAATGGTTGAGCTGAGAAAACTCTGGCATAAAAATTAGAAAGTCAAGCTGCAAGCTGTCATTTGTAGCATTTAACTTAAACAAAAAGTCTTAAAATAAGAAAAGGTTCTCGTAGCAAAAAATTTTTTTAGATACTTTAAATGTTAAGTCTTATGTAAGAAAATAGGGATCATAAAAAAGATGAAATTTAAGTGCAAGATGTTTTTAAATTTTATTTAAAAGTGAAATTAATTTATTTTTGCTAATTATTTTGCTTCAAAATCCACAAAAGTCTCATTTAGCAAACTCACTTATGATTAGAAAATTAGCCATAATAGTAAAACTGTTTGAGATAATTCTTATTGTTGAGAAAAAAACAAGCAGATCTCGCCCAACAACCGATTTTTGCCACAAATTTATAGTGGCATAAAAGGACTCTCCTTGTTGCATGCTATACTCAGTATAGTATTGAGATCTTGAATCCTTTACATTAAATGCATGACAGTTTATAATGCATCACGTTAAACGAAAGGATAAACAGCATAAAAGCATGTTTAAGAGGCCTGTGACGAGGATGTTTAAAAACTCTCAAAGAATTTATTTAAAAGTTCTAGAGTACCACTGTTAAGAGCACAGATTGTGAGGTCAAAGACCAATAAAGTTGCTCTCATAAAAAGTCAACGTCCGATAAAGCGCAAATTGAAAAAGAGTCATTGAGCGAAATGCCTTAAAATGCGATGACCGGTAAATTCCGATGCCAAAAAGGCTCATGCGCCAAAAAATTGGGATGTAAGAAAAGTCCGTGACCAAAAAAAAAGTCAAAATTGGAACCAGAAGCAAAAAAGATTTTCCAAAATTTCTTGTCGGAAGAATTGCAGCAGCAAATTAGGCTATCTACAAAATGTAAAATGCCACTCTATGGGCAATTAGAAGACTATTAGAAGGTATAAGATCTTTGGTCAACTATGGGCAAGTATAAGATCTGACAAGTTGCTAGCGGTCTTTTATACCAAATTATGAAACAATAGTTCAAAAAGATGAATTAATTCTTTTCGTTTTTTTTATTGTAGCCTACATATCTCAAAACTAGGGATTGAACATATTGATCGTACGCATCTGATCACTTTCCTTCTCACTTAAGCGAGAAAAGTTTCCAATTTACAAGTGATGATGTTTTAGGGAGCAAATGCAGAGTTTGAGTTCGAAGTTGCGTCAGTTGATGGGAATGAGGATTTGCCATTTGTGGTGCAGCCGGGAGGCGCTATTCTGGTTACCAATGAGGGAAACCTTGACAGGGAGAACAAGACCCAATATGATTTTCAGGTGAGATGACTCAATTTACTTCAACAGTTCCACTTACTATCACAACACATTCTTGAGATGAAGATTACTTAAACGATAACATCCGTTTAAATACTCACTTTTATCAATATCCCAAATTCATCTCATCATAAAGATTGCTTGCAATTACACTATCGAAGTGTATCCCTTTTCGATTGTAAGAAATGATTTCCCGCAGCCCTTTTGAACCTTTGATGAATATAGTCTCGCAAGTTGTTGGTGCTTTTCAGAGCAATTAGCAAAAGCTCTCAACGCGAAGACTTCGCTTAAGACTTCATCATTTTCTTTATACTCTCCAGTGGACTTCCAGCGACTCTAATGTTAAAGTTGAAGTGCCATTTCTAATTTCTGAGGCAAATATGTATAAAAATACAAAAATTTAGAGAACTCAGTCTTTCTTAGAGATGATTAACTGTTAATTTATAAACATATATTCAGAAAAAAACTTAAAAAAACTAATCATACGCGTGTAATGAGTTTCAATGAGTACAAGTAACGCTTGTGTTGCGCTCTCACACAAACTGAAGGTGTTTTTTGAAGGGTCTTCAGCTGTGCTCGAAAAGATTTGAAGAAAAAATTCTGATCCCCAAAATTGGATCTTCAATCAATGTATCTACTGGTCGCCTTTCTCCATGGGTAACTCTTAATGATATATATGGCCAGTAAAATGTCTTCATTAATTGGCTGTCAATAAGACTAAAAACTTCCTTCTGATTGGACAAGTTTAAGTTGCATCCTCTACGTTCCCCATCGTGACAGAACATGTTGACAATGCGTCAGATAGGCATCATCTGTTGTCAGCAAGAACAGAGGACGGTTTCAGGCTTTTTCACGCGAAAAAAAAAGCCTTCAAGCAGTTTTACTGCCAGTGGCATGAAAAGTAATCCTCATTCAGTAAAATTAAATACTTGAAGATCAACTTTCTACCTACTGTATCGAGAGCGTATCCTTCAGCTCTCACATTCGGGAAGTAACGAATTTCGAATTTTTTTGCCAAATTTTTTTGTAGCAAAAATTACCCAAATTTTGCTTAAGAGCAATTGTTCACTTTTTCACTCTGTAATCAGAAATCATCCCTCTTGCGCTTCTAAATCAGAAATCATCACGCTCTCGCTCTATATCTTGTCTTAGAATATCTGACGATCACTTTCTATATATTAATTTGACGTCCCAGTGCTTGCTGCTTTGTACATTAGCAGAAAAAATCATTTTTAAGGACGGGGGGGGGGGGGTTAAAATCTCGAACTTATTCTCAAAAACTTGAAATATTAATCCAGGTGAATATTCCTCACGGGAAACCTGAATTAACCATTTTACCTAGGTTTTGCCTCAAAACTAGACTGGAATAACTCAAACTCTCGCTCTCGTTTGCCACTTCTTAGGCCGCTTTGAAGCTGGATGCAGGAGCGCTACAGTAGAATTCCCAAAACTAATTTAAAAATCCTGGATCGTATTGAAATTTATGGGTATCGCGCATTGGGTTGGGGAAACCGGAGTTTGCATGTTTTTTTTTTGGTGATATAGGTACTGGCTCGTTCAGTTGTGGACTCCTCAGTGACGAGCGGTGAATCAACTGTTCGAGTTTTGGTGCAGGATGTGAACGACAATGCTCCACAGTTTGAACAGAACGCCTACCTTTTCTCAGTGGCCGAGACTGAACAAGTTCCTTTCACTTTGGGCACGGTTAGTAACTTTCACTATTTTAGAAATTAGAATATTAGATTATCAAAGAAATGACTTAAAAAAGTTGGGCTCTTAATGGTAATAATTGATCTGATCAAATTTTTATGATTACTTTTATTTTCGGCCATATCTCAAGCTTGGATACCTGTTGTTAAACACCCCACTATGTTTAATCCCTACTACAGTTCATCGCCTATCCTAATTGTAAATAAAACTGGAAAAAATTTGCAACTCAGTCATTACATTCCAAAACGCGTTTGACAAATTAAATCGATATAAGCAAACGTTGGCAACAATAATGGCCAGCATGCGTCTGATGATAGATTTTGTTCTACCCTTTTAAAGCTTCATGGTTCCCACCCCATTTGAGGGGGGAGGAACTATATACTAAAATGGTTTTTTTGTTCAGACAATTTTGTCCGATCGATATATTCATCGTAGAGAAATGTGAGTGGTATCATTAAAAAGCCCGATTAGCGTAGAATTCGAAATTAAAAAGAATTTTTCTTAATTTTGTTTTTTTTCGAGGAGTTATCGAGGTTTAAAGTTTTGCGTGAACAGGGGATATTTGCATGACTTTGCTCACTTTTAGTGTAATTTTCGCTCAAAGTTAGATCCTTTCTATTTAAAAAAATATGAACTCAAAATTGCATTTAAGGCCACAAAACAAAATAATTTTGCGTTACCAATTGACGAAAAACGATAAAAAGGCTAGTTCTGGTCTCATAAGGGAGTTTACTATAAAAAAATTCGAACTCAATTTGAGAGTTGTTTTTTTTAGAAAACGTTTCCTATTCTTGATTGTTTTTCAGTCACTTTGAGACTACTCAGTTTTCATATCGAAGTTCCGTTAATGACAAAAGTCAATTAGTGTCAAATGATGCCCAATGATAAAAAAAAATTTGTTTTCAAGGAATGGCTCATGATTATTTTGGCTTCGACTCTGAGGTTTCAAAATTTTAAATTAAACTTTGATTTTCTTATGGAGACATTTTTTTAAGTTTTGGAGTCCTATGGCCTAGACTCACTAAAAGAAAGTGCAATGTTTTTCTTAATTTGCATCAAGTGACCTATATAGTGCTCTGAGGGGACAACTAATGGCTGTTGTCTTTAAGAAATAATTTTCGAAATTTCTTTTGAACATTAACCAATATTAAATTTTTTTTCGTGACGTGTAAGTCAGTCTCAGTAATGGCAAAACCCCCTTCCAAATTACTACAAACAAAAAAGTCTAAATAGCGGTTTTCTCTGATAATTTTTGGTTTTATGACTTCGATGCAACCAGTTTGAACAATTTTTGAAAAGATTTGCGGATATTTTTTTGTAATTTTGGTGCCCTTTGAAAACTTATCTGATTATCATAATATTTACCGTTCCCAATGAAAAAGAGAAGACGTGCGATGGATTGTAGATAAAGTTCTGATTTTTTTGGTTTTTGCCGGTATTTGTTGTTGTTTTCAGAGTCATAATACTTATTGTGATGTCTTATTGCTAACCTATGACTGACAAACATCTATGTTTTTCTATCGAGTCCTAATTTTGCGTATTTAATGACTTCCGATGAAGTCTATTGAATTTAATGGCTGTTAAGACTTTTAAAATAATTTTTAGAAAAGTTTTTTGAACATTAACTGATCTTAAATATATTAGCCTCAGTAAACATAAAATCAGTCTCAGTATTGAAAAGACCCACTTCTTTTCTAATGCGACAAAATTGATCTGGTTAGTGGTTTTATATGCTAACTGTTGTTTTAATGATTCAATGCAACGTGTTTGAACAATTTAAAGAAAAAATTTTGCATACTTTTTGTAATTTTGCTTTGTTTTGAAAATTTATCAGATCATTGCCATATTGAGAGTTCTCATTGAATTAGAGATGACTACCAATAGATTGTAGACAAAATTAATTTTATTCCACACTTTCCTCTCGCATTTTTCTGCTGAATTTTTTAGTTTTTGCCTGTATTTGTCGTTGTTGTCAAAGTCTTAATACTTATTGTGATATTTTATCGATAAACTATGAAAAAAAGGTTTATTTGACTTCCCATTGAGTCTTAGTTTTGCATATTCAATGACTTCCGTTGACACCTTTTGAACTTAATTGCTCTTAATACCTTAAAAATAATTTTTTGAAAGCTCTTTTCGAACATTAACCGATCTTAAATCTATTTTCAAGTAATTTAAATCAGTCTCAGTAATGAAAAGATGAAAAGACACACTTCTTTTCTACTGCAACCAAAATCATTTGGTTAGCGTTTTATTTCATTGAAAATGAAAAAGTTTCTATTGAGCTGTTTTTTTAATGGCTTCGACAGTTTATTCGCTCAATTTCTTTAACTTTCTGCTTCTGCCAGTTTTGTTATTCTTTATTTAGCCGTAAAATACCGACTGGTCTCATAATCTTCTAATTGAGGATTGATTGAATTATGTTACTCAAGGCATTCAGTTTATAGCGAATAATCTTAATGTTTATGATTTTATGCTATTTCAAATGTTTTTTAAACTTTTCAGTTTTTTTTCTTTCTTAACTGGTAACTTATTCTCAACGTTGAGAGGTCCCGTCTACTGTATCATAATTCAAAAACTAATTTTTTCCTTGGTACTATTCTTGTAGGACAACATGTGTTTTCATGAAAGTTTTCTGAGTGGTCAGTATTTGTGTTTCTTTTTCTCTTCTTTTAGCACATTCGCGTAATAACAGTCCCAATGATTTTAAAATGTTGCCAAAATGAATTAAAAAAATCCTTTGGTTTAATTTTAGTTGAATTATTTCAAATGAAATTGAAATAAAAATACATAATATTCAGATAATAGCTATTGATAATAATGTCTTCAATAATTTGCGTTTTCGCAAATTGTTCTTAGTTTTTTTTGTGTTTTTCTGCATCTTTATTCCATTTTTATGGCCGAGTCTAACGAAGGAAGATCCTGTTGGTTTGGCAATGACTTCTTAGTAAACTTACCAAGAATTTACTTTAAAAGCTAATGGTCTCTAAGATTTTTGATATTATTTGGCAGAAAAAAAGTTGATTGTTTTTGAATTTCGCCTAATTATTTCTTCTCTTGGTCGACTCATTACGTAGTCTCATCAATGAATTTTTTCATTTGCTGTTGTTAAGAAGAAGGAAATTTGTGTAGTTAAGGTTTTATCCGATTGCATTTTGACGTTGTTACTAGGCACTTTTAAATTTAGATATTGAGTTTTTACCGTGAAATTGAAATTTTCGTTTCTGCTTATTTTGTTTGTTTTTTTCTTGTAATCTTTTAATGGCAGATCTAGTGAGCGATGTAATGAGTTGTGGCACTATGTAATTCAGATAGTAGTTTGGCCTTGTAACGATTTTGTTAAACTCAAACATCTATTTTTGATTATCTCTTCATCTGGTTGACAAATAAGTCAAGAATGTAGATGAGCTTTGGTCGGAACATCATGTGCGAACGCACATTAACGAGTATCCTTGTTTAGCATAAGTTTCAATATAGGTTGCAGCCACAGATGCGGATGAAGGCGAAAACGGACAGGTGTTGTATGCAATTACTTTTGTGTCTGACAATGGGAACACTCTCTTCTCAATGGCAGGCAACAGTGTGGTGCTCCAATCGCCAATTCCCAGCTCCTTTGATGGATCCTACTACCAGCTGATAGTTGAGGCCACTGATCAGCCAGAAAATGAGGAGAGACGGTAGGCTTCTTTGTTAATTGAACAATTCAGATCGCATAAGATATTACCAAATCGTTGCAAATTAATCTAGTTATTTAACTTATAAAAATTAATCATATCGTAGCGAGCGCCTCTGTCCTAGTGTGTAATAAATGGGCAGAATTTTCAACAAGGCATTTCAGCCCTTCTCAGTACATTTCCTTCATAATTTTGAGAAAATTACTTGAACCGGAGTTCATTGATCCGGTTATATCCACTCACACTCACCCCCTCGACTCAGGTAGCTCGGGACGGTGAATGAGAGAGGATTGGGGGACAAAATCTAAATTATCAATCAATTACAGTTGTGCTCCCAATTATCGGATTTGGGTTTACATTTTCTATCAGACCCTCGAGTCAGCTTTTTTAACCGTCCAACCGAATTGTTTTATGGTACCCCTCGTCTATGAGAAAACAGATTCACTTGTAAATATATATTGGTCCTTTGCAGGTCTTCGACTGTGGAAGTTACTGTTACGATTGCACGCGTGAACGACAACGCTCCACAATTCGTCAACAAGTTGTTTGAATTCCTCGTTTCCGAGAACAGAGAAGTCAACTCCACTATTGGCACTGTTTATGTAAGCTAAAATTGTCACAATTTCCAAATTGTTCACGGGCCGTTCTCCCAATGCATTTTCACTTAATTTTAATCCCAATTAATAATAAAATCTCCAAGGGATTCAAAGGTGACTCAACACAACACTGTTTTTTTCCATATTCGACGCTATTTTGTCATATTTATTTAGTTAACATGACAAATAGGATGTACTGAAATAAGATGTTCAGTACCCGACTTTCGATCCATGTTCAGATGTATTTCCGGGCCGGAATTTGTGCAAAATTATGTAACATATGTGTAACTGGCGTTTAAAATTTAAAGTTTGAAACGCAAAATTCGTACATTTTTTGAGTTGAATGCATTGAAGTTAAATTAAGTAAGATCTAAGGTTTCCCTTAGATCTTACTTAATCTGACTTACATGCTCTTGAACTTGTTGGCGTTGAGGTAGATTTTTAGTGATTGACTGTAGCTCTTTCGATTACTGCAGAGTTGTATGCAATTCATGATACTTTGTCCTCGCTGGCGAGTATCTGATTGTGGATCTATAAAATCAGGCGTTTGTTTGCATGTTGTGTTTTCAGGCTGTTGACGGAGATGGAGATGACATAGTGTACTACACCAAAGCAGACGCAACTGATGCACAGCCATTCGCAATCACAATTTACAACAAGTAACACTTTGAACATTGCTTAATCAGCTCATCGTTTTTTGCCGTAAATAGTAGATTTTTTTTGTTTTTTTTTGTGGATTGTAGCGAGGACAACTTCAACTGATCACATCAAGTTGATTGCTCGATTTGACTTATCAATACCCAGTTTAAGGTCCCAGACCCAAGCCACCTCTGATCAGACCGACTTGGGTCGCACACAGGGGTCATCGTGCCACCCAAATTATAGGGTTTCTGATCAGAGGCCTTTTGGGTCTGGCTCGCTCTGATTACGGTCGCACAAAAGTAGCACAAAAAAAATGGTCGCAGAGAAGTCTGATTAGAGATAATTTTGGTCTGGCACGGTCTGAGCAGAGACTGAAGTCTGAATATCGTCTGATCAGTGGTGGTTTGGGTCTGGTACCTTAACCTGGGTAACTTAAGATCCAATATAGAAACAAAATTTTCTCAAGGACCATCCTATTGATAGCTGCTAAATAGTAATTTCCAATTAGTAATGTGATGTCCTCTTAATGACCAAGTATGTAATTATTCGAAGCAATGTCAGGTGATAAAAAATAATTGTGCTGCGAAAATTCTGAATTTCTGAAGTTTTTATTCATTTAGAGTAAATAATTTTTAAAGTACGCAGAATGCTGTTAGTGATGGTTCAATTAATTTTTGTTCCAATTTCGGAGACCTTTACGCTTCAAATGTGCTACTGATTATTTTCAGTAACCAAAACTGTTGAGGGAAATATTTACGATTCAAATTTTTAAGGACTTAAACGTTCAAGATTTTATGAGACAAAGCCTGTAATTAATTGTATTCGTTTCATTCTCACAAGAACGAATAAAATACACCCCATGTAAGACAATCTTGTAAGACATTATATATCTGAAGAAAGCTATCACATTGAGATTCTAAAAAAAAATAGGTTAGGCAACAATTCAATTATAGAAAACATGATTCAAGATTAAACTCATAAAAATATGTTTGAACTTTGGGGCCGAATAGTATAAGATCGATCATATGACATAGCCTGCTTTTAAATGTATTCGTTTCTGTCTTATTATATCGATCGAAACACTCTCCATCTAAGACAAACTTTAAATACCTGGTCTAACAGTTTTTTAAATAAAACATTGCTTATCATAGTATTTTTTTCAAAATTAGAAATCAATCTTTTATCATTTTCTCAAGGAGGCTCTGTAAGGTTCGTGTGCGTACGCACATAAGGTTCCGACCGCGCTCATCCACATTCTTGACTTAATTGGCAACCAAAGGATGAAGAGATAGAAAACTTTCCAAAACATACATATCGTTCAACAAACAACCAATTGAATACAATAAAGCCACGCTAGAGGGCCGGTGAACGTTGTTGATAACAGTTGAACGTTGTTGATAAATATCAAACAACAAACATTCTTTACGACCAAAACGAGATGCCTTTAATAAAAAAAATGATAACAAAATCAAGCTCGCAACAGATAAAAAACACAAACGAAACAATTTAACCTATGCTTCATTAAAAAGGTATGGGATCTATCCTCAATGCGACTGGTAGACAGGTTGACGAAAAGAGCAAAGAGGTGCGAAGTTCAAAAATACGTTTCCATTTTTGAAAACAATTAATTTCTTCGTTATTAAAGTCATTAGATATCAACTGAAACCCCAAAATTTTTCATTTACATCTACATAGGAAGCAATTGAGACATGTCATTATGTCATTATCCAATGTTCAATTGCTCAAAATGTCAAAGCTAATGGGACCAACGATTATTGTTTTAAATTAAAAAGAAAACAGTATTCATATAAGAAATACAAAAATAAAAAAATGTGAAATATTTTATAAAATCTCGTAGTAAAAGCAGTAACAAAGACAAGAAGCTAAAACCATTCCATAGATTAAATTATAGCTCATTGGAAACGGGTTGTGACCTGTGTTTAAAGAGACTGAGCTACAAATTGGCCAAAAAACTTTTAAAAAGTGACAGAGCTCAAAAACTCAAATATGTTTCTGAAAACAAATATATTTAAAAGTCATAGCGGACTTAATATTTCAACAAACAGCGATAGATTAAATTGAAATACCTCAGGAGGCCAATTGGACCGGTGAATAATGAAACTAAGTCACGACCCCAGAAAATAACAACAAATAAAAAAAAGAAGCCAAAGTTTCAAACAATTTTACGAGATCACGCTGTTCAAGGCACTATAAATATAAAATAGTAGCCACAAGAACTGTAAACCTTCAATTTAACATCAAAGTGTCTTCCGTATAATCGGGACTGCGTAGACATGAAAATAAAAAAGAAACCCAAAAACTGAACAGTATAGAAATCTAGAAAACTTTTATGAAAGTAATGAACGAAGCAATCAGTTACAACGTGTAACCTAGCGCGAAAAAATTTTGAATCAACAAAAATAATTGAGACGACTTATTAGTAAAATTGAGTAGCATGGTTACAAAAATGAAATCAAAAGGCATACATTTGAAAAAATTATTTTTTTCCCTAAATTTAAATTGAAAGTAATTAAAACAAACAGCTATAAAATGAAATCTTTAAATAGGTTGAGTTATACGTCTTGAGAAAACATTTAAGACCTATCGTTTTTGGATATATGGCGTACAATAACAAAAAGAAAGACGAAAAACATAGGTGAAAACAAAAAAATCCATACAATTTTTCGAGATAACTGTTTCTCAGCCCAAAAAGCATGAACTATATAACAAAAACAATTAACAATCCATATAGATCCTTTTTCAAACTTTGAGCGCTTTTAATTAATTGGACTTGTCAATAATCAGATAATTTGACAAGGAAACAAAATGAACTCATAAAATTTGCAATTAGGTTCAAAAATAAAAAAAATGAAAACGCGTAGTATCAAAACAAAGAGACCATTAGTTGAACATAAGAACGTTACGGACAATAATCTATAACCCATAGAAAATTGATTTCTGCATTGTTATACTGAGACTGCGCCCGAAGTTAACAAAAATAGGATAAAATAGCGGCAAATTTCAAAATTTACCGATATTCTCTGAAAACAAATGTATTCAAAGTCATAACAGACATCAGATAACAACTGAAAAATTCGACTAGGTTCATTTTTTTCTCCTAAAAGAAAACTGGATCTTCAATTGGGGACAATAAATTATTGGGCTACAAAAATGATAACAAATGAAAGCGAAACTAAAGAAGTCCATAAAATTTTTACGAAAACAATTGGTCAGGGTCATAAAAATCATGAGTTTAACTCTGAAACCGTAATATAATCTTGTTCCGCCTTTTTTATTGTAAATAGTATCTGTCATTAATTGAGCCCTGATTTTATATTTTTGTCCGTAATTTACAAAAAAAAAATTAACGGAAATATTTTGTAAAAAATGTCGCGCCCCATTGGAATCTAAAAAAAATTTTATCGAAGGGGTCCATGGCGAGATAAAGATCAGCCTAGATATTGCTGCGCGTCGAACAAGATACTCATTTGCCTAAATGGTTGAGAAAAAGATAAATTTTTCAACAAAATTTTTCTATTTGTCAAAAATAAAAATTCATTTTGTTTAATTATCGAGCTTGAGTTTGCAAAAAACTGTTAAAATTATAATTTCGGAAAATTTTCAAGGCCAACGGGAGTACAAATAGTTCGCTTTTCGCCTTAAAAAGAATATGGCAGTTTCAAGGTATCTTTTTTCAGCAAATTAAGCAAGTGGGCTAAAAATGCAAATTTGGTCCCAATTTTTGTCCCGAAAAATCTGTTTTTTGAATAATTGAGCATATATTCTATCCCAATGAACTCGAATCGAACAACTTAACATCACTCGTCTATCTTTAGAGATAAAATCAATAACCCTTCAAATAACAATTTGAACAAAGTTTTGCAAAATGACGAAAATTAGGTCAAAAGTACCGAAAATGTGAATAATAACATCTGAGTTTCGCTGAATTTTCTAATCTTCACAAAAACTTAAACCGCGATAGCTCCCTGTAAAAAGTGAAAATAGAAAATTTATTTCCAATTACATATTCTACGCTGCATGAGCTTTTTAGTGGTACCACTCACAACTCTCTACGATGATTATATCGATCGGCCAAAATTGTCTGAACAAAGAAAAACCCGTTTGAGTATATTGTTCCTCCCCACTAAAGTGGATCGGAACAAAACAAAGTTCGGAATTGTTTGGCTAAGTGTCATGCATATATATATATATATATATATATATATATATATATATATACATATATATATATATATATATATATATATATATATATAATTACATATACATATATACATATATATATATATATATATATATATATATATATTTATATATATAAAGGGTAGGTCAAATATCTATTATGATCCTTAAGCATAATTTTTTCTCAGACTGCGACGTTATTTCAGATAGCATGTTTACACAATTGTGTTTTTCACTGTTTACCAGGTAGTTGAATTCTTAAAAAATTTGTAATTTTCATGCACATGAGGTCTGATGCACAGTATAGTGTGTATATGAATAATAACTCAACTCGGAGTATTTCGTAGGCCAAAAGGTTGATCTGAAGACCCAATTTTTACTAACTGAAAAAATTTTGGAAGATGTTTTATGGGACCACAAAACCCTAGTCGAGACCTGGAAATATTAAAAGATCGTCCTTGACAGATTTCAGCAATGAAAAGTCTGTCCCCGACAGATATTGGGTATGAAAAGGTATTGTTTGGACCCAATATGATAACCTTGGACTTTGGCTTGAACTAAAACAACTGTCCTAGAGTTTGGCAGGAACTTAAACCTATGTCCTGGAATTTGGCTGGACAATAAAGGTGTTCTGAAACTTGGCTGGACAATGAAGGTGTTCTGGAAGTTGGCTGGACAATAACAATTGTCCTGGAATTACGCTCTGCGAGAGTTTTAATGACTTGTTTTCAATTTCCTTCAATGTTAAGGACATTGAGCGCAATTGGTTAAGCATTGGTTAAGATTAGAGAAGACCACGAGATCGAACAAGGATGTTGTCGGAACTATTTAGTATGCCTCATTTTTGCATATGAAGAGAATTTGGCTGAACTTATGGAAAGAATTAGCCTTGACTTTAACTAGGGTCCTCGACCGTGTCATTTAATTAAATATTAACCCCCCTCCACCTGGAGTTAATAGGTCTTTTCATAAATTCCAGGTCTTGACTAGGGAATCTAATTGAGAAATGGCTCTTTCGGGTGCTACTGTATCACTTCAGGAAGTATTGTAAAACGGATTAGCAAAAAAATACGAAGTTATTGCCAAGAAAATCATTAAAAACTGTCTTTTATTTAATCAAAATCAAATACGCTAGTTTACAAGATGGAACGAAAAATATCTTAAGAATTTTAAAAGTCGCGACTTTTAGCAACTAATTGCTTTTTGCGTAGAGCAATGCGGTCAGATGGAGGGAAACTTTTTTTTTATAACTGAACAACATTAACTTATTAGTTCACTTGCATTTTTGCAGATATTACAGGAAAAGATGTACAGTATAGTGTGTATATGAATAATAACTCAACTCGGAATATTCCGTAGGCCAAAAGGTTGATCTGAAGACCCAAGTTTTACAAACTGAAAAAATTTTGGACGATGTATTATGGGACCACAAAACCCTAGTCGAGACCTGGAATTATTAAAAGATCGTCCTCGACAGATTTCAGGTATGAAAAGACTGTGCTCGACAGATATTGGGTATGAAAAGATATTGTCTGGACCTAATGTGATGTCCTGGACTCTGGCTGGAACTAAAACAACTGTCCTAGAGTTTGGCTGGAACTTAAACATACATCCAAGAATTTGGCTGGAAAATGAAGGTGTTCTGAAATTTGGATGGACAATAAAGGTGTTCTGGAAATTGGCTGGACAATAAAACATGTCCTGGAATTACGCTCGCGACAGTTATAATGACTTGTTTTCAATTTCCTTCAAAGTTAAGGACATTGAGCGCAATTGGTTAAGCATTGGTTAAGATTAGAGAAGACCACGAGATCGAACCCAGATGTTGTCGGAACTATTTAGTATGCCTCATTTTTGCATATCAAGAGAGTTTGGCTGGACTTATGGAAAGAATTAGCCTCGAATTTAACTAGGGTCCTCGACCGTGTCATTTAATTAAATATTAATCCCCCTCTCCACCTGGAGTTAATAGGTCTTTTCATAAATTCCAGGTCTCGACTAGGGAATCTAATTGAGAAATGGCTCTTTCGGGTGCTAATGTATCACTTCAGGAAGTATTGTAAAACGGATTAGCAAAAAAATACGAAGTTGTTGCCAAGAAAATCATTAAAAATTGTCTTTTATTTAATCAAAATCAAATACGCTAGTTTACAAGATGGAACGAAAAATATCTTAAGAAATTTAAAAGTCGCGACTTTTAGCAACTAGTTGCTTTTTGCGTAGAGCAATGCGGTCAGATGGAGGGAAACTTCTTTTTTATAACTGAACAACATTAACGTATTAGTTCACTTGCAATTTTTCAGATATTACAGGAAAAGTGCGTCGTCAGGTCCTTATAATTCAACAGCATATTACTCCTGTTCATAAACCATTAATTCTCAGCAATTTCATGTACGACCAAAGGGGGAGTTTTTGTAATGGCCAACTGATGCTAATTGAAGGATTAGGGGCGATGTTGAAGAAGCGATTTTAAAAACCGGAAAAATTGGAAGATGAATTCTTTGAAAGTGGAAGAACCGAAAAATGGAGGTAAATGACGCTTGAAATATAAACAAGGAGGCTCGGTAATGTGCGTTCGCACATTAAGTTCCGACCCCGCTCATCTACATATTTCACTTAATTGTCTACCAAATGAGGAAGAGATAAAAAAATTAACATATCAACATATCGTTCAAAAAATTACTAAAAGAATAGAACAAACTACTCTAGAGGGCCTATGAGACCTGTGGCTACCATAATATGACTACCAGAAAAGACGGCAATAAAAATCAAATAGTTACAAATATTAATTACGATCAACTCCTTGTCCATTTTTTGAAAACCACTAATAACCAAATCAAAATGGCATCAGATAAAATTAATACTCAGAGTATTAACCGGCACTTTTTTGGAATAAAATATGGGGCCTTTCCTCAATGCGACTTGCAAACAATGAGCAAAAGGGGCAAAGTTTATTAAAACTTCGCTTTTTTTAAAAAAAAGAATTAAATTCGAACTAATTAGAAACATTATGCATCAATTGAAATCATTGAGAGAGTCTTTTCTACCTCAATAGAGAGCGACTGAGGGCTTTCATTATCCAGGATATGTCATACGACTACAAAAAGAAGGAAAATCTAAAAATTTGCAAGAAAAATTATGCACTAAAACGATGCCCTCCCAATCTATTAAATATTAAGGTGATCACTAAAAACAAAAAAAATCTTCGTTTGGTTTGTTTGAAGGTAACAGCATTTGTAAATCAAATGACGCCCATTATTGTGATACTGTGAAAAGAAAACAAAAACCTGCAAAAAAGGGGCAAATATTCAAAAATCACAAAAACTGGTTTTATGAAAACTTGGTTGTTCGAAGAAGCAAGACCATTTGAGGAAAATAAAAACCGTTGTAAAGAGCAAATTGTATTTCAATAGATAAATGATGTGAATTGTATATAGAGATGCCTAGCTAAAATTAAACAGAAATAAAATTGGCATATCTCAAAAATCTATCTCTTTTTTTTTATTAAAAACAAATATTTTCAAAATTCATAGCCAACAAATTTTTCGACTAAAAAAGTAGACAGTTTGTCTTTCAACTACTCGGAAATTTAATTGCTATTGTTATTGATGAGACTAAATCATAGGACTACAAAATAAAATTAAATACAAGCTGAACTAATAAGTTTCACAAACACTTTTAGGAAACCACAGTTTTGAGGCCATTAAATTTGTAAGATAATAACCGCGAGAATATAACTTCTACTTTTGCGTCTCCTTTGACCAGCATTGAGTCTTTATTGAAAATGACAATCACAAAATGACAACAAAAACAACCACAAAAACTGAAACTGAAAATTATCAAAACTTCACGAAATTCTTCTAAAACAAATTGTGCAAGCCCTGGAGACATCATTTAAAACATTTGAACAACAGAAAATTATTGCTTGATTCAACAAAACATTTAAAAGAGCTATAAATAATGAAGCTAATGATACAACATTGTAAAATACGAAAAAACAACGCAAACCAGAACAAAGTTAAAGAACACTATTACTCTTTTTTTAGAAATTTATTTCGAAAGTCAAAACAACCATTAGCTATTTACCAATATCAGTTATTAAGCTCATTTTATTATCTATAGTTGGCCACTGAGAATATTAATTACACAAAATTTTGCATATGACAACAAAAATTAACAACAAACAAAGGGCAAAGATAAAATCTTTACCAACTTTTGCAAGAGAACGGTGTCGCAGCCCTTCAAACCAAACGTTATGAAAACAAAAAAATATGTTCAGTTTCAAATGTTGTAGGTCTTTTTTCCGTTAGATTGTTAAATAATATGACAATTTACAAAAACAAAAACAACAGCAAAAATGGGCATTTATGCAAAAAAATCAGAAAATTTTGTATGAAAACTCGTAGTACCAAAAGCAAGAAAACCTTCTGTTAAAACAATCGGCCACAAGACTAGTTTTTATTCTATACGGAGGAAGCTGTGACCTGTTTTTTACTGAGAATAAGCAAAATATTGACTAAAACAATATAAGAAATTGTTAAGTTCAAAAAATGACAGAAATTTCCCTAAAAAAACAAATAAATTCAATAACAAAATAGACATTAGGTAACAACCAACTGTATAGAAAATGTTCACTTGCACCTCTTGAGGACGAAATTTGGAACTTTGAGTGGTTAAACTTAAAAATCACACTGCCAATAGAATAACAATTGAAGGCAAAAGACAAGAATTCAGTTAAATTTTAGTAAAACTCTTCCTCAAAGCCATAAAAAGCCTTTGGTTCTCTGAAAACAAACTGTATCTAAATTCGGCCTCAAATTTACGTAAATTGAAGTTGTCACTAACGGATTCGTGAATTAAAAATATTGTCAGTAATTAACATTCTAAGAATCCATGATTTTGTCGAACCTCTCCCTGATTTTGTCGCGCGCCCAGCAAACAGACCAAGTGTTCAAAGTGTTTGCGAAATAGACCAATTGCTGCGTGGAATTCTTCAAATATTAAAAAAATGAACGCTGCATTTTGTATAATTATCGAGTTAAATCTGCAAAAAACGGCAAAGTTTTAATTCCAGAAAAAACTTTCATACGGCGCTTAATTGCAACTAGCGCTCTTTTCCAGATTAAGGAGTCTGCTTTAAGGTTTCTAGGTTACTAAGTCTGGCCAAATTGAACAAAGTGGACCAAAAAACATATTTTGTGCCAGGTTTGATGAAAAAAGTTTGAAATTTAAAAATTTTATTAAAAAAATTTTTAGCCAAAAAAACTTCAATCAAACAATTCAGCAGCGCTCTTCTATCTCTAAGGGTAACGACAACACTCTGCCTTTAAAATTTTTTTGGAGTTATTTGGAATTATAGTAGCGAAATTGTGCCAAATTGTAGCATAAATTACTGAAAATGTGAACAAAAAAAGTCGAATGTTCACAAAACTTTAAACCTCGATAACTCCCTGTAAAAAACGAAAATCGAAAAAATTTTTTTAATTCCGTATTCTACGCTGGACGGGCTTTTCAATGATACCACTCACAATTCTCTACGATGAATATATCGAGCGGCCAAAATTGACTGAACAAAAAAAACCCAGTTGAGTATATAGTTCCTCCCTCCCCACTAAAGTGGGGTTCGGAACAATAAAAACTATATAAATGAACTTGATAAACAAAAAATTAGAAATTTAAAACATGCTTTTCTAATTAGTTTTTAGCACTATTGAAATATGCATTTTATTTTCAATTCTCTGACTTAACCCATATTTCAAAATGAACGATGTTTGATTATCTTTTCAGTGAAGCCATCTTAACATTGGCGGAACCTCTCGACCGAGAAATCAAATCGCTTTACCAGTTTCAAATATATGCAACTGACGGGAATTTAGCAGCAGAGGCTCAATCACAAATAAAAATAACTGTGCTGGACGCCAATGACAACAGCCCAATTTTCAGCCAATCAGAGTACGTTTTTTCAATCGAGGAAGAACAACCAGTTGGAAGTGTTTTAGGAAAAGTTCAAGCGACAGACTTAGACGCAGAGTTGAACGGTCAAATAGTCTATTCTATTGTTGGAACTTCAGACTTCCTTATAAGTTCAGAAAATGGAACCATAACTACAAAGCATGAGTTAGATCGTGAAGTCATATCGAGTTATGTAATTGTCGTGAAGGCACAAGATAGGGCTGTGAAGTCAGCAAGATCCTCCAATACCAAAGTGACAATCTCAGTGACAGATATCAACGACAATGGTCCAAAATTTGCAAAGAGCAGTTACTCTGCATCCATTTTGGAAAATGTGGTTGCTCAAGACTTTCTCACAGTATTCGTAAGTTAAATGTATACAATTTTCCCTCTCATCCTTATTGAGAAGACCGACCAAATGTTTGTAAATCCTTGAAATCTTTGGTATGTTCTGTTTCAAACGTAAGAAAGTGTCGTTATGTTCCCTTGTTTGTTCAGCTCGTTCTCAATAATTGATCGAACATAAATTTCTTGCATGGTTATTTTTGAATTCAAAAATGTAACATAATTGTTGAACATTGAAAAAAACTCTGTTGATTAATTCACGTTCAGTAAGTTTTGACATACTTTCTTGTAGTTTACAAGCAAAATTTTTGAGGGATAGTTACATTTAAAACCGAACAAACCGACGGGTTTTTGTTCGGTTTCCCGGACTATATTTTGTTGTTAAAACCCAAAAAATGAAAGTTCATTGTATATCTCTCAGCAATACCGCATCTCTCTTACGTTAAAGAAACGACGATACCGAATCTATCTTACGTTTAGAAACAACGACACCGAATATGTCTCACGTTTAAAAACGACGATACCAAATGTTTCTCATGTTAAATACCCAACAAAAACGATGATGTCAAATGAAAAATCGTAGGAACTTTTGTCGTTTTTGGCTGGAGAAAAATGACGATACCGATGATTTCTTATGTTTAAAAAACAAAAATTTCTCGACTAGGGCAATATCAATTATGGATGTCTCAATTGTAAACCCAATTAAAACGGAATTCTTAGATTCCAAATTTTTCAATTTTTCTTAGGATGTGAGACGCCGGGTTTTTGTAATGTGGAGTTATTATATTGAAAAATTTTTGAAACAAAACTGAATATGCCTTGCAGATGGTTTTTTCCCGTTTTTAAAGACCAAATTTGTGAAAAAATTGCAGCGCTAGTTTTATTTCATTTTTTGTTTCAATTTTGACGGCGTTTCACAGTTGAAAATTTGTCAAGAAAACAACAGCAAATGGTCATTTTTTATTGCTTTTTTTCTTGGTAAAACGTTCCGGGCCATATTTTTTGACCGGCTTGAACGTTTTTGATCATTTTTATCAAAATATCAAATGATCGCTTTAGAGCGCTATTATAATGAGGTCTTTTTTCAGCGTTTTTTAAATTATGAAACGTATTATGAGCGTCTTCTAAACGTATGCAGTGAACGTTTTTAACCATTATTTTTTTTAGGAGATTTTAGAATTTGAGCGCTATTTTTAGGAGACGAGCATTTTTGAACGTGAGAAATGATTCTTTTTGACAGCTAATAAAAGAGACTACTGTTTTGGATCGCTATTTCAAAATAAACTTTTTTGTCTTTTTCAATGCTTAAAAATGGACCCCCTTCCTGGCAAGTTTTTTTCTCTTAGAGTAGCTAGATCAATTTTTTTCTGCTTCGAAAAAAAACTAGGTAGGTGTCAGTTCATTGGAATGAGTCCTGGACTAGGTTGGAAAACCCTTACTTCTTTTGCAAAAGACCTTGTCTAGGTCCAAATCCTTTGAATTTTTTTAGAGATTTGTGAGCCCAAATATTGGCAATTAAAAAAATCGAAGACCTGTAAGATTTTAGAGTCTTTTAGTTTCGGAACCTAACAGGATTGAGAGTCTCCATATAGTCTCCACAATGAATAGTTTCTTATTCAAATTTGCTGTTATTTGTTTACAAAGAACGTGAATTTTATGAAAATGTAAACTTCCTTCTCTATACAATTTATACACAAAATCTTGATTTTGAGAGCTACAGATAAAGCTAGCTTTTGTTAAAGAAGAAAGCTATGCTAATACCGTTCTCGATTTTAGATTAAGGGCATACTTTCTTTTGATTAACTTGTGACTCGACTGCAATCAACAGCGTATGAAGACAGCGCGTGAAAACGTAACTTTAGCGGTGACACTCTGATCCGGGTAACATAAACAGCATGAGAGATTTTGATCGCGGACCCTTATTTTTGTTGACTCATTCACAAAAACGGTTAAAGATTTTTAAGAACGGTGGACTCCTTAATAAACTATCTAGAACGGCATTCCCCAAATAAGCATTAGAAAACGACACTCTCCTGAAATCAAACAAATAGGATCAGCTTCTAATTTTACCGATTTCGAAAACGGTTATTTCTCACTTTAATCTGACCAAAATTGATCGGTGCGGTTTTGTCATACAGATTTGGTTACTGTATTCCGAGTAGATTTGCGGTGCCAAATTACAGAGTTTATCGATTAGATTTATTGGCTATTTCGCGGAGCGAATTCAATATTAATTTTGTAATTTATTAATCCAATTTTCTGAGTGCAGAGAATACGTAAAATTGGTGGCACGAAATTAGCTTTGTCAATTAGACTCGTATTTCGCGTTAAGAAATGCAGATTAGAATTGCTCGATACGAATTAGCGTTTTAGCGGAGCGGATTTCAGATTAAAAGAGAGACAACTGAATTTGAATTAGGAAAGATGAGTTATGAGGAAAATTAAAGTTAACTAAATCTGAACAATTTGATCAGAAAAAAATTTCTCTAAACGCGGCAACTCAAATCACAAGACTTCATGAACAGACAGGGTCTTCAGACACAGGATGTAAACAAACTAAAGAAACGTGAAATATGAAGATTTGATCTTCAAACAAGAATTTGGAAATGAACTTAAACAAAATGATAAACAAAGTGAACTAAATTAAGATTAACTTAAATTAAATAGATTTGGTATACCCAAATCAATAGCCCCTTTTGACACAATGTTCTACTATACCACATTTCCCCCTCAACAAAATAAACGACGAAGTAGTTTATCAGAAAATAATAACATATGTACTGATTACTATATATAATACTATAATGTTTTTGCAAGTTTTAATCTGTATCACTTTGATATAATCTCTCTGCCTCTCCGACTGTCATTGACGTCTCTGGACCCTCGTAATTGGGTGAAATGTAATACTGAGTCGGATACGTCTGTACAGGAGAACATGGCCCCACTGTAAAATCTGTTTCTGCATGTTGACTTTGAGTGTCAGCTTTCTTAATTGATGTAAAAATCGATTTATTCTGTATTTGTGTCTGTTTGATTAGTTGTCTTCGTTTACTTCGCGAAGGTGCAGTGGGGCTCGAAGTTGTTGGTGGACAGGTTTGTACGGATGCCAATGACTTGTCCGATTCCCTGTTTGACGGAGAAGATCGTATTCTCTTTAATGGCTGTAGTGCTGCTGTTGCTTTGGTGGCAGCTTTCCTTTTTGGCCTCGTTGGGGTCTCCGCAATTGCAATCGATGTCAATGGCAGCTACATTGGCGGCGCGAAATCACATATGTCATAAGTAGGTGGCTGTGGCGGTGCCGTTATGACTGTTCTTTTGGGTTTCAATGGCATGCGTACTCTGAGCGCTCTTGTGACGTTCGAATGATTTGAGGATACCGCACTTGCGTCGTCGGCTATCTTCCTATGATTCATTCTTTTGTTTCATTCTTTTGTTTCCCTCTAATTTTTTCTTGCTTCTTTCGCGTGTTGATTTATGAGGTCTTCTGTTGTTTTTCCGGAGTGTATTTTGGGCGTCCTTTTGGCATACATTTGGAGTTCAGTTTGGCGTTCCGCTTTCGTTCCGAATTTCGCCAAATCTGAATTGCGGATTGTGACGTCTCTTTTTCCGGTTTCTTTTATAACAGAAGTATATGTGTCTGTTTTTACCATTGAAGAACTTGGCGCCAAAAACTGGTACAGTCCATCTAGACTTTTCTTCGACCTTTTGGTCTTCGGTTTCATTTTGGCTAATTTGACTGCTAGGGAAGTTTCTGTCCGCGGTACTGGCAAACCGACCTCAGGATGAGAAATCATTTTGCACTCTTTTTTAGGATCTGCGTTCCTCCTTCTAGCTGCATCTTTGCTTAGTTTGTCCCTGTTATGTTCTAATTCCGTGTCGCTTCTGGCCTCTACGTCCCAGTTTTCTTCCGAAATGAGTTCGTCCCAACGGACTGTCTCCAAATCTAAATATTTATTCAAAATGTGTTTATATGTAAGACCATTAGGATCAGGTTTCGTTGATATGTTACTTAATGGAGTATTAGCCTTTCTACCAAAGTGGGCCTCAAATGATGATATATTGATAGTCTTTTGACGGCATATACGTAGCTGGTAAATAATGGAATTTATCGATGCTTTCAAATTAAATTGATTTCGCGCCAACGTTTTAATACAAACTAAACGGTTCTTGATTGTTTGAATTGGCCTTTCAACTAGTCCAATCGCTCTGTGATCGTTTATTGGAGCTTCAATTAGCTTTATATTATTTTGATTACAAAATGCTTTAATTTGGTGACCCGTTTGGGATCGAGCTTGGTCTAATCTAATTGAACGGGGTATTCCGTGTAGCAAAATATACTCTTGAAGGAATTTCAAAATGTTATCTGTATTATCTCTATCGAATACCTCTGCAGTTGGAAATTTAGAAAATCGATCTATACATGCAAGGAAGTATACATCTTGATTTTTTTCATTATAAATTGGTCCACCAAAATCAATTTGGATTTCTTCATTTGGTACTTTGCATAACTTTAATGGTGCCCATTTGCTAGCAGGAATAATACACTTTAAATTTTTACCAATTTTAACACAGAGGTTGCACTTTGCCGTCTTTGTAACTATGTCCCGATGCATGTAGGGCCACCTTGCATGTGTTGCCATATCTGTCACCCCCTCAACTTCCGGCGTGGGTTAGATGAATGGCTTCCACGTACGCATCCTTGATCGAATTCGGGATGGCTATTCTTTCATCGATGCACAAGCATCCATTCTTGACGTGCAAATCCTTCCAAAAGGAATAGATATATGGTGAAATCTGTTTGCATCGATCCTCGTTTTCTGTAAGGATGCAGTCTCTTATTTCTTTGAGGATCGCGTCCTTGGTGGTTAGACTGGCCATCAATGTGCTGGAGAAAGTTTTGGATAGTGCAAAATTGAAGGCATCTGTATACAGATCGTCGGTTGAAGGTGACGTGACTGTTGTAGTATCAGTATTTGGAGTAGAGGGTGTTGCTTGCAGCGCAGTAGCCGTTGATGGTCCTGCCTCATCGGCAAATCTAACTTTGGAGGGTGTCGATTGTTTTACTTGCATCAGGGTTTCTTCATCAGAGTTCGACATCATGAGGACACTGTTGAACTTGTTAGCGACTCGTTGGAAATTATTCAATTTATTGGGCAAATTATCAGTAGAGCGGTTCAAGTCAAAAAAGCGAGTGAGGAATGTTTGCTGTCTCGATTTGGAGATTAGAATTTGAGTTATTTGTTTCTAATTTGCTAATTGAGTTATCATTCTCCGTAATTGCAGAATATTCTGGATTTCATTGTGCGAATTCACTACATAATTTGCTATTGGAATTTGGAGTATTTGAGGCTGGTTTTATAAGCGGATTTTGCGCTGCAAAATCGACGTAATTTTCGGCATTAAATAAGAAGCGTTTCGCGCTGCGCTTAGTCACATCCAATGTAGCAACCATGAATTGCTCGTCATAAGCAGATATAGTAACGGCTTTTTGTTGTGGGTCACGAGAGATATAGTCAACTAATCCCATTTTTGAACCAGGAAGATGTTTGATCGTAAAATCAAAAGGTAGTAGTCAATCTACCCAACGTGTTAGTCTACTATTGTAAGATTTATTAGCTCTATGTTCTCTCATGATCGAAAACAAAGCCCTATGATCAGTTATTACAGTAAATGGCTTGCCGTATAAAATATTTGAAGTGTTCAATAGACAAGACACCATCCAATAGCTCGAGCTCATTGATGCTATCTCTATCTTCCACAGAATTCAGAAATCGCGATGCAAATGCCACGGTGTGCCAACCATTTTGAGTTCGTTGTTCTAATGCGCAACCCAAGTTTTTTCGAGAGGCGTCACATTTTATACGTGTTTCTGAGTCCGGAATAAAAAGCTTATTTTCGGTTGTTCAGGCAATCTTCTCTTTTATCAATTTGAATTGTTTCTCATGTTCATCCGTCCAAATAAAGTTTGTATTTTTCTTAAGTAGAGGTCTAAGTGGATAACATAATTGCAACAAGTTCGGAACAAATTTGCCCAGATGATGAACTGATCCCATAAAGGATCTGAGTTTTTTGAGATTTGAGGGTGAAGATAATTTTTCGATTGCATCCGTTTTATTCGACAATGGTGTCATGCCTGTTTGAGTTATGCTATGTCCAAGCCATTCAGTTTTATTTTTTGCAAAATGACATTTCGGAAGTTTTATTCGAAGATTTTCTTGATCTAGTTTTATCAAACATTTCCGAACAAGATCGAGATGTTGTTCCGTTCCTCCTCTACTCACTATCAGTATATCGTCCAAAAAACAGAATGTATTGTTTAAACCAGCGAGGGTACAATCTATTGCTTTTTGAAATTCGGCTGGCATATCCGTAAGACGGTAAAATCCCGTTTTAAAACGATATGTTCCGGTAATGTCTCCGCTTACAAGATTGAAGTTGCCATGGCGGGCCGTATCACTATGTATTTTTAATTGACTGTAAGCGTACTGCAAATCGAAGTCGTAAAATAAGCCGTCTCTTGCGGCGCGGTTGACAGTGTTTGTGAAATCGTTTGCATTAGCGGATATATATTCGGCATTTGATATTTGTTTTTGTGGACAGCTTTATTCAAGATTTTGGAATCTAATGCTATTTTGATTGATTGATCCTTTTTGCCTGTAATGACTATCGGAGATATGAAAAACTGATCAGAGCATTTCGTTAGTTTTTCGATATGTCCTTCATTCAACAATTTTTCAAGTTCAATTTTTACTTTTGTTTGGAGGTGAATGGGCACTTTCCTCCCTTTTTGATGTGTAACTCGATAATTTTTTTTGAAATTTTAAATTGACCGAACGGTGCTTCGATTTTCCTACTCGTGAGATTAGTTCAGGAAATTCTTTTGGCAGTGATTTTTTGATTGCACAGGGTGTTTCTATGTTATTGATTTCTGTTTTTGGGCAAGTTTTCTGTGAAATTGTTTTTCCCAATTGATCAAACAGGTCCCTTCCAAGGATGGGTCGAAATCCGTCTGCTACTACCGTGATTTTTGCTTTATGAATTTTCCAGTCATCACAACAAACTGCTGTTTTTAAAGTTCCTAGGGTTTCAACTATATCGTTCGAAAAAGACTTTAATTCGAGTGGTTTTTTCTCCGACCATTGTGTTTGCGCACAGTTAAGCATTATTTCTGCTGCGAGTAACATATTAATAATAGTACAACCACTACCAGAATCGAGAAGCAAATGAATGACAGTCTGTTTTTTCAATCGCTATTGTCATGTTTTGCAGTGCGATAGGCGGTGTGCTAACATTTTCTACAGTTGCAACATAATTATCGTCTGAAGAATCGTAATCAGAGTTGAATTGTTCATTATAGTTTATATTATTAACATTTTGATTTTCAGAATTCGTATTTTGTTCTGTAGTTTCAGCAGTTGTTACATTATTAATGCGATTACCTTGTCAAAAATTTCGTGTAATTTTGAGCTTTTTCCGACATACCTTTGCGAAATGGTTAGACAAACCGCAATGATTGCATCTCTTACCCAGTGCAGGGCAAATATGGCGTTGCGTTGTAGTCCAAGCCTGACCACATCCTCTACATTGACCAATCGGTGCTCGATTGACTGCTACCCTGCCTGTCGGATTTCCGCGTGCACTCGCGCCGCGAAATCGATTGTAGGATTGTATTGCATTTATTGTACTGTTGGCTTCCCTGTTATTGTTGCTTGATGAAATCCGTTGTTGATTTTGATTGCCCATCTCCATATTTACAGCTATGCTGAGTGCTCTCTCTGGGTCTACTGTGTCACGCAGAAGTTCACGTTGAATGTCATCGTCCAACAGGTTTGTGATGAAGATGTCTCTGATTATTACCTCTTCTCGGTTTTCGAAGTCGCAATTTTCCGCCAATTCTTTCAAAATACTGTAGAATTGTTCTACTGTTTCCCCTTTCTTCTGCTTTCTTGAGAAAAACACATAGCGATCGAATGTGATATTTCTTGGACAAATGAATCCTATCTCCATCATCTCCCAGAGTTTGAGGGTGGTGAGATTGTATATATTGTCATGAAGGAGTTTTTGTGTTAGAAGACGTCGTCCCTCTGTTCCGATACTAAGGTACAAGAGTGAGACACATTTTTGGTCACACATGTTCTATGGCCGTTCTCCACACAGAACGCCTGCCTCCATCAGTTTTTGGCATTTCAAGTCCCATTGAAGTTTCAATTGACTATTCCTTAGTCATCTCTTTCTGTGTCTTCCGTTGCATCTTCAATAGCCGTCCCATGCTTCGGTTCAGCTGGTAGTGGGACAATCGTTGGTTTGGTTGTAGGAGCGTATCTAGTGTAATGGTTTCTCGAGCGAGAATAGAAAATTTTAATTGTAAGCGCCACTTTTCCCATCTTATTGGAGGATCCGAAGTAGGACGTTCCAAAAATGGTTCTATCAACAGCAGCGTTTTCCGAGATTCACCAGCTGGCTGCGCCATGTCATACAGATTTGGTTACTGTATTCCGAGTAGATTTGCGGTGCCAAATTACAGAGTTTATCGATTAGATTTATTGGCTGTTTCGCGGAGCGAATTCAATATTAATTTTGTAATTTATTAATCCACTTTTCTGAGTGCAGATAATACGTAAAATTGGTGGCACGAAATTAGCTTTGTCAACTAGACTCGTATTACGAAATGCAGATTAGAATTGCTCGATACGAATTAGCGCTTTAGCGGAGCGGATTTCAGATTAAAAGAGAGACAACTGAATTTGAATTAGGAAAGATGAGTTATGAGGAAAATTAAAGTTAACTAAATCTGAACAACAATTTGATCACAACAAAATATCTCTAAACGCGGCAACTCAAATCACAAGACTTCATGAACATACAGAGTTTTCAGACACAGGATGTAAACGAATTAAAGAAACGTGAAATACGAAGATTTGATCTTCAAACAAGAATTTGGAAATGAACTTAAACTAAATGATAAACAAAATGAACTAAATTAATATTAACTTAAATTAAATAGATTTGGTATATCCAAATCAATAGCCCCTTTTGACAAAATCTTCTACTATACCACAGGTTTACTGGAAAAATATATTGCCTATCTTTTAGAGAAAATGATATATAGATAATAACTGCGCCCAGAAACTAAACCTCAATCGGTACTTAATTGATACGTGCAAAAAATTGGCAAACTTATGCAACTGTTATTTTCAGGCTTCTGATAAAGATATGGATGTAAGCAGTCAAATAGAGTACAGTCTCGGGACAAATGACTCCTTTCCGGAACTCTTTGACTATTTGTCAATAAACGCCTCAGGAGGACAGCTCTCACTGTTGCAGCCTTTCGATAGAGAACAGATTGCCTCCATATCATTCAAGGTTTGTTATTCTGCTACTGAAATTTTGTCACAAGATATATACAGAATGATCGTTTTTCCTAATTCGTTCATCGGAGAAACGCTTAAAGCCCTGATGTTTTTAATAGAGTTGTTTTTAAGAATGGGCGAACCTAGCAAAAAACAAATCAATTGTAAGTTGGCTTTTAATCAAAGTTTCATTAATGTCATTTTTGTAGGTTCAGAAAAATAGCCAAGAACCAATTTTACTTGATTTTTCAGTTAAAATACTACAATACTGTATGGTGCCAGGAAAAAAAACGGGCAATAAGAATTGTTTATTGAAACAAATTATCAATGTTTTCTTCACAAGCTGATATTGTTTGGGCTAATTAAACCTTTTAAAATAGTTAAAACGAAGCGACATATTTATTCGAAGGAAAATTCGATAGCCTTAAAGTCAGATAAAGAGCTAAAGATTTTAAATGAATTGTGCAAATCCTAAAACGTTGCAACTCAACGACATGTTACATTACATCACCAACCTTTTACTATATTTAACTTCAAGCATCTGAAGAAAACAAAAATCAAAGGGCTGTAAGAGATATCCAAACAAAAACTAACATCTTCATCTCTGACAAAAATTGATGCTAAAGGAGATATTTTAATACTTAAGTTCAAAAGATTTTTTGTAACATTCCATCGTGAACTAGAACATTTTCGATTTGGGCTGCAACTTTGGGAGGTCAAAAATTTGAAACTTCTTGTGCCTCTGAAAGTGAAAAGTATTGTGAGTTTAAGCAATCGACTTTTAGAACAACTGTAACACCAACAGTTAAGTTTGATCTCTAACAAAATTAAATGTGCTACCCTCAATAGTTGAAGAACTTTTTTTAGAACAAATTCAAAATTACAAAAGTCAATAAATATCCTTCAATAAAGTTAATCAATTGCTGGCAACTAATTTAATCAATTCCCGAGCGAAATCTTTGCTTTTGTTGTTTTTGCCACCAATAATTTTAATGTTCATTCCTATTTCCTTGGTTGAAAAAGGTTAAGAATGTTATGTCGCTGCCTTTTTCTCGCTTTTGATTAGAAGTTAGCTTAAGTCGATTGACACCTATTGCGGAAAGTTACAAAAAAGAAGCCATGAAAAGCTTTTGGAAAATGAGTCCTTTGTTTAATACATATACATTATTTCAATGTTTTGAGGAGAAAAAGGGTCAAGATTTTTCTGATCATTTAGATATTATATATTATTCAAACGGACAATAGAAAGATGGAGCTACATAAGAATGGAAAAAAAAATACTAGATTTCTAACGCGTATAATAAACTACTTTAGTTTACTTTTTTTGAAATTGCTGCAAGAGTTTGAAACAAAATGGCTCAAAGAGTTTGAAACAAATTTCGTGGGGAAAAATCCATTCAAATTAGTCCCCTTTTTAAAAAAAATGAGGAGAAATTTATCAAACATCAATGTATCGAATTATCTTACTTTTTTGCCTATTTTTTCACTAGTTTATGCTGGTGCAACTACTTTGAGAAGGCACCAGTATAATATTCAAACCAGCATCTATAAATTGTATCTGCAGAATATTTTAAGTTTCTTTATGTGCAGAACTTCTTCATCATGATTATATTGAGGTCATAGAGTTCGCCCAGGCTAAACCTATCCTGTATAGTCTGAAAATTACTCATACCCCAAAATTAAGTCTGAGCAGAGTAATGTCATACTTTTGTAGCTTATAACCAGTAATTACTATAGTAGTATACACATTGTTTTTATTTAAGCGGGTTTGCAGGCAATTAAAACACAGCTCATTTAGCTCAGTGGTTACGACTTGCTACGCAAATTAAATGTTATAAGTACCCACGCGAAATTTCGAATCGCATAAAAAGCAAACCTTGTTGGCGGGAATTAAGCTGAACATATTATTATTCATGAAGTAAATTTTTCTCAAAAATCAGACTAGCATGTGTAAATAGTGACATGAACAGTGTACTGGCCATCCTAAAAAACAGAATGTCTTTAGACTGATTTGCTCTGCGACCAAGCTCCGGGAGAGTCTTACACCAACTGGTCTTTAACTCTCACACGTGGTCGTCGCTTATCGCCTGTATTCTAGTTCTTTATTATCCCTAAAGGCTTCCTCTTATTATTTGAGTATATGTTGAACAGGTATAACTTCCTGCCAAGCTAAATCAAGATTATCTTATGCACAATTTACTTTAGTTTGTTCTGCTTCAATCTTATTGCAATTTTCAGCTAAACATAAATGCCTCTAGCTTATTTTTCTGTTTTCTCCTTCTTAGATTTTTATATGTGAAACAATCTCAAGATTCTACAAAATTTCTATTATCAAATTGATTTTAAGAAATAAAAGTTACACAATGCTTCATCACTAAACTGCTTTCAAATTACAGTACCCTCAAAAATTTTAAATCATTTTTTATCTACTGTGAGTACAATCAATGCAATTAATTGACATTTAAGGCAAAAATCTGGTTAAGTCAATTTAAGTAAAAAATTAAATGTACTTAATTTATACCATCAATCAGAACCTGAATAATATAATTTTTCTTTAATATAAGCTGCCCTTATTTCTTTCAATTTTCTGAAAAAAATCGCCCATTTGTAAAAGATTTTTGCAGGTTCTTATGCTAAAGTTGATCAGAACTAATGAAAATGTTTTTGATATTTTTTGAGCAAAAAGTATTTCTTTGATTTGCGTTGCCGGTAATCTGTTCTCTTTTATTATTCTCAAAATTCGGAGGACCAACTGTAGTGAAGGTCAACCTTCAACTTTGTTTGAGAAGGTGACTCAATGTAGCTCACGTGCAACTACGAGGTTATTTAGAGTTGTTTTCAATGTTTTTCAGGTTGTAGCATCTAACATAGTGGAGTATGCTGTTGAGAATATCGCAAGTGGGGAGACTACCGTCACTGTGTCTATACAGGTCAGTTTGAAGAACGCAAATTAATTCGACTGCCGTCCATTGGGATAAAGTCAAATTTATTCACTCAAAATGCACCTACGTGCTCAAAAAATTTTGATCTCGTTATCTTTTAGTTTCGTAATTATGCCCCCTAAATGCACAGAAGAACTCAGTTGTTCGATCCTAAATAGGCTAAGAAAGAGCTATATGCTAGCCTGTTTTTCTTCTTTTTATTCAGTTAATTCTGCCATTAGAGTGAGCTGACATTATTAAGTTTAATAGTGTTGTCGGTAATCAAAAACTATTTTTGTTCCGACCCATTTTAGTGTGGGGGAACTATATGCTCTAACGGTTTTTTTGTTCAGTCAACTTTGGCCGATCAATATAATCACCGTAGAGGGCTGTGAATGGCATCATTAGGAAGCCCGTCCGTTTGAGAATATATAAACAGAAAGAATTTTTTAATTTCGTTTTTTTCACGCATTTACTGAGGTTCAAACTTTTTTGATCATTTGACTGATTTTTGATGTTATTGTTACTGTTTTCGGTATGTTCACGCAATATTATGGCAATTTTGCTAAAAATTAGTTGTAAAAATTGTTGTTTCAAATGTTGATTTTTTAATCAATAGTGTTGTTAGTTTAACCTCTAAAAACTGAAGAGTGTTGTCGAAATATTTGATTAAATTTTTTGGTTAAAATTTTTGCTAAATTTTTCAAAAATAAGCCCCTTTTTCAACAAAAATGGCACAAAACAAGATTTTTTAGTCCACTTTGCATAAATTTGCCCCAATAACACGGCTAAAAGCTGCTGACACAACCTTTGCCGAGTCCTAGGAAGGCTACTATTACTAATACATCCTTTGACAGGGTTCTTGAAATACACTTTTTGCTAATTTAGCTCGATAATAAGGCAAAACTCATCATTTTTTTTAATATATTGACTTATTATTGTCAATTAATCCGTACCCAAAATATCCGAAAAAAATAGGTGTTCCCAATGGAAGAACGGTTTTAGTGAGGTTAGTTTTGGTCTTATTGTTGTTCCTTAAAGCTCATAAAAATTCGGATTGTGAGCAGTCGATGTTTTTCCCAATTATTTTCGCAATGTATTAGTTTTCTTACGTGAATTGCAGAAAAGAACAATTAAAAGCAATGCATCCTAATGACAGGTAAATTCAGTCTCCTAATAAGTGTCAAGGAAAACTATGAAGTCTTTTAGCCAAAAGCTTACTGGTCCTTTTCTCTTTTAAAAATACTTTTTTACAAATAAATAAATTATTTTTGAGCTTTGTTACTTTTTCTCTATCTTGGTCAAATTGTATCTTAAAATCAGAGAAGACAGGGTACAGCGTCTCTCAAATGGAATAGAATTTAATATTTATGGGGTTTTACGTTTTGAAAAGTTTTTCTGTTTGCTTTAATACAACGAATTTTCACAAAAAATTTTTGTTTTTTTTTACAATTACTCGGCTTTAGGGGTCTTTTTGTCTTGCCACATAAATTACATCTCAGATCTCACATTTGCAATTAAAAAGAAGGTAATACTTGACATTTCCGATTCTCAATGAAAGGATAATGGTTTAACTGCTTCGACAGCCTCCTCTAGCAGAATTTATTGGATTTCTTATAATTGTTTTTTGTCGTTCTTTTTGTATTCGTAAGACCTATTCTCGATAATTGCGGGTCTCGTTTCGTTCATATAGAAAAACAAAGTTTCGCGTTTACTGAATTCAGTTGAGGGCTAAAATTTTGAATTCAAGCGTTTTAAACAATATACAGACAAAATTTTTGAATTTGCACTTTGCAGTTATTTCTGTCCACTACCTTATCTCATAGCTTACAGGTCACATATCCAATTAGTTTTCTTGAAGACAGAAGAAATTGGACTTTTTGAAGGTTTTTAGTGCATTGATTATTGCTATAACGGCTTCGAGATCGTTTTTTCACCAAAAGAAATCATTTTGTTTCTAATTTTTGTTTATTTATCGTTTTTTTTGCAAACATATGAAACTCTCTGGAAAATGAAAGTTAATGGCTTTGTTTTGAAGAAAAAGTTTATTTATTTAATAGTTTCAGCTGATTGCTAATGTTTTTATGTGTTGGAAATTAATTGTTCTCGAAAAAACAGTTGTGTTTTTAACTTTCCATTTTTGTTCTCATTTATAATTCTTGTTACCTGGTTTTTTCTCTGAAGTTTTTCTCATTGTTTGTGTACAAAGGAAATGTAATTGATTATATCGTATCTTTTACGCAATACAAAATTGTTTTAATGGCTTCAGCATCGTTTTCTAGAAAACCTTAATATAATTTTTGATTTTTCTTTCGTCTGAATTTGTCGGTTGTTTTTGTAAACCTGGGACATATTCTTGATGATGAAAGGTCTCAATATTTTCATATTGTGGTATGAGTGAACATAAATTTCATCAAATGTTTTAATTGATATCTAATGGTTTTCAATATTTGAAATTATTTGTTTTCAAGAAACATAAACGTATGTTTTCAACTTTACCGTTTTTGTTCTCTTTGTCTGCTTTATACCGGGTCTCATCAAAGACTGGTCCCATGGCGTCTCTAGTGAAGCAAAAAATAAATTGTTAGTTTAGGTTTTTTTATTTGACACCATTTTGTTTTTGCTATGAATTTTTTTTTAAAAAAAGACATTGATTTTGGAATGTCAGTAAATGCTGTTATTTGATTTTTGTGTTTGTTTCTTCTCGTAGTCTTAAAGATGGCAAGTCTTATCGGCTCATTAATGTAGCATTATTTATTTTCTAAGTTATTTTAGTTGGAAGCAATTTTTGTATTTAAACACCATTTTTTATCAACAAGTGAAAGTTTTTGAAAGTTTTCAATCTCTTCTTCATTTGGTAGACAATTAGGCTAGCTAAAATTTGCATAAGCGGGTCGAAACATTATATGCAAACAAACATTACCGAGCCTCCTTGTTCTAATTAAAATTGGGATGTGGCTTTAGTTGTCACAGCAGTCCGACGTGTTTTTTCTAGATCTTGTCCAAGAGTACTTAAAGCTGATTGCATATGCAGCATATTTGAGCTAAAGCAGGTTAGGATCGTTTTTACAGTCGTTTTCTGAATCCTTTTGCGCGTATATAACAAGTCACACAGGAAGGTTTAATTTTCTTGTCGGATAACAAGCTTACTCCAATTCAAGTGAATCACGTATAAGAAAAACAGATTAAATCTTTTCATCAACATTACTGAAGACAACGATAGCCAAAACATTTTCGTTGGATTTGTAGAGAGATATTTTTGAGCCCGTCTCAGTAAAAATTGCATATTTTTAATAGATCATTTATTTCAGTCTGCTTTATCAATTGAATTCTTTTCTTACTTTTTTCAACAGTTTTTATTAATTTTTTTCTTTTTCTTGCCTCAAGTTGTAATGTCATATTCCTTCAATCCATGCCGTAATATTTTTACGAAAAAAGCACATATTCCAAAAAAACATGTCATTGCTCTGGTTCAACACCGATTGTTGATGTGGGGTAGGAGATAACGCAAAGTCTAGCTACAATGCAGAAATCAGGTGCAAAATTCTGCAAATTTTTTGCTATGCAATGGCAATTTATCTTACATCTGGCCAGTGTTTTGATGGAATTTCCAATGACGTCAGCCGTCAATTTTAAGCTAAGCGTCAATTCAAACTTTATTCACAATTGTTCTATAATTGTTTACAGTTATCACCCTTCGGGATTTGTCTATTTCTTTGTACATTTGAAGTTTCAGCTTCTTGAGACTTTGAGGAATATACCTTGCGCATCAGCACCACGAAAAAACAATCACTGATCCGTAAAAACTCACCATTGATAAAAACTTGTGCTCCGTCATAAAAAAAACACTGAATTCCGATCCACATCAACGAGTACAATTGGTATTAGTCCGGCAGTGTAATTATTTAAATGGATTTATTATTTACATATGATAACAGAAAACTTGAGTTAAATTCAATTTATGTCGCATATCTCAAAATAAAAATTAATTAAGTTTATAAAGTCAACCCAACCAGTGAACAGTAGTTCTAATTCATTTTCCAAATTTAAAGTCACGCCATGTTGAACAAGTAACTTTCCACAAAAAAGGGTTCCATTTGTAAGCTGAGGAGAAGAAAGTTCTAAGTTGCTTGGGGAAATTTTTTTGGTCTTGTTTGATTTTAATTTCGCTGGGTAGTTCATTCCAATCTAGTATCGCTAATCTAACAAACGAGTTTTGCCTTTTGATAGAGAAAAATTTTTGGTCCCAGAACAATTTTGTTGTCCTTATAGACTCATGAAGATTCCAGGTGATTAAAGGACGTCCCGATGTTGTTGAAAAAGCAGGTCGTAACTGTTTTTTTATTTTCCAAAATTATTGGAATCTTTTTGTTTTTAAAAAGAGTTTAAAGCGGATGATTATATTTTCCCGATAAAAAGCTAAAATATTTATTTATATTGTAAAAGTTTCCGGAAAATGTATTTCAACGTCTTTAGGTGGTAGTTCTAGAACAGTTTTCTAGAATTAATTCAATGTGGTGACTAAAAAATTTCGGCGTACACTTAATAAACATGAGCACTGTTTTTTTTGTCTGGGTACTGTCGGACAACATAAGAAACAACTGTCTCTGTGAACACATTTTAAAATATAAATTTAAGAAAACTTGATATATTGTTTTTCGTATTTAAATTACTGGATTCAAAGCAAAAAGTTGTAGTGTGTAGGATACCAGCGCCATAATCAAGTCTTAGATATCATATCAAAGATTATACACTACATTATTATACCTTGTATATGACTAAAAATGAAACCAAAAAATGGTGTCGAATGACATGAAAAACGAATGTTATAATTATGCAAGTGTTTTCGATAATCAGAGTGATACACATGATATTGGCCGAGGGCCTATGGTCGCAAAAATATTTCTCATAAATGTAAAAGATGTGTCTAGCCAGCAATATTTTTTAATGAAAAACACATCAACAAGCTGTTAGTCTGGACAGTTTTTAATTTTCGTTCAGAAAAAAAACTTGCATACCTAGCGATCGCTCAGTCGTTTTTATTGACCAACTTAATTAATTTGTTTGTTTTACAACTTGTGCGCTGAAACTTATTGTTTTATTGCTCCGTTAGGCTCTTTTTCTCGCCTTTATGTCGAACCCCCTATACTTCATCGGTCCTGTCAACTTTTTCCACCAGCAATTTCACCTCTCACCTTCATGTTTTGTAAACCGCCTGATAAATTAATGTATTTGTTTTTCACTCGAGAAAGCAATACTCGTACCGTTTAGAAATCATTTCATCCTACATTCTGAGATGTAATGCATGAACCATAATGAACCGTGAACCAGCCACTCATGTCATTAACATTTTCAAACTACTCCCCATTAGCATAAATACTGTCGGAATACGAACTCCGTGTCTACTGTTTGTGATCTTGACGGTCATGTGGTCGTTGAACGAAGTTTGTGTTGTGTGCTCCAAATGGAAAGCAAGTTTTGAATAGACGGACTCTCATCAGAATGCTCCCTCAAATCTGAGCGGAATCAACGAAATATTGGAGGTAAAATACGATCTCCGGCAAATTGATAAACAAACACAGAAGCCACTGCTGCAAAGAAGCGCAGACGACTGCAGATAGCAGAGATTGAGTCTCACATTTGTCGTATTCAGGTATACACTTTGATACGTTGATATCGTTGCGGAAATTCAAACATTCGTATAACAAAATTGACAATAACTGCCTATCAAAGCAAAACAGTTATCCTATCAAACTATTAAACAAATTAAGTAGCGATTTTTCGTGTGTCATTGTGGAATTTGAGTCAGTGAAATCAAACTTGATACATTTTGCCCAGACATTTTGACATTCTTCATAATACTTGGGTTGCCTTAGCAAGGTTTCGTTGAGCGGAGTTTCTGTAATAAAAATCCTGCCACGTTTCCTTATGAACAAAAAGTTTCCATATGACAAAGCTCTTATCGCATTATTTCAAAGTTTCGTTTCACTAAGGCTATATATATATATATATATATATAACGTGAGTTGCTGTTAATCATGTTAGACGTGCGTTTTAGGTGTGATTGAGTAACTGAATGAGGTGATGCATGATCTTATAACACGATCTGTAGATGTATAATCAATAACTGCATGTCTATCATGACTAGCACCAGTCATCTGTTATAGAAAATTTTGGTCTGTGAGAAGTATGTTTTGTTCTGAACGAAACAGGGGAAAACATTACACCGAAAATTTTTACTGTTGAAATTATCTATTGTAATCTTGCAGGATCATGAGAGATGATGCTATATGAAATGGTGTGCAATGAAATAATATCGCAAAATGAAATAATATCGCAAAATGAAATGCTATATGAAATAATATCCCAAGATCTAGCAATATTAGCGTTGCATTACTAGCGTTTGAAATCCACATTTTTGAAGCAATTGTTTTGAAGTACGATGTATTTATTCAATAACCGACAAAACATCCGAGTAACTTTGAAAGTTTATCGGAGAAATTTTAATTATGATGTTTTTATTCTGATCTAAGTTGCATAACGTTAGCATATATTCAAGTTTTTACCAAAAAAGTCACCCATTCATTTTTTCTCGATTTATTTATTCATAAACCAATTTTTGCGATCTGCTGAATCTGACATTGTAGCTCAAATCTTCAGATGACTGCTCATTGGCAAAAATTTTTTTAAAAAATAAATAGTTTTTTTGCGTTTCCCTAAAAACCAACACCATAGGAAATTAAAAATATATTATAACTTATTTTAAAAAACTGCTAGTTTCTTCGTTTACTACTCCAGGGTGTTTTTTTATGGTTCTAATAACTCGTATACTTTTGGCAGCATGTTATTTGATGACATCAAGTTATTTCTCGTACATCAAGTTATTTGATGACGGGAACGGAACTTATGGAAACTTCTTCGGAAGGAAAAAAAGTTGTTGGAGGCGCAAAAAATAAAAAATGTCCAAAATGAAAGGAGTCTACTTGCGTCTACTCGATTTGTTTTCTACGAATTGCATTCACTTCATCACTGAACTAAACCAAATAATGACTCATCAAATTGCTCAGCTGATTTTTTCTTCGTCAAATTTTTTTATTAAGATAAGAAAAAACTTTTGCCAGCATATCATTTTTAAAAATTTGCAAGCCCTAAACTCTCAAAATCCAAACCCTCGAAAGTTTTTTATTTCAATAAAAATGCTAAGCTCTCAAAAATTTCTTTTTCAAAAAAAATGATGGTCGCAAATAAAATTAGCTGAGCAGCAATTTCATCAGAGTAATTACTTGCATTGGTTCAAAAAATCTTGATCAAATTTTGTAGAATCATAATCCAGTAGACGTTCGATTCTTTTCATTTTGGACTTTCTTTTATAGCGCCTCTAACTTGTCCTTTGGGAGTTTTTTCCTTCGGGAGAAATTTCTTTTTTTTTCATTTCCCGACTGATATAATATAAATATTTGACTTTTTGCATCAGAGAACTTACCTTTTCAAACTATATTTCTGTGGTAAGTTTTTCATGTACTTGTTTTCTTCAAAATCAATTTTTAAAACTGCACGAAGAAATCATTTTACTTCTTTTGAAGTAAAAATTTTTTACAAAATATTATCAGGGAACAAATATTATTTACTCTTGAATAATTTGTTGTTGATACTTATTCTCTTAGTCTTTAAAAGTTCTCAAACAGGTGCTCTCTTCTCATTAGAATATCACATATCAATTTCCAGCTAATAAGAAAAATAAATGGCCTCAAATTATTCTCTTGTTTCTGTTTGCTAATTATAAACAGTAATTGCTTCCAATTTTTCAGTTGGTGCTTTTTCATTGATCATTTTTTTAAAAATACAAACTTTTCAAAGACTTGCAAAATATTGATTAAGCATATTTACTGGTTATCTATCTGACAAATGCACTAGAGCAGATCCAAACCTTGCTCCACGAACAAAAAGCAATTTCTGTAATTCAAAAACAAGTAATTTGGGTTTTAATAATTTTCACCGGGTCGAGGTTTCCCAGTGAGTTTTCGTTAGAAATGCGGTGAATTTCGCGGTGAATTTTTGTAAGAAATGCTGTGAAATGTGGTGAATTATTTATTTTCACCGCATTCACCGCTTTCACCGCATTTCTTACAAAAATTCAACCCATTCACCGCATTTCTTACAAAAATTTACCCAAAAACATCGACCCGTGTCCTTCTATGACTTGTTTAGACATAATAAAGAAATCAGCCAAATTTCTTGAGAGTTTTGAAAAAAAAACTTTCGAAAAACTATTTGATATATACCCGGAAAATTGCAGCAGATTGGGAACTTGTTTTCAATTCAATTGGCATCTTTGAATGATGAGGATTCATTGATTGATTTTTTTCAATTGAGCTAGTACAAAGATTGCAAAAGGATTTATCTGGACAAATTCTTGTGGATCGTAAGAATTTGCGTTAACCTGTCTTTGATCTGCTAATTTTTTTGAGTTGCTGAACAAATATTTAAATAATTTTTGAAATTTTTGGGTATGAGTTTTAGGTAAAAAACCTTCGACTTACTTTTGACTCTCCCAATGAGGTTTAATTTTTGTTTGCTGTAACTAAGACAACATTACCAGATGTTCATCAAATGCTGAATTGACGAAATTTGAACAAGGAGTGTCATAAACGAACTATTGAATAAGAAAATAGCCATAATTATGATTAACCACGAAAATAAATATTTTCGTGGTTAAATTTTCGTGGTTAAAAGCTCTGTAAAATTGACCCATTTAAGTTAAAATATAATAGAGACTTTTAGATAAAATATAATGGAGAACTTGTTCCAGGACGTGAATGACATTTCGCCTCAATTTGCAAAATCGTTCTACACCACTTCTGTGTTCGAGTCAATGGCTGTTGGCACAACAATACTGCAGGTGTCGGCGAGTGACGAAGACACAAGTGACAAGTACAAGAAAATATTCTATGCTATTAGCAACAGTGAGGTTGCCTGGTTCAGAATGGACTCACAGTAAGAACCAATGCCAATTCATGATCTATGATGTTCCAGTCAAAATTAAAAGCTAATAATGCAAAATCTTGCAAAAGCCTTGAAGAACTTGTAGACCAAATTTTGTGAATGACATTGCAAGATTAATTTTCTGCTATAATTTTCAAGAGCTTACAAAACTAACTTTTGGCTTTCAATGACGCCAAGAAGAGTTGCACTGTGCAAAAAAACTGTTTATAAGAAGATTGTTATAAAAGTTGGTAAAGTACAATAAAAAACCGCAAAACGATAACAAAGACTACCATTTTCGCCAATTTTTAACTAGTGGATTTCAAACACCTAAATTCAGGGAATACGACAGAAAAAATAGATATATTTTAATAGCCGCCTCAGCCTCTCAGCCGGCTTTTATAGCGCTCCTACTTTTTTTGAAATCGAACGAATTTGGATTGTAATGAAACGCTGTGTTAAGATGTTTTCACACATTTTTCAATTACTTTGATCTTTCAAAACGGGATAAACAGGTAAGGCCCCGCGGGCTTTAAATTTCATTAGAGGCCCAAAGTGGTCTTTAGTGGTCCCTCGGGTGCTTATTTTTTTCAAGTTTTTTTCATATTTTCAAAATTATTTTCAAGTTTTGAATTTTTTCCAGCCTCAGGGGCCAAAAACTCCTTAAAGGTTTGAAAATAGGGCAATGCAAAATTTCTAGTGACAATGAAATATTTTTTAAAATTTTAATGTCTAGAACTTTGGAATTTTTTGATGAAATCTGACATATTTTGTTGTCAGTTTTTCATTTTTGTCCAATTTTGAGGACCTAAAAAACCGATAGAAAACTATCTAATGGTTTCAGTTGAAATATCAAGTGTTGGCAAATCAAATGTACCTACAAACAAAGAAGCCAAAAACCTACATCAATATTTAAAAAAAAACATCTATTTTTTTGGTTTCAACACCGTTTGCATGAAACTGTTCGCTAAATCTTGAGTTCTGCCTGTTTTCAGTCTCAATTCGCAGTCTTTTAACTCAATCTCTCTATTGATACGTACAATGGACTTCCTAAGCAATTACACGTTAAACCACTTACCAATTTTTAGTTGAAAAATTGCGCTTGTTATGTATTACGTTATTAAAAATTTTCTGTTAAATAAAAATATTTTTTTTTGATAATTGCCACAAATCTTTATTTTTGCAATCTTTTAGCGCAGTTTCAGGAAAAACAGGGGTTGCATTTTTTTACAGTGAATTATCATTGAATCTTAATTGTTTTTTTTTCGAATAAATGTTTTTTAGCACTGATACTGCAAGTTTTCACAAAATTTTATTTGATTGTTGCATTTTCCAATTTGAGGTTCTTTTTTAATGTCACTTCTTTTTATCATAAAATGGACACTTTTTTGACTTGTCGAATATCACATTAATGGCGGGCGTTGTAATAAAGTGCAATGGATTATCTTAATTGGAATTAGTGAATATATTTTGATCTTATAGGCCTAAACACCGTTTCCTGGCACAGTTGAGTTGACTTTTTGGTTATTGCCTGAATCTATTCTTTTTGAAGTCGTTTGAGATTTGATATAAAGTGAGCTCCAATGGTATTCTATGAAGATATAAATGATATATTGAATGGTTTCAGTTTATAGCTAATTGCTTTCATGACATTGAACTAAATGTTTTCCAAGAAATTAAACGTAATTTGTAACTTTGCCTTTTTTCTGTCTGGTTGTTTATTGTTCTCAATAAAGACAGGTCTCAAATCTTTTCTGGTGAAGTAAAAGCCATTTTGTTTTTTTTTACTTTATGTCTGATGCTTTTTTGACATTTTCATTAAATTTTTGTTAAATATGGAGAGATATGGAGCTTTGTTCATAAGTAATGCGTGTTATTTTTATTTGATATTGTTGTTCGTCTTGTCACTTACTCTCTCTAATGGCAGTTATTATTGATCCCTCCAATGTGTTATTTTTAAATTTGTGTGGTTTGAGCTTAAAGCAATTTTTCATATGGATTAAGTTTTTTTCCATAAATAAGTGTCTTTTTAAAAGTTTTCTCTATCTTCCTCATTTGGTGGGCAATTAAGTCAAAACGTGATTGACTGGTGTGAGAACATTATGCGCCAACGAATTTTACGTGGCCTCCTTGTTAATGAAATCATTTATAGAGCTATATGATTACTGCGTGACCATATATAATCCATATACTGTGATCAGGATCCCGGGTCAAGGAAAAATAGAAAAATATGTAAGATGAGCAGTATAAAGTTCTTATTTTTCGCTGCAAATTTTGTACATAATTTTGCGGTGAAATGCGATGAAGTATTTTTTTGACCGCCTTCAACGGAATTTTTCATAAAACAAACTTCTGGACAGGGATTCGAACCTCTCGTGTACTGCGTATCTGCAATTTCTTATTCCACTGCGCAATCTGTCACTTCTCTGATTTTTTGTGACTTTAAAGCAGATTCAAAAAAAGGTATGAAAACAAATGCGGTGAGCTTTTGTAAGAAATGCGGTGAATTTTGTGGTGATTTTTTAAGAATTCCGGTGAATTTATGTAATTTCACAACTAATTTAAATTGTAAATTTATGTAATTTCACTGCATTCACCGTTTATCTCACATAATTTTGAACACTTTTATTGAAGCCGTGAATTTATGTATTTTGGGATGTTTAAACATTAAAACCCGTTTCTACTTTTATTTAGGGCACGAGCGGAACGTTTTTGAATGTTCAAACAACTTCACTTTACAAAACTTGCATTGCTTTAACGATCAATTTCTTTAGGAAATCAGACCTATCATAAACGTCGTTGTCTAATTTCTATGCTGTATGTGTATGATGAATCTAATAGGACCTTGCACAGGAATTTTGTCTGAGAAACAACACCAAATCTGAACTTATTGATGTGTACCCCCATCACCCCCACCCTTGTCAACACTATGAAAGTGAAAAATAGGAATGAATCCGATGAATGGAGTTGATGACTATGTTGAAAAGCTTTTTTTTCAGGTTGGGTCGACTCGAACTTGCTGCCAAGATGGACGCTGAGTTAATGCAAAACGTTACACTAGAGGTAAGTTAAAATTACATCTGAACTCTTATAAACAGTTTGTTGGAAACAAAAAGTTACTATCACCGAATATGATCAAGCCTCTTTTCATTTTTGTTTCAAAAGTTCTTTAAGTCAATCAACTGACAATCTCATCAATTTTTATTGGGGTGGCTGGCTGTCATAACGCCGCAGAGGTATACCCAATTCGTCATGGTCAATTTACCATATGTGTGTATCTCTTGTTCGTTTTTCGTATATTAATGCTTTGAAAATGTGCAAAAACTGCGAAACATAGAAATTATAGCAACGACGGGCAAAATTGAAGGGAATCGAACAACCCGTGTTCGCAAAAGTGTGCAAACTTTAGCCTCGAAATTGAGATACAATATGTGTATCCTATTTTCCGCGTGCTATATTTCATGAAACTGTTCGATTTATTTATCTCTTTTTGGCACGCAACAGAACTCGATATCGCACTGAATGTATCTATTTTTTGCACTGAATGTATCTGCAATCCGCAATGTATACTAAAATAGTGCGCGACTTTGAGCACGTAAAAATGGTTCAAACCATGATTAATTGATGGCAATTAAGTGATTAAGGGTGGATTACAGGTTATTAAAATATCATATTGTACTAACTTCATTGTTTTTCAGACTTTTATTTCTATTCAAGCATCATCGTTTTGAGATAAATTTCAAAAAAAAATTGACTATCAAACTATTTTTGGAAAAATCCCTGCGTTTCAATTTAGGCTAATGAAAAATGAAATCACCATCAACTGATATTCTTCATATTCGCTTCACTAATTCTTCATGTTTTGTCAGGCTTTCATTTGTATTCAATCATCACTGTTTGGGGTTAATTTTTTGAATCCTGACAAATAATTTAGTTTCTGAAAAATCCCTCAGTTTCAATATAGGGTCAAGTTAACTGATATTACAATCAACTGAGAATTTTCATTGTGGCCTCATTATTTCATAATTTTTTCTATCTACAGAACGCAAATTTTTCATGTAGCAAGTTCTTAATTATCTTACTCGTCCATAAAATAAGATTTGACAAATGTAAACTTTTGTTTAAAAAACATCTGAAATCTGAATTCATTAGTGTTCTTATTGCTAAATTGAAGTTAATGAGTGATTCACAGTTGCATTCGGCCAAAAAAAGTTTAAATGAGTTTAATCTTTCTTCGTCTAGTTTACAGCAGAGGTGTACAGTCGGTTCTCAATGGTTTTTTGCTTAAAAATCCCTCTATTCTGCTCTCTCTCTCTCTCTCTCTCTCTCTCTCTCTCTCTCTCTCTCTCTCTTTCTCTCTCTCTCTCTAAAACCAAATCTCATAATTATTAATTTCGGAATCAGATAATGACAGATGCTTACAGATATTTACAAAGAACGACAACAATTTAAAACATTTTTTTATCGTGTCAATAATTCTACCTGAAAGTCACTTTAAAAGGTTTAAATAACCTTTGCAAGCTCATTTAATAATGTTTCAAATCATTTTTACTTGCTAAATTATTAAGACATGTTAACTCTTTACAATTTTAAAGCATGTCAATTTCGCAAAAATAGCGTAATCAGTTTTGCGAAGACTATGATAAGAAGCTTGTCTTCAGATTTCATTCCTTTTTTATGTATCTTTTTTCGAGCGATTTTTACTAACGGAGAAATTTATGGGTTTATCTCTGAGGCGTTATGGTTTTTTCAAGAATTTTTTTTAAACTTTTTAGTTTTTTAATAAAACTACAGACATTTATGTTTTTCTATCGCGGCACAATTAACACTGCTCAATGAGCAGGTATTATATATTAAAACTCGTCGTTTAAATCAGCACTGTGTTTGGATAAAAATATATTTGGGAAGCTTTGCGTTGTTCCTGTATTCAATTTCTTTTGCGGTCATATGACTTAGTCTCACTATTGAATACGGTCCAATAGGCTTCCCGAGGCGTTACAAGTTAATCTATTTAGTATTGTTAAATATAACTTGAAAAGTTATTGGTCTTTTAAGGATTTTTGAGCTTTGTCATTTTTTTCTTGCTTTGATCATCTCTTACTTTAATCTCAGTAAGCTGAGTTCCCACATTTTTCGGATGTATTGACATTTTTTGTATTTTTTTGCAGTTTTATGTATATTGTATTTCTTTTTATGTATTGGTTTTTGTAATGGTTTACTTATTGGTTTTGTGTGTTGTGTTTCATTTTTTGGTTGAAGTATTGGGCATATCTAATGGGCATATCTAATGTTTTTGTGAGTAGATTACGGTTTCAACGGCTTCGACGCCCTTCTATCAAAAATTTTATCTGAATTTTTGATTTTTGTCTGTAATTGTCGTTATTTTTGTGGTTGTATGACATTTTTCAAATAAATAATATTTCCAATAGCTTAATAAGGATAAACGCTTCTAATGAATTCAGTTGATGGTTTTCTTGGCTTTGAGATTAGTTGTTTTCAAAAAAGAAAAATTATTTCTTTTTAATTTTTGCACACTTTTGTTCTTTTTTCTGTACTTGTAATATAGTCTCTCTCATCAAGGACAGGTTCCACATCACTCCAAGGAAAATATAGTTGCTTTGGAGGTTTTGGTTTTCACTTGAGAATTTTGTTATAATGTGTTTTTGTTAAATAGAGAAGGTGTTTTTGTCTTATTTAATGTTTGTTCTTATTAATTTATATGGTCGTTTATCTTGTCTTGTAGTCTCGTTAACCGCAAATCGTTCCTGCCTTCTAATGCAGCATTACTTTATTGATTTAGTGGTTTGAGTGTATCGTTTTTTTGAACTCATTTACCATTTAAATTTTTTGAAATGTAATTTTTGAAAGAATTGGAAGACCATTAATCAAAAATGTGGATGAGTGGGGCAAAAACATTATGTGCAGACGCAAAACACCGGGTTTCCTTGTTTCGTAGTATATGAAACATTTATCTTCAATGTTTGAATTAAGAATCTCAAACGGATTTTATGTCATATCGGTTTCTGCTTGTTAAAAATCGGTAATTGATTACTTTTGATACTATATCAACTGGCTGTTTTTCAAATTGAGCGTGTTGACTTGAAATTTTGGATGACATTTTTTATGGTGTATGAACTCATTAAAAAATTTTCCTATTTGATCTGATAAATCTCTAGTTCTACTAGTTCTTAATCAGGTTGAGAATAGTGTGATGGTTTCAAAGAAACATCAAGAAATTTAGAAGTTCTCATTATTAAAGTTTCAAAGAACAAAAGAAGAACTTACCTGACGAACTTTGTTGCAATGCCAATAAGTAATGGCCACAAAACTAAATTCAATTCTAATTTTGTTTTGGAACTATCATTATCTTATTGACCTATCAATCATATGTCAAAAGTAAATTCTCCCACCAACTGAAACCTGATTCTAACATCCACTGACCTCCAACTGATCAGCTCGCTTAAACCAAGGCCCTATATGATTCTCATGAAATGTTGATGAAAGTAGAAAATCAACACCGGGAGTCGGAACTGAGATCTATTGACATGTCAAGAAAGTAAAATATTTTTAGCTAATATAAATTTTCTCTGTATATTTTGCATATATAAATACTACAAATACGAGCTAATTTTGTATATTTTCACTTCCAAGATTAATTTAAAATTCAATTTTTTGATTTTTTGACCCGTGTTATCGACAACGACTGATGTCCAGAACAACTACAGACAGAAAACATTTGGATCTACAGAATGCAGAATCAGCTATTGCCTGGATTTTGTCTTTTGTGGCGAAATGTCGAGCAGAGAAAAAAGAGCTTAAAATCAACACCAATGGCGCTGTACATGACCTACAAGTAACCAATCTCTCACTTATTATTTGCGGGCAGGATGCAATTATCAAACTGAGGAGCCTAATTAGTCCTAGGAATTTAAATAGGTACTCCGTATGAAGACACCAGATTGGTGATTCAAATTTATATTTCTCCTAAAGAGACAGTAGTAACGGCAAAAAGAGCTAATTTTCTGTCCGCAATACAAGGTGTAGGGGAGTCAGACGACGATTTCCGAGGAAATGTTTCCTTCTTCGCAAAAGATATTCTGTTCATTGTACTTACCTGAGTTTGGTTGGGTTTGCTTCTACACATTTTTGAGAAGTGTCCCGCCTTTTCAGGGTTGTTGCATTTTTTTACTTAGTGCTGTACAGTATCTACTAGAATACGTGGCTTACCTCCACACCTAGTGCTCATAAATCAGTCCTAGGAATTTAATAGACACTCCGTATGAAGACATCAGATTGGCTATTCAAAATTATATTTCTCCTAAAGAGAGAGTAGTAACGGCAGGAAGAGTTTAATTTCTGTCCACAATACAAGGTGTAGGGGAGTCAAACGACGAATTCCTAGCACGTCTTAGAGAAGAAGCACGCTATTGTGACTTCGAAGAACTCAAAACAGCGGCCAACTCCGAACAGGAGTTGGTAAAAATAAAGTTTATCTCAGGTAGAACTTAGACTAATAGACGGTATTAAAGCAAAAACACTAATGTTGATTACTGAAATGACTGAGATTTACAGTTCAAAAGTCAAGCAATGGTTTTGCTAGTTCTTTATCAGGTGATAAGTCTTTTACTGTGAAAGAAGTAGTTGGGTTCAATTTCAAAAAGATCTTTCGAAAGCCAAATGAAAATTTGCGACTTAATGATGCAACCATCTGTGCACTATGTGTGAAGGTAAAACACAATCTAGTAAATACTGTCCAGCGCTATGTAAAAAATGCAACACCTGTGAAAAGGTGCGACACTTCTCAAAAACATGTAGAAGCAACTCTCAACCAAATTCAGGTAAGTACAAAAAATAGAATACCTTTTGCGAAGAAGGAAACAATTCTTCAAAGCAAGCATCTCCAGCATCGGCGTTGGGAATGTTTTATACTATAGAACAAGTCTTTAGCATGTCTGCGACATGGAAATATATCTCAATAAATAAATGCAAAATAAAACTGCGGGTAGACACATTTGGAGATAGCACAGTGATGTCATCAAAAATATGGACTGAGCTTGTAAACCTCAGTTGGATGGTAAGATAAGACGTCTGGAAGCTTATGGTGGCCATCAATTAACGCTTCTGGGATCGCTTTACTTGTGACGTTGAGTGGAACGGAAGAAGGCTCGCACCAAAACATCAACCAGTTGTGCAGTCTGATAAAGAATTTGGACTACTCGGAAGATACCTTCTACACAAGCACATTGTGATCAACATCACAACCCAGCACCTAACTGCTGTAAAACGTTACAAAGCGTATGTGAAGCTGATATCAGGATCACAGCCAATGTTCTGCAAAGCCAGAAAAATACCTCTACCTCTTCAAGACAAGGTCAAATAGAAGCTAGAACAGATGGTCAGACAGGGCATCCTTCAACCAGTACGGCCAGGAGGAGTCACCTATGCATCTCCATGGGTGTGTTTGAGAAAGCAGAGTGGAGAACTGAGACTTTGCGTGGACTTGAAAGTGCATATCAATGGCAAGGTGATGGATGAGGACTACCCAATACCAGACATCGAGCCGATCTTCCACAACCTACATGGGGCCCCATACTTTGGCAAAACTGAACTCTCAGATGCCTACTATCAGATTGAACTTGAAGAAGAGGCAAATGATATGTGCACAATCAACACATCATGATGGGACAGTTCAAGATGTGTCGACTACCTCAGAGATTGAAAAACTCTTCTTTAATCTTCCAGAATTGCATCGAACCAACACTGAAAGGAATCAAAATTGTTGTGATCTTTCATGTGTTGGTTTATTGAACTACTTTGGAATATTTCGATAAAACAGTGCTTGCAGTCAAGAATCGACTACGTGAGAAAAATTTTGCCATTTATGAGAAAAAGTCTAACTCAAAACCAGTCGATAGCGTAAGTTTTTTGGGATACTCCATTTCAAAGAGTGGACTAGCACCAGATCCCAAACAAGTAGAAAAAATAAAACATGCAAAAGCACCAACTAAAAAAAACAACTCGAATCATTTGTTGGGCTTTCAAATTTTTAAGGAAGAATGATTCCTGAATTTGCAACAAATATGCTACACTTATATAACAAGAGAAATAGCGATTTCTCATTGGGCAAAACGCAACAGAAAGCCTTTGAAGACATTAAAAATGAATTATGTGCTAAACCACTTGTACAGCCATATAGTTTACAAAAGAAGCACTACTGACACCTCTGAAAAAGTCATTGGCGGAGTTCTTTCGCAAGAAGGACATGCAGTCATATATGTATCGAGAAAAATGACTGCAGCGGAGCAAAACTATTTGAATATAGGGTACGAAGCACTGGCAATTGTGTTTGTGGTCACAAGATTGAAGCGATTCCAGTAGAGCAGATACCCCATGCATATGCTTTGAGCGGAATGCATTTTGACGCAGACGAATCCAAAAACGATCGAGTGTGCTTCGCAATCAATAACATCTACTTCGCTCAGAGTGATTTGGTTACCCAAGCAGAAATGAAAACTAAACTTGGAACAATCAGACTCTTACAGGACAGAATAAAACGAATCAAAAGCATCTATTGGAAACAATGTTCAGAAACGAAAAAATGATTCGGACAAGAGAAAGATGCACTGACCATACACAATGGAATCCTCTTCAGAGGTGTTGTTCCCTTCATTCCAGCAAACTACGACACTTGGTTTTGGCAACAGCGCATGAGACACATCCTGGGAAAAAGGCAACTGAGTCATCAGTCCGAATGATAGCATGGTGGCCTGGCATTACCCAAGACGTTCAACATTTTGTTAGTAAATGTAAGAATTGCCAAATGAACAGGCCTAGCCTGGGAAAAACAGTCTCTGTGAGGCCAGAAGCCAACGTTTGGGAACGTCTCTACATGGACTGGGGTTGTGTTAAGGACCAAAGCAATATCTCAGTAATTGTTGACGCGGGTTCTGGCTGGATAGAAGCTTTCCCCGCGGGAAATTTAACAACAGAATCTGTTAAAGTATATCTTAGTCAAATATTTACAAGATTCCGAATACCTAAAACTTTAGTATCTAATAATTGTCATGAGTTTGTAATTGTTGACCTTAAACAGTGATATGAATCACTGGGAATTAAGAAAATGGAATAACCCGTCTATCATTTAAGAGCTAATGGACCATCTGAAAGAGCAGTTCAGACAGTGAAGCGTGAACTTCAAGCATGGAGTTCCAATCTTAATGGGTCATTTGGAGCATTACTGCAAAGGGCACTGATGACACATCGCAACACTTCAAAGACGAAGAGCAAAACTCCAACTCAACTCCAGATGGGACGCAGACTGACACTACCTGCAAAAGCAGATTTTGACTTGTGCGAACTCATTCTATTCAAGCCCAATGAAAAGACAAAGATAGTTCCTGCTACCTGCATCATCAGGAACGGCTTGAACACATCTTTCATACAGCCCAAAAACTCGACATGCACTATTCTAATGAGCGACAACTAAATTGCGATACTAGAAGAGGACAATGTGAAAACCGAACAAGCAGTGGAGGAGACAATATCTCAATCAGAACCACAACTTCAGAACACAGATGTGGGACCTTCACATCAGGATGAAGCTTCTGCAGCCACATCAGCTGCAGAGCACCAACAACTTGAACCACTAGAGCCTTCACGAACATCAACAAGAAACAGAAAACAACCCGACAGATTTGGAGAACCTATACCCACAAACTTGCTTAAAAAAGAAGGGAGGATGTGATGGTTTCAAAGAAACATCATGAAACTTAGAAGTTTTCTTTATTAAAGTTTCAAAGAACAGAAAAACTAACCTGACGAACTTTGTTGCTCTGTCGGTAAGTAATGGCCACAAAACTAAACTACATGATTCTCATGAAATGTTGCTGGATTCGGAACTAAGATCTATTCACATGTCAATCAAGTAAAATATTTTTAGCTGATCTAAATTTTCCCTGTATAATTTCGCATAGACAACTACTATAAATACGAGCTTATTTTTGTATCTTTTCAATTCCAAAATTAATTTAAAATTCAACTTATTGAATTCTTTTGTCCCGTGTTATCGACCACGACAGATATTGATAAGACAATCTAGTGTTGAAAAAAAATATTGAAAACTGATTTAAAAACATTGATTACGTTATAAAGTTATTGCACTCAAATGCATTTGAGTGCAATAACTTTATAACGTAATCAATGTTTTTAAATCAGTTTTCAATGATGACATGATGAAAGATCAGTATTTCCTAGATCATTGCGTACAACCCAGACAACTTGAATCTGGTCTCATCGGCAGAAGTGCTGGTTCAGGTGTTGGATTCGAACGATAGGCCTCCAGTGTTTGAACAGGACAAGTACACTACTACAGTGTCCGAGGCCTCAGAAGTGGGAAGTGTCATGTTCCCAGTTGGTGTCATCAGGGCCCTCGATTCCGACATCAGTCAGTTGCCTGTGGAGTATTCACTCTTCAATCATCTTACTGTAAGTATGGCTATTAAAGCACCAATTTTTGGGCAAGGTAAATGAACAATAAAAATGATCTTAGTTAGCTGCAATCATTAACATATCAAGCATTGCAGCCTTTTTCACCCGTACTTTCGTCTCATAGTAGTCAAGTTCCGTAACAGTAAAAATTCACTTGAACCAGTGCTGAAACAGTCTATAAGCAGACTAAAATGAAAGTCTATTCTGTCCCTATCAAAAACATGAAAACTCCCGTCTGTCATCACTTTTAGCATTACTAAATACCCACTGAAAATTGCCTGCACATTTTGACATTCTGTGAGCTTGCATGCTCACTCTGTGATCTGCGCAAACATACATCGAAACGGCAAACAGCAGTTGCATTTTGCCTACATACACACTAATCCAGAGTTTCGTAACAGTAAAAGTATCTCCCCACACCACCCCACCACACCAGCCCACCCCAACCCAGTCCAACGCATCCAAAACGGTCCCATCCCACACAGAGACCCTCCCAGCTGCCGGTCTGTCATTTCAGTCGTATTAGTGCAATCCGATAAAGTAGGACGTTCTCCTGTGGCATGGCAGTGTTCTCTGCTCACCTGCCAGTTTCGTTCACTGCTCACTCGTGCGTGGGTATTGTTGACAATCGGCTCCACATTACTCGTACGTGCTGGATTGGTTGCTCAAATCATCCAGGATGCACAAAACGTGAATTCGAAAGTATTCAGATAGTGTTGAATTGTTTGTCAAAAAGGCAGGAAAGGGTCAGCGGAACCAAGGATTGGGGATAGATTTAATTAGAGCTCCCCGGGTCGAGGTTTTGTCAAAAAATAATGTAAGATTAGCGGTGAATAGCGGTGAAAAAAAAACTTTTTTCACCGCAAAGCGCCCGCATCATTTAGCGTTGAATGCGCTGAAAGCGGTGAATTTTTGTAAGAATTGCGTTGAATTTTGCGGTGAAAAATTTTTTTTCACCGCATTCACCGGAATTCTTACAAAAAAGAAACTGCCGTACAAGGGTTCGAACCTCTACCTCATGCTTGTCACCATCTTCGTAAGCCACTGCGGCATCTGAGTCGAATGCTTAGCAAATGGACGATAGAGGCTTTGTTGTTAATAGTTTGTTAATGACTGATAATGACAGCACTTTTTGACAGCTTACTAATAGTTTGTTCTCTTTTCAGACCATTTTGCTCAAAACGTCTGTTTGAAAAAAGTTGAATTATAAGCATTGAAAATCATGTCTCTGAACAACAGAAGAGTCGAACTTATTCACGAAAAAAGTGCAACTCAAGAGCTTGCAGATTCAGATCATCGTTACTTAATTGCTATTATTGCAAAATATAAAATTAAAATAACACAGCTGCTTATTGCATCTCTAAAAAATTAGCTTAAAATGTCCTGATTATTTCTATTATTTATCTCGGACGGTGTTCGCCAATTTTTAAGAAATGTTGAGCCGCATTCTCTTTAATAATTATTTCTGGTGATGAACAAAACCTTCTGTTGCAGGTGTTTAGCCACAAAATTAAGAAAAAATACTATTGGGGATACAAAATATCTGCGCCAAAGAGTTCTAGAAAATTTTTATCCATGACAAATTTAATGCCAATGATGAGACTTTAAATACTGGGAAAAAAATGACCGACCACAGCTAAAATTGGCAACTGATACGAATGGTAACTATCCTTCCAGCGATGTTTAATGCAAAAGAGGCGTGTTATATTGCTTCGCACAAATTGAACTCTAAGTATATGTTAGAGAATAGTTCTTGGAAGCCTAAGGCAAAAAGAGCTCAAAGCCGAGGGCGCTTGCACCCAAGGCTGAGCTCAAATTGCCAAAGGCTTCCCAGAACTATTCTCTAACTTATTTAGACCTCAATTTTGCTGTTCAAAACTCAATGAGAGAATTCAATTAAAATTTATAGTAACATTGCAATTCTCGTGCAGCGAATCAATCCAACAATTGACTAATGGTTCAACCCAATTAATATTTTTTCTGAATTCCTTGATATTATTGTAGCAGCGAATGGATCGGAGAGGTCGTCAGCCAATTCTGTTGTGTCACTCTCATTGTCACTATTTATGGTTTTTAGAGAAATGAGCAATTTATAAAAATATTTCTTTATATTGACTCAATTATAGACCTTAAAAAAGTCCTCTTTGCCGAAGTTGTTATATTTTGTGACTGTTTCTTGTTTTTAATTATCCCCTTCAATTATCTTCAAAAAGTGTATGTTTTGTCTTATGAAAAAAATTGGACTTCCAATAAAATTTTCCAAGAAACATGCCTTAAGGCTTCCAAGAATTTTTCCAAGAAGTTTGCTTAGTTGATGGCTCATTTTATACCATTTTGTAAGGTTGATCTCTTCGAGACAAGTGTGAAAAGCGAGCGAAAAACTGACAAAGTCTAGTGTGATATGAAACGTGAAATCTTGAAAAAAAGTGAGACGCTTGAAAAAGTTTGAAATAATGACTTCTTGCTTAATCAACTTTCAAAAATAGTGATCGAGCCTAACTTTATTGTTGTTTTTCTTTAACAGCGAAAATGAGGTCTAATTTGTTTGAAAAATTGATGTTTATTGAAGATTAGAATTTACTTTTATTAAACAGGAAATCAGAATTGCTTCGAGTCTATAACAAACTGTTTGGGCTTAGCAGAAAATAGGCTTAGAAACTTTAGGCTAGCTTAGTTTTTTCCCTATTTTAATACCTAGCCGATTGCTATTTGTTGTTCGGTGAAGAATAATGGATATAACTGCACATCTCCGATTGATTATTCAAAAGACGCTATCATTGTTTTGATACTTCAATGTTTAAAAGGACCTGAAATTTTACTATTTTTTCAATTCCCCCTAAAAAAATTTACGAAAGTTTTGATATTGTTCCTATCCCCCACTTCAGTGGGGAGGGAGGAACTATATACTCAAACGTGTTTTTTGTTCAGTCAATTTTGACCGATCGATATATTCTTCGAAGAGAGTTGTGAGTGGTATCATTAGAAAGCACGGACATGCTATAAAAAATTTTTTTGAATTTCATTTCCTATAGGGAGTTATCGAGGTTTAAAATTTTGCGAATAATTGACACTTTTTATTCACGTTTTCCGTAGTTTTTGCTAAAACTTGGCTGATTTTTACTAATATAATTTTAAATATGTTAAAGCTTTTAACGGTAGTGTTTTTGTTTACGTTGAAGACTGAAGAGCATTGCTGAATTATTTGATTGAATTTTTTTGTCTAGAATTTTTGACCAAAAATTCAAAATACGAACTTTTTTCATAGAAGAAGGCACCGAAAAATGCTTTTTCTGTTCCACTTTCTGTAAGTTTGTCAGTAGTAGAGAAGTAGAAACCGCTGACACAATCTCCGTTAACCCCAAAAAAAACTATTTGAAACTCGACGCACTATAAAAATCTGGTAAAGTTAAAATGTTGACGTCAAATTAAACTCAACAATTAAACAAAATGGCTCATTTTGTTTACTTTGGGAAGAGTTAACTTTACAAGTTATCTTATTGACAAATATTTGGAACAATTGGGTAGTTTTTTGGTCTTTTGTGGTTATTTTCTGTTATTTTTTAACCTAAGATCTCTGTAGACAAGTCACTTCCAATATCTAGTGAATTATAACTTGCTCTTCATAAGTTTTTTTGTTTACCTCAAAAGGTCGTTGTTCTTTTTACTATAAGTTTTCTTAAAAAATTCCTGATTCTTGCATATTTGCTTTTTTTCAGATTTCTGTTTCCTTTCCACAGTATCACCATAATAGTAGGCTCTGTTGCCATTGAAAATAAAGACGCCATTGGAAAAATTTCATGTTCGTAGTTAGAAGCTTAATGTTTATTTGGCTGGGACACCCTTTTTGTGCAAAGATTGATTTTTTTGTCTGTATTTGTCGTTTGTTTTGTAGTCGTATGACATATCCTGGATAATGAGAGGTCTCAATCTCCTTCATTGGAAGAATGAATTCATCTCTCAATGACTTCAGTTGATGCATAATGTTCTTATTTAGCTTGACTTTATTTTTTTTTGAAAAATTTGACGTTTTTTTAAACTTCAGCCCTTTTGATCTTTTCTTGTCGACTTGCTATCAAGTTCCATTGACGAAAAGTTGAATATTTTTTTCTAATGAAGTACTGGTTTATTTTTCTTTAGTATAGGTTTTATCTGATGTCATTTTGATTTTGATTGTTTTGAAAAAAGGAACAAAGAGTTTTTGTCGTAAATAAAGTTTGTTTTAATTTAGTTTTTATCGCGGTCTTTTCGAGTAGTCACATTAATGACAGGTCTCATTGGCCCTCTAAGGTATATTGTTTTATTCATTCAGTGGTTTGTTGAACGATATGGTAATTTTTTTATATCTCTACCTCAATTGGTAGTAAATTAAGTGAAATATGTAGATGAGCAGGGTCAGAACATTATGTGCAACCGCATATTACTGCGCCTCGTTGTTTCAGACTCTTTACGTGTTGAGAAGTTTTCCTTTTAATACCCATTACAGTTCTTTGTTTTTGACTTTTCATTGAAAGGACTTAGCAAATGAAATCAGTTTATTTTTAAAAGTAACCGTGTCTTTGTGTGTTCAGAACCTTGTTTTAAGAAAATCTTTTGACACTACCTGATTTCTCCGCTTACAGCACTAAAAATTGCTAAAACATTATTTGCTTCTTAAAATGGTGTTAGCTAATTACTTTTTCAAGCAACAGAAAGAAAAATAAATACATTTCACTTTATGAAGCCCATCAAAGAATCATTTTAAAAATATATCTTTTAATGATCTTCACCAAATTGGGGTTTTTTACATTTTAATATTTGTTTAATTTAAAAGTCCATGATGTTTGTTTTTGGTTTATACATGGAATCTTTTGGCAGTGCTGAAAATCTTAATCCTTGATATGATTCTTTTTCTCTTCATTGAACATCCAAGTATCATTAAACATTTTAATGATTAAAGATTTATTGACACTAATAAAAAAGAAACATTAAGTTTTGGCCCCAAAATATTAAAATAAATTATTTATTGCTTTATCTATGGGGTAACATGGTTTGTTGAATTTTGCTGTCTTTACGGTAATTTAAGTTTCGGAGAACAAAAATTAAAGAAAGAAGACGCACCAGAAACTCTCGGAGATTAACTTCCGACATTTAAAACTCATCTTACGATTTTTTTTATCAAAAAGGCAATGTTTGTTAGCTTTTGTGTAATGCTTTTAGTATAACATAATTTTTACATTATATCTAGTAACTGTCGTTTTTACCTTTGATATCTCATAAATCTTAGTCGCTCAGTACCTCAGGCTTTTGAAACAGGATAATTTTTCATTTAGGTGCCAATATCAATTGACCCATCTACTGCAAAAGTTACCTTATCAGGAATACTAGATTTTGAAAAGTCTGGTGGCCGATACGAGTTTGTGGTCATTGCAACCGACGTGACAGAACCCTTTTTATCTGGACAGGCTATTTTGGAAATATTGGTCACAGATAGCAACGACCAACCTCCGATCTTTGCATTGTCTGAATACTTTTTCTCAGTGTATGAAAACAGCCCAAACGGAACTTTAGTGGGAAAATTGACAGCCTCAGATGGCGACAGTATCAATTTGGATTTCAGTCTTCTAGAAAATTCTAACTTTTTTCCATTCATCATAGACACTTCAACTGGTGACATATATACAACAGATAGTATCGACCGTGAAACCAATGGTGGGTTTTTGTTCGAAGCCGTTGTTTCTGACGGAAATACCTTCATGACAGTCAATGTAACCGTAGAAATTCTCGACCTGAATGATAAAAACCCGCGAAGTCCAGAAACAATCTATTCGTTCATAATCCCTGAGTTACAGGCGAAAGGATTTGAAGTTGGTGTAATTCCTGCCAGTGATGACGACGCAACAGTTCCCAACAACCTCGTTGGGTTCCGGATTGTGGCAGGGAACTTCGATTCGGCTTTTGCCATTGAGATTTATTCTGGGGTTATTTCGGTTAATGACCAAGATGCAGCGAATATAATGGTCCATCCTGTTTTTGATCTGACGGTCCAAATTTATGATTTCGGGGAACCCTCTTTGAGCAGTCTGGTTGATGTTGTTATTACTCTAACTGATGTTAATAACAACTTGCCATCTTTTCCTGAAGAACTCTACGAAGCAACGATTCCTGAAGATCTGCCAACACCATCATTAGTTATCCAGGTGGAAGCTGTTGATCTTGACGTGGCAGCTGATTTGACGTACAACTTCATCACACCTGTTGCTAACTTCATGATTGACCAATCAAATGGACGGATATTGGTGGCCAGCGAGTTGGATGCTGAAACCAGAAGCGAGTACTCGTTCACTGTTCAGGTCGATGACGGAACCCACGTAGCGCGAACTTCGGTGGTAGTTCACGTGTCGGATGTGAATGACAATGCTCCCCTGTTTCTCAGTAACTTCACCAATATATCAGTTTCGGAAACAGCGTCTATTGGCGAAGTTGTAGGTAAAGTGGAGGCTATTGACATTGACAGCGATGCGAATGGAATAATTTACAGTTTTTCAGAAGGTTCGAGTTACTTTGCGATTCAAAGTACAACTGGCGACATTTTTGTTGCCCAAAATTTGGAGACGCGACCTGAGAATTTCTTCCAAATGATCGTAACGGCACTGGATGTCACGCCACCATCAGATAAAGAAACGGAGTTTTCTTTCTTGATTGAAGTCATTGACAGCAGCAAAAATGCGCCGACTTTCAACACCGATATAATTGAACTCTCCATTCCCGAAGACTTTGCAGAAAATTCCACGATTTTTGTTCTGAATGCTACCGATGCTGATGATGGTCTAGGTGGTGAAATAGAATACACTATTATCGGCCAATCAGATGACGAATTTCAAATAGACCAATCGAATTTAATCTTTACTGGTCAGTTAGATTACGAGGTTCAATCTTACTACTCGGTTATAGTCCGAGCACAAGATTTCGGTGAAGTTCCATTGTCGACAGATGTCCGAATTATTATAAGCGTGGAAAACGTTAACGACAACTCACCCGAAATTCTCAACTTACCCGCAAAATCCCTGTATATTCCTAGTAAAAACTATTTCTTCTTCCAAGTTATTTGCGAAGATCGGGATATTAACAGGTACGACTCAATCGGTAAAATAGAGTTCGGTTTGGAAAACTTAGAAG
>NC_134469.1:46207025-46302025 GCF_964194025.1 Convolutriloba macropyga
ATGTCCTGACTCTGTGACGGAGTCACTGCGTTTGTACTTTGGGACTGCAGCTTGATTATCTACAGTACCTTTTGTTTAATTGCTTTAATTAAGCCTTACTATTCAACTTCTAATGCACTTTGCCTAATTGGCTTTGCGTTGTTGAATTGCTCGTTGAGTTTTGTTCTCGTTCGTCGATGACTTCGTCACTTCGACTGTTGGGTTGGACAGCAGTTTATTCCACTGTCCGGGTCGGCGGACCAAATGTAACGGCTGCTCTCCTTGTGTTTCACAAAGAAAGTTTTACACCGCCCAGTTCGTTCTGAGTGGTTACAAAATCTGTCCGGATACTTCGTTTATGCAGTTCGCTTTTGTAACTGTATATCCGCTCTGCTACACTTACCGTTGCATTAACTATTTTAGTTCGTAACTATTCGCTGATCTTAGTTTTTCAACTATCAATTTGAACTGGATTGCTACAGATCACACAATACGGGATCTCTTTATGTATACCAGTTCAATCCGATAGAAAAAACAAATCGAAGACAAAGATATATGTCTAAGACCTGTTTGTGCAAAAATATTTAAATTTAAACCTAAGTTGGCTTTTGCTGTTTGTACTCACAAGTTGAGAATACCAGAAGTTGGGGTTGTAACAGTTGAATTTCAGCTCCAATAATTCGTTGATGCAAGACACAGTAACAGAATTTACTGCTCAAGAATAATATTTTGAATACAAGACACGGTAACAATTTACTGCTCAGGAATATTTCTAGTTCAAGACACAGTAACACGTTATTTACTGCTCAAGACAATTTGTTTTTTTAATATTTTGCTGAGTTATACTTTCAGCCGTTTTCTGCGGCTACTACGTTGAGTTCTGTGTGTTGCTTTTGTTATTTCCCCCTTTTTCTCTTTTTTCTCACGTGACAAACTGTAACTAGAACTAGAACTATAACTATAACTATTAAATGACTAAGACAACAAAAGTGGTTTGTTTCTATTTTCCCCAACTACGCAAGCTTGTTGTTCCTTAAGCTCAGCTCCAACAGCTTCTTTTATAGTACTCGTCTGCTCCGCCAAAAATTTACAGAGTAACCCTTCAAATTTAGCAGATTGAAACTTGTCTCCTGCTGTTTTCGGAGGTTTTGCGAAAGTGGAAAATGCCTTTTTGTTAATTTTGATTATTGAAATGAAGCACAACCCAGACAAACAGGTGTTTAGTATTTCACGAAAATTTAAATTATTCCACTGGCAGAAATATTGGAGGCTTAAAAAATTTGTTTCGCATATATCTGTAAAGGGGAGCCTTGTTTAAGTTATTTTGCGAATAATAGCTCACAGAGCCACAAGTCAACTATGCTAACTCACACGAATTTTGAATTAAATATCCGCAATAAATACTGTTAGTAAATTTATATCTGTTTTAGACTGGTAAAAAAGAAACCCCAGTGTTATAAATTTAATTTTACCTGTTTAAGAAGCGTACTCCAAATTATTTATCATCTAAAACTTTTCTTTGCATTTCTCATTTAGGTCGTAGCGTCCGATGGAGAGTTTTCCACCTCAATATCCGTGTTTGTTCTCATCGAATCTTTCGTGGATGGAGGTCCACAGTTTGTACAGTCCCAATACACACTCATTCTTCCAGAGGTTAGAAAATAACATTTGCCACCCCTTGGACCACAAAATTGGATTCAAATATCAACCAGTCAAGCGGCATTTTATCACAATTAATTTAAATTTGTCTATTTGTCCATACGTAAAAAGGAATTGTAAACTCGGCCAAGGATTTCTTCAGAGATTCAGTCGTAGGAACAACGTATACCATTTTCCTCTGTTTATTAATAGCTGGTATAGTGGTAGCTATGTGGAGCTATTATTGGCCTTCATATTGGTTCCACTACAATCCAAGCGATTTGGGCTGTAATAGGCTTGCTGTTTGTTTAAATAATCTGTTCGCAATTTTCTCGAATTTGACAATCAGAAATCAAATTAAAGTGGTGATTTTAGCCATACTTGAGTAGCGGAGGAAGCGAAAAAAAATAGTTTGAACTCTTTCAATTTCCTTCCAAAGTTGAGTGAGAATTTGGTGTTTGAATAAATATTCTGTTTTCGAAAGAATATTACTCGCGTATTACATTTGTACTTCTGTTTTTGCTCCTGCTTTTCCATGAAAGCTGTTAAAGGCGAGATACGTGTTCGAATGAAGCTGTCATTTTTACTGTTATGCCCATTTTTTTCTTGTCTTCTCACTTATTTGCTTTAATAAGCGGTTCCTTCTGGTTCTTAGGCAGACATAAATTAAACTATTTTTTGTTTCCAGTTAAGAGCTAAAGAAATTTATGATATTGGCATTATATGTTTTCATAAATTTTTAGTGAAGTCTCTGTTGTTCTTTTTTGCTCTTATCACTTAGCCTCAGCAATGGAAGGTTCCCTTGTTTTTTTCTTAAAAAAAGCATGAATGATCCCATTTGATGTTTTCTGTTTTCAGTCTTTTTGCAACTTTAACGGACTTTTTTCATAAAGTTCGAGCATTTTTTTTTTCATTTGCCCACATTTGTTGCTCTTCTGATCGTTTCTGCAGATAACTTCTGTAATTACAGGTTGCCCTCAGTTTTAACAAGCAAATTTTAGCATAATTAAATCTTTTTACGTCTCTGACACAGTATTTCATTTGTTGTTCATAAAAACTTTTAATTTAATTTTAGCAAAATAAAAGTTTTAGTCAGCCTTCCATTGCAGCAACTTTTAATCCATTTGATTTTGTTTTGGTAATAAAAGTTTTGATTCTTAAACATTAATTGCTTCCAAACCTTTGTATAGATTTTTTTTACTATTTTTTTAACCGTTTTTTGGTTTTTGACTCTCCTTCCATTGGCGTATTTAATAATGGAGTTTACATGCTTCCCGGGTCGAGATACCAGCGCTGTTTTTTGTAAGAAATGCGCTGAATGCGCTGAAATTATGTAAGACATGCGCTGAAATGCGCTGAAACTTTAAAATTTCAGCGCACCTTCATCGCATTTCTTACATAATTTCTGTGCATTTTCATCTCATATCTTACATAATTTTCAGCAAATTTTCAGCGCATTTCATACAAAGTTTCAGCACTTTTCAGCGCATATCAGCGCATTATTATGTAAGGTTTTTGAGCTGAATTTTTTGAAAATTGAGCGCATTTCAGCGCATTTCTTACATAATTTTTGAAAATTTTCTCGACCCGGGTTTAAACCTAAATCTTTTGATAAGTTTTAGAAATTCTGTCTATCTTTATGTGTTTTATTGTGCCATCAAAGAAAGGTATATAGCGCCAAAAATTTTTTCAAGAGTTTTGAAAATTCGAAAATTCTTTTGATGTGATCACACTTGAGATCATAACTGCTGTGAACAGAACAATCATTAGACGTCGTTAAAATAATAGACAACTTTCTCAGCTTTCAAAAAGTACAGAAAAAAAAGAATTTCTATTTCAGCAAATGATCGCAAATGCTGTCTTATTTACAAGGTTCTAATGAAATTCGAAGTTATACGAAAGTCATTCAATACCTAACTTTTGTTTCTTCACCACACACTTTTGGTTTTGGACAATTTTTGCTTTTTGTGTCTGATGGAAAAACTAAATATTTGACTAAGAACGCTGTTAAAATTGCAGAAATAAATAGAAGTGTCTGAGAAATTTAGAGTTATGATTAATACGACCTAAGTATTTCTGAGTATTTTGTTTGCGTAAAATTGCAAAATAATGAAATTTTTAACTTCTAGTGCTCAAAGAAAACGTCTTTGAATATCATTGCACGAGGGTTACACTGGCCCAGTCGATTAACAGCTAGGTTTTCAAGTTTACCATCAAGTTTTGGTCCACAAAAGTTGAGTGCTGATAAATTGGGTTTGCAAACGACTGAATCAGGCTCACATGAGAAAATTTCCCAGCAGTTCATTTGATTCAAACCTTCGTCCAGCAAAAATTTCCCCTTCAATCTTGTTGTCCAATTACAGAATTTTCCGCTTGGAAACGTTTGGATTACGTTCTAACTCACTTCTAGTTTACAATTTTTAGTTTTTGTGTTCAATTGAACTCACTGTTCGTGGTTCAAGTGCAATCTAATACCAATTTGGTTTTTTCAAAGTTTTGAAAGCTATCAAAGTGGATGAATTCTTAATTTTCGTCAATTTGTGTCTCTACTATGCGGCAAAAAAACTGCATGAAATTCTGCCGACTTTATCAAACAAATGGTTTAAATCGCCCCCAAATTGGCTTGTGCTTAGAGTTTCACCAGGGTTTTTTCAAGATAACATTAATGATAACAATATTTGTTTGTTTACTTGACAACAAGACAAGATAATGACAAAATGGTTAGGTTATTATAAATGTCTTTGAACTAACTGAAGTTGAAGTACAAATACATCTTTGTTTAGTCTCAATCACAGTTAATTCCAAAAGGCTCAACTTAACTTAATGCTATCAATAGCTAATTAGTAGTAACTGAATATCTAATTAGTAAACATCAGCATTTTCCTTTATTCGTTCAAGCTATCAGCATTTTGAGATGAAGTCGACTTTGGCAATTAATCATGATTGATGTACAATAAAAGTCATCTAAGCATACTGATTGTTAACATTAATCCTTTGATATCAAAGCCTTCAACATGGTATCATAATGAATATATAAATAAATGGAAACAATGTGAAATGAGATTAAAAGAAAATGAATCAAATTAACCCCATGCATTCAACTGCTAATTGTCACAACTTTGGGTTGACTTGAGTTGTTGTTCTGGGACATTTAGAAAACACTATTGTAATGCAGATTTTGGGTTAACTAAGATAAGACAACAAGGTGGGGGGGGGGGGGGGATTTTCTGAGGGGAAATCAAAAAGAGGGGTAGATTTCCTAATGTTGAAATTATGGTATTCCGTAAAAGTTTTTCAGCCGTGGCACTAGCACCTCTTTTTCACAGAGAATATTGGAAATATCTGGTCAAGGATCAATTTTTGTTTTGAAAAAGATTTCATTGGTACCCTTTTTTGTATCTCTACAAGCAGTGAGGGTTAAAACAAAAATTACAAAATTTGCAAGTTTTTTGCCAGTAGGCAAGTTGCTAAGTTCCCCTGTTATCAATTTCCCCATTATATCAATTTGAGTACAAAATCAGATTTGTTTAGAACATGCCAGCTGGAACCAAAATTCTGACATTCGCCTCGATCTACAATCCCGACTTCCCGGTTGAATACGAGATTGTGTCTCAAACTGCTGCGGTGTTCCAAGTGGGAGCTGGTAATGGAGTCCTTCGAGTGTCAGACAACGTGAACGAAGCTGATCTGTTTGATCACGAGCTGTTCACAGAAATCATGGTTGTGGTGCAAGTATCTCAACCTCAAGCCTCGCCTGTAATTATGAATCTCACCAATAAATGACGAAAACTATGGCTTTTTTTAGATTTAATCACGCTATTTTTGCCTTAATTTTGAATTTATTTGATTATATTTTAGTAATTGTTTATATAGGATTCCAAACCAATTCGGCATCGCTCGCTCCGCCAGCTCCGCTCAATTCACCTCGTTTTTTGGAAAATTTTGTCCCTTTTGTAAAACAGGATCTTTGGATACACTGGGTGATCATGCTGTTGCATGTCATGGGTGGGGCGATATGATTTCGCGACACGACCGCATAAGGGACAAAAATTTTTCCGCTTGCAGCGCTTCCAACCTGTCACCAGTTTGCGAGCAAAAAAACCTGATACCCGAAACAAATTCTCGGCCTGGAGATGTGTATTTACCTTGTTGGTTTGCTGGACAACCGGCAGCTTTGGATGTAACCATTACCTCCCAACTGTAACCAAGTATTATTTTAAATGCGGCGAAGAAGTCAGATTTTGCCCTGAGAGCTGCGGGGGACAGGAAGTTGGAGCAATATTCCCAACAATGCGCCAACATAGGGAGTTGTGTGAGTTCCGCTATCCTAGTTGAAAACCCGATTGTGTGGTCTTTACTACTCCAGCTGAAAACACGATTGATTTAACAAAGTTAATTAATAATGAATTTTTTATTCTTACCTGACCAAAGTTGGGAGAATGGAAATATAATTTTCATATCTGGAAAATTAACATGAACTGTTCAAAATTGATTTATTAAACCGGTGATCTGTTGTTTTATAAACCTAGTCATGGTGACCAAGCTCATTGTTAATTCAAAAATAAACTATATATATATATATATATATATATATAATGATATATATATATATATATATTATATATATATGATGATATATTTAAATATATATATATATATATAAATATAGTTTAATTTTGAAATAACAATGTACTTGGTTACCATGACTAGGTTTATAAAACAACAGATCACCAGTTTAATAAATCAATTTTCAACAGTTCATGTTAGTTTTCCAGATATGAAAATTATATTTCCGTTCTCCCACTTTGGTCAGGTAAGAATAAAAACTCATAATTAATAAGTTTGTTATATCAATCGTGTTTTCAGCTGGAGTAGTGAAGCCCACATAATCGGGTTTTCAGCTAGGATAGCGGACCCCACACAATTTGCTTTGCAATTGGGATGAAGAAACCCATACAATCAATGGTCTTGACACATTAAGGAGGCTCCTTTTGCTTGCAGCTGGTTCTCAGTTTTGCGCTTCTTGCTATCACCATTATAGCGTTTCCTCGCATTAGTGTGACTGAAACCATTTGAGCAAGCCTGCTGAAAGCACCTGACAAACCGGCTGAGTACAAACTTCTGTTGTCAGTGAGCAGAGCTATTGGCTTCAATGTCTTCCTGACCAATTCAGAGAGTCCACCAAATGATTCAAAATCCATGGGAATAAATTGAACACCTATGTTGGCGCATTTTTGGAAATATTGCTCCAACTTCCTGTCCTCCGCAGCTCTTAGAGCAAAAATTGACTTCATCGCCGCATTTGAAATAAAACTAGGTGATAGCAAGAAGCGCAGAACTGTGAGCCAGCTGCAAGCAAAAGAAGCCTCCTTAATGTTTTATGACCTTTGATGGGTTTCTTTATCCCAATTGCAAACCAAATTGTGTGGGTTCCACTATCCTAGTTGGAAACCCGATTGCGTAGGCTTTTCTACTCCAGCTGAAAACACGATTGATTTAACAAATTATGAGTTTTTATTCTTACCTGACCAAAGTTGGGAGAATGGAAATATAATTTTCATATCTGGAAAACTAACATGAACTGTTGAAAATTGACTTATTAAAGTGGTGATCTGTTGCTTTTTAAACCTAGTCATGGTAACCAAGTTCATTGTTAATTCAAAAAATAAACTATATATATATATATATTTATTTATATATATATATATATATATTATATATTAATACATACATATATATATATATATATATATATATATATATATATATATATATATATATAAAACCATACTGGTGTGAGCAAAGGGTGCCGAAATGTTTTGGAATCCTATATATACCATTACTTATTTTCCCTCTTAGTTGCCTTTTAACCGTCTTTGCAAAGACATTCAGAATTATTGATCCAGTTTTCGACTCAAGAATTGACCATTGTGAAGAGCTAAGACCCATAACGAAGACCTGACTAAATTTTAGCCCCGATCTCTGGTGAGTAGAGTTAATTTTTCACTATTTTGTGCCTTGGCATAGAGATTTCATCATCATCATTGTAGTCTTGGACTTACTTATTTAGCGTTAAAGAATTTTATGTGTTTAATTCTTTTCCAGGATCTGGCCAATTTGCTGGTGAAAGTTACAGATCTGAACGACAACGCGCCAGTGTTCACAATAACACCAGGCCAAAATCTGAAATTCACAGGTATAGAGACATCACGATTCGGACCCTCGGTCAATTGTCATACAAAAATCGCCGTAATCAATCAAAGTCACATATGATATGTTTCTTCATGTTAACTATGACAGACCAAGGGTAGGATTTCCATAATGTCGCATAAGATTCTTGCAATATCTGGTCACTTTTGCTAACACGGGTTGCGCAATTGACTTCAATTTTGGCCGACTTTGCTAAAGTGCCTGTTTTTCTCAATTATGTTAAATTTTCAATGTATTAACATAGGAAAAACGAACAAGAGATGCACAGATCGGCCTGAATTGCCCATGACAATTTTGGTATACCTAACTTTTTTTGTCCCTCCGACAAATATGAGAGACAAAAATTTTCCACCTCAAAAATGTACCTCACGGATCGTCACGGGTGGGGACGTCCCCACCCGTTACAAAGCGTGTACACGGATCGTCACGTGGGAAGGGGGGACGTCCCCCCCCCCGTGACAAAGCGTGTATTTGGTCTTACTACTACTGTTGTCATTGGAGTAAAAGTAAAAGCATGTACAAATGGGTTACAATGGGAAGAGTTTTCACGAATTTCTCCCACTGCAGCACAACTAACACATCATTTTACTCCCTTTGGCAATCCAGAAATATTTAAGAGTTTTCAATTTCTTTTTCCTGAAAAATCCTGGAAATATGTGCAACCCATGTTAGCAAAAGTGACCAAATTGTAATCGCGGTATTAAGATACAAGCTGTGTACCCTATTTTTGCGCTATAAACAACAAGTCTGCTCGATTTAGGCACCTCTTTATCGCACTCAGCAAGCACTTTTATGCTGGCTGCTCTGGCCATTTGCAGACACAATTGAATGAAAGAAAGACAGCAAAAAATTGGAGTCTAAAAGTCTGAAAGAAAAATTAAATGGAAATAAACATTATAACTCATACAGACAATATTTTTTAACGGTGGTTGAAACAACAATTGTATCAATTTCTCCGCAATGTCGAATAAAATTGGTACATTTATCAAAGCAATTTATATTATATTAGTATAAACCCCTTTGTCATATTGAATTTAAAAAAGCGTTAAATCAATTTTGCATTCTAAAAAGCTGAACCACTTTTGGAAAGAATCACTACTAAGCTTGTCTCCTAATTTTGATCGATTTATGTAAAGATTTGCTAAGGCGGAAATTCTCAGTTATAGCTCGTAATGGATATCTTTAAAAATTGAGCTGTCAAAATGAAGATACGAGAAGACTATGAGTTTAGAACAAGTTGGTTGCACGAGATAAATTGTTATAATAGCAGTTGCGAATTTGGCTGCAGAAATAACTTTAGCGAAGCGCAACTTGGTTTTCCGTACGTTTATGGCACGCTGTACTTATCAATTACAAAATCCGTATATAATCAAATTTATTCAATATAAACACCTCTCCAGTTAAAATTTTATGAAATACAAGGAGACTCAAAACCGTGCGCTTGCACAAAAGTTTTCGAACCCGTCGAACCACGTTTTTTATTCAATTTGAAAACTTTCAAAAATTCCCATAGCGTCCGAAATCAAATAGTGTATCCAATTAAGAAATCGTTTTAAAGTCAAACCAATTCATCGATTAAAGACAAAATATTAGAGCGTGATTGATACCTGCCGTTAAGGAGAGTAAGTGAGAGACAAGACAAACAACAAAATCAAATAAAAACAACAAGCATTAGTTACAACCAAAGCTAATTTTCCCTCTTTCCCTCTATTTTTTTATATTGAAATTTCATTGGATAAAATTTATATTAAACCAAATGACTTGTGTTTCATCGGAACAGAAAAGAGAACTGATTGAATTCAGACTAATTACTAAGTAGACAGAAAACAAAAAGGGGCGAACTTAGAAAACACGTTTATTCTTTTTGACAACAACTAAATTCAAAATGGGGAAAACCATTAGCTATCCACTGAAATCATTCAATGGCTTCTTTTTTATGCAAAACCCTTGAGACTGGTCAGTATCCAGAATATTCTTGAATACAGAAAAAAAAACAAATAAGAGCAAATTTCAAAAAGGCAATTCAATTTTACGAGGAAACGGCGTCGAAGCTGGTAAAAGCACAATCTAATCACTAAAAACGCTGAATAAAAGCAATGACTCTTTCTTTCAACTCCAGTAGTTTGACATGCGAATTGTCATTAAGGTGCCATTTCTTTGATGATCGGACAAGACAGAAAAAGAACCTCAAAAATGGAAATTGTCAAGAATTTTGAGAAAAAAGAATTAAAGTTCGTAGTTTTTTAAAATATTCAAGAAGACAAGAAGATAACATTTCAATTAAAATAAAAGGAATGCAACCACGATTTTTGCCTGCGATAACGCTAAGAGATAGCAGAACTAAAATTAAAGAGGCTAGTCTCAAATAACCGTTTTTTTAAACAAATTTTATAAACCAATAAGACAAAACAACCATGAGTTTTCCAATAAAAACGCTATATCAGGTAATTTTTGTTGCTTAGGAAGGAGCCAATTGAAGAAGTTAGTGAGCCTAAGCCAAAAGACAACGTATTCAGGCTGAACGGCATTTAAGCCAAAAACGGCGTTGAGGCGAAAAGCTTATGCTTTTCACAAAAGCTATCACATGTCCTCTTTGGCCTTCAATTGGACGTCAATTTGAACTGCCATTAATTTAGATGTGATTTTAAAGTTTTCTGGTCTGTAACTAACGTAAAAAAATGCAATTTTTTTCAAAGAAAAGATTTTGCGTGCCAGTAAAGTCCGAAAACTTTTGAATTCTATATCTCTACAACTGGACCCAAACTACTCCTGCTCTCTCTCTCTCTCTCTCTCTCTCTCTCTCTCTCTCTCTGCTTTTCACTTAAAGCCAAGAAATGTTTCAAATTATAACGAAATAGCTAATTTGACCTATATATCAAGATTTCAAAAAAGATGGAATTTGGATACTTATTAAGCTACATTGCCGAAAAAAATCCATTAAGGATCAAATAAAAGCATTAGATAGTTTCTTCATTAGCTCTCTCAATATTGAACTAACCATTTGATTAAATATATTCGGTCATAAGAGTAGAAAACCAACATTAAATGCTGACAAAACTCAAGAATTTATTTAAAATTTATTTAATAAAATTATTAAATCAAAATTAAATTATGCAAGAGTTACAATAAACCGTAATCTGCATAAACGAAGATTTTTCCTCCAATGTTTTTGTCTGTAGCGCGGGTCAAGCTAGAGAAACTTGGCCAGAAATGCATTTGCTGTCTTCTTTAATGTAAAAAAGATAAAAATAGTAAACTTTCAAAATTTTAGCTAGAAATAAAGCAAAATCAGTTTGTTTAAACAATTTACCAATTCCTTTTTCTCTTTGAAAATAAAGCCAATGAGACTAGTGTAAACAAAACCAAGGAATTGACGCATACGTTTAAAACTAAATTTCCGTAACCCCTTGGAAAAAAAACGAAATTCAAAATGGTCTCTACAACGTTTGATATACCACAATTGACCAGCTTCCTAATGATACCATTCCTAACACTGTGCGATGGATATATCGATCGGCGATAATTGGATGAATAGGAAAAAAACCCATTGAGTATATAATTTCTCACCCTCTAAAGGGGTCGGAAGAAAAATGTTGATAATATGAATCGTTTTATCTCATTTGATGAAATACGAGAACGAGTTTTCTCATTTTTTTGTGTACGTTTAACTGTCAGATGTTTTTGTCTAACCTGGCCTCTTATGTTTTTTTTCATATTCTTCAATCAGAAGTTCTGTTAACAGAAATTTATCAATAAAATAAATAATTGCAATTTATTAATAATCATTTAGTTAGTGAGAAATAGAAGCTTTTACTTCCAAAATATTGTGAATTGAGCATGGTGGACAAAAATGTACATAACTAACAATCTGTTTCATACCAAATGTTGAAAGCAGAACATTTAAAGAAAAAAAGACAAAAAGCCAAAACAATGAGCCAAAGTTTTTTTCGATTTTTTTCACCAATTTGATGACAATATTAAAAAGATCTTTGAAAGTCATAAGAGAGAGAGAGTAAATTCCTCTGGATAACAAAATAAACAATAAAATTTTATATCAAAAATTTAAATATATATAATATATACAGTTTTAAATTTTTGACCGCTGAGTACCCCAAAGATGACAAATATTCCAGGCTAGCAATGTTAAAAGTTTTAGAAAAAAGCTCAGGATTTCTCAAATCCCATCCCACAAAATTTTTCGACCAAATAAGGTAAAAGTAGACTGACGCTTGTTATTTTGGAAAAAAATGATGTTTTTTTCTTAACTCTGCTAAAATAAACCCGGACTAAACTGCGAATTAAGATCAGTACTGGCCCTTTCTAAATGCAAGTCTACATGCACATATCAGTAATTGTATATTCACCAAGACTTGGAATACACTTGCAAGTTGATTCCCAAGTCAAAACCAACTTTTCAAAAAAAATGTCGGGTGAAGATTTCGAATTCCGAAAAAGTTTGTAAAGTTCAACGATTTCGAGGTTAATTTTAGCCGCTTTCCCGGGGTGCTCTGAAAACACTCTGAAAGATTATTCAAGACTATCAACTAGCAACCCGGGGTGTCACAGTAGGCTATATTAATAAGTTTTCAGGTGTTTCTGAGACGTTTTCAGTCGTTTGGAGCCAAATTTTTGTATTTTTTTACATTTACCACATTTCGAGCATTCCTATCAGAGGGAAAAAAGGGAAAAATTGCGAAAAAGGGTTTTGCATTTAGGGTACCCTTGCTGGCCCGGGGTCCTGCAAGCCGCTACCAAGCGCCAATGGAGCCTATTTTGGCCCAAAGTGTACAAAATCAGCCAGAATATGGGTCCAGTCAAAATTCCTCAAATATGCCGATTTTGATGCTTCCATACAGATTAACCAGTGAACCAATGATGCCATCAGTTTACTTTGACGTTTTTAGACTGGCCAAATTTTGCCAAAGATTTTCATTTAGACTTGCCAAGTCTTGACCAAGGCCTGCATTTATTAGACTTGCACGTCTTGGCCAACACTTGCATTTCGATTTGCACGTCTTGGCCAAGACTTGAATCTATACTGACAAGTGTGAAAACACTGACTTGATCATAGCTCTGATACATTGCTGATATAAGAATTGTAATTAGAAGTGCCCAGTAATGATTTTGACTTGCCGTTCAGTTCCAGAAGACAAGCCTAAACAATGCCTTTTGTAAAGATTTTTCTTGTTGTGTTTTAGCATACGCAATTTTTAAAAACTTGCTTATGAAATAGTTCAAGCAGACGACTCAGTTTTTTTGTTCATTGGAAGCTTAATCCTGTAACTCATTGAATTTTCTAACGAATTTTGTGCTGCAATTATGTGAGTCTGAAGCAGAATGCAAAGCATTAAAGCAAGGAATCCCTATACAAGCTAGCATGGCGTGCTGTTATAAATATTCTGCACAGATTTGAGCTGTTGTGTTTTTTTATATGAAGATAACATAACCACTGGATTCCTCTTTATTGATTTTTCCCCAGCTTATAATTCGGTTAGTTATAATTCCCCAGCTTTCTATATCAAATTAAGCCAATCTATGTGTTCATTACATTCGAACATTCATTCTTTTAAACTTTGATGTTTTAGGGTTATCTTAAGATTTCATTGCTATTAGAAAACATACCTCTGTTTGTTAACTGTTAGCATCGTTTTCGTTTTTTGGCACTACTTTACACGTATCGTTAAATTATAATAACACGTATTGTCCAAAATATAATACATATTTTTTTCACAAAGTCGTGCTTTGCATTCAATATTTTCCGATACGAATTTAAGGGGCAAGATTAAGGGTTTCACCACCCGGGTCGAGGTTTTTCAAAAAATATTGTAAGATTAGCGGTGAATTTTCTTTCATCGTTTAGGCGGTGTTTTTTACGCTACCAAAAGATGCGCAAAAAAGCAACGCTTAAATCAACGCTGATAATTCGAAAAATCACCGCAACATCAATTTTTTCTACATTACTTGAACCAGCGCAGGAGCTGATTTTTTGTCAACGGCAATCCGGTCAGCTGCAGACATATTTGCTAAGCTTTTAGCCTTTCTCATTTTATTACAGACGTGGGACTATTCATTGATTCGGGAAGTGTTTGTAGCATCGTGAACAAGTCATTAGCTACTTGAAGAAAAGAAAAATCTTCCCTTGCACGATGGCTAAACATAGCACCTGCTAAAGATATAAAAACTTTTGTCAATGAACCAACACCTGCGATTGGAATGATACAAACTCCAGTACCAATTAATTGCTGGCGTAGTTTTCGCTAGGATGTGGATTTTCTGGTAATGATCAATAGACTACAACTGCTAATTGGTTGCAATCTTTTCTTCGCCCCTGCCATCTCTGTGACTCAAACTCCAATTATCACTGAATGCATTTTGGTAAACGACATCAGAACACATGGTCCATTCAACTCTTCGATTAACAAAGTAATTTCCACACTTAATTTCGGCTGAGAATTGACCGCTCAAAAACCCATGCTGTTAAAAAAAATTTCACAGAAATTTCACACTAATTATCAAAAAGGATGACGTCTACCCATTAACTTACAAGATAGAAACAACACTGAAATTTGAAAATTACTTACAGAAGTACACATAGAAAAATTAAACAATTTTTCGGATCAGTTTTATATAATGCCTTTAAATTGTAAAGTACGAAAACAAATATCTTCAGTTATGGCTAGAAACAAAACATCTTGGGTTAATATGCTTATCTTCTATCCATAAGATGATCATCTATCCACAAGGTGATCCTCGGTCGACAGCTTGTTCGACATACATTATAGTATTATCTCTTGTTACAAGGTTGCTGATTATTCATTGCTATTCTTGCATTTTAATGCAACTATTCCAATGGTGAAACTTCGTAAGATTAGCGTTCAATTTCACTAGCGTTTTTCTCAGAAAATAGCGTTTTTCTTTCACTGCATTCATTGCAAATCTTGCACTTTTTATTTAAATTCATCGTAAATCTTAAATATTTTTATTGGTTTTTGACCCGGGCAGTGATGCGTCCAAAAACATTTTTTTTGTTTTTTTTTGTTGTGCTCAAAGATCATAAAGCTAAAGCTGGAGCGCAATTGCGCTTAGAGCATAATATTTTTTAGTTAGTTGACTGGTTTAACTCATTTGCCACCGTAGACTGGGACCTTTAATTATGTTTCAGAAACGGAGCAAATTGTGGTGCAATACGAGATTGTTGATGCTGATTCTGGACTAAATGCAGAAGCCGATTTCATTTTTGTGACAGATCCATCTGGAATAACTAGCTTAATTTCCTCAAGCAATGTAAGCTATCAATTTATTGCTATTTATCTATTCAAAAAAAACTTAGCAAGATTCCGGAAACGAAAAAACGGTTCGTACCATCTAAAAATTTCAACCACCCTTTTACTACAAAAATTTAACAATCCTTTTTGGAATGCGGATCCATCCAAATTACTGTTTTCCACTGAAGACGAAGGGCTCCATTCGGCTCTGAACTACTGATATTCAATCACATGGACTGTATGTCATCAAATAAACTTGAATAAAAACGAGTAGAGTGCGTCACGCGTGATAAAAAAATAAGTCATTTCACCTTAGATAACGCGCGTGAACAATGAAACATAGTCCAACACTTCGAAATCGAATTGAATTAAAATTCACTGCGATCATAGCCAGATATCTAGTTAAAATAACTATTTGATTAATCAAGATTTTTGTTTGAAACCAAAAAAGAACAACTTAATTACATCATTGGAAATGATGCAAACAAAAAACAATATTCAAATTTTCCAAGTGACCGCGTGTTATTAACATCGACCCTCAAAAGATTGAAAATATTTAAACTCAGTGGCAAAAAAATAAAAGTTTGATAGAGGTTTCATTGTCTGCACTAAATATTGACATGAGAAGTTTTCGAACTACTTTTATGGAATTTATTTAAACAACTGTGCAAATAAAATTAGTCTGAAGAGGAGAATAAGCGAAAAAAACGGGTATGAAATTTCAAAATAATTAAAAAGACAAAAATTTCCATTTTTTAAGCTTTAAGAAATCATTGAAAAACAATTTCATATTTAAAACAGGGAAATTAGATGAACCCTAAAACCCTCCAAAATCTACTTGCAGCCAAACACCATGGAAAAAAACTTTACAGCTAGATTTAAACTTGCTCTTAAAAACTACTTAAAAACTAATGTTAAACATCTAGCATCTACTAATGGAATAACTTCGAACATCACTTGCTAGATTTTTGTGAAAGAATAAGAAGAAACGAAGCCTCAAAAAAGCATCCGCAGAGACAGTATAATAAAAAAGACCTACATAGCACCTAAAACTCCAGTAGAGGACAGAAGTAAACACCTAAGACTTAAAGAGGTCAGAAGTACTAGCAAATGCGCTGAATCGACAATCAAACAACAAAGTATTTCCAGATTGTTTTTTTTTCACTTTCTCACGCACAGACTTGATTTTGATTTGTATTGGGCGCTGTATTCTTTTTTAAGGTCTGTTCTATCATTTTCAAGACTTTTGAAAAAAATTGAGGTTATACCGGAACAGGAGCAATAATGCAAGTGGTCTTGAGGCGCAAAATGCTTAGAATCTGATTCTAAAATGGAGTGCGTAGAAACAATTTGAACAATAATTCGCTTTCTGGCTCGTAATTTTTTTTCACATGCAGAAATTTGACTATAATTTTTACTGTTTTTTCCTTTTTTCGGCATCAAAGCCATTAGAACCATAAACTTTTTCATAGAAACTAAGATACAATCGATTGCACTTTCGATTACACCAATAATGAAACTTTTGGCCTCTGAATAATGAAACTTGGTGACAAGTAGAAAAAAAACAAGCAAGGCAAAGATAAAAATTACATTCATATTTTTGAAAACATTTAAATTCGAAGTCATGAAAACATTAGCTATCATCTGAAATCTCCGAATAGATTTATACTTATTCTTACCTCAAAATGAAGAACTTGAGACCTGTTCTTACCCAGAATATGTTTACTTTCACAAAAGCAAACGACAAATATTGACAAAAAAATATTTTATTACTTTTTCTGCGACTAAACTGTGTCGAAGCCGTTAATACCATAATTTAATTTATAGAAAAAATTATGTTCGAAATTGCCTTGTTTGAGCACCAATATTGTGATATGTGGCATCTGAAATATGAAACTAAGTAAAAATTATACAAAATAAAAAAAACGTAAAAAGATTTAAAAAATAAAACTATTGTTTTTTTTGGTAAAATTTAATTTTGAATTTATCTGAAAACAATAAAGAGGTTCATTTAGTTCTCCTAGCACAAAACGCAATGTACTAAACGCATAAGACTTGTTCAATTGTGCCATTCATCAACACCAGTGATGTAATGTGAGATCTGTAACTAATGAGATTAGGTAACACGAAGACGAAGAATAATGGCACAGTGCAACCTTTAAATGTCTTTTTTAAAAAAAACAATTGATTTCAAAGTCACAAAAAAACTGCATAGAAATGAAATCAGTGAATAAATTCGTTTTTCATCAATGAGAAGCCGCTAGAACCAGCATATATTCAGAATTCTTCAAACGACTTTAAAAATAACGCCAAAAAGAGATCAAAATAAAAAAAAACACTTGTAAATTCTCCTCGAAGACGGTTTTGAAACCATTATAAAAGCATCATCTATCCACTGCAAAAAATGGTTTGTTCATTACTACTCTCTTTTTAAACGGCAATTATGTAGTATCTAACCTGCCAAAGAAACTGTGAGCCAAAAAAAGAACCTCAAACATGAGAAAAATTAAAAGAAAAACGAAAACTCGTGTTATCAAAGCCAAAAAACCGTCAATTAAAACATAAACCCGCAAAAGTTTTTAAAATTTAATCCATTGGGAAGACGATACGACATGTCTTTGCTTTCTGAAGCTACATTCTGACCAAAAAGGAGAAGAAAGTGCTATAACTCTTTAATTGTTTGTTGATTTTTTTATTCAAGTGTTTTTCGAAGTCGAAACGACATAAGGTGTATTACATGGATGTAATTGTTCCCTATATTGTGGATATGGATAAATTTGCCAAAAAGCCAAAAGATCAGTTTTAATTGATGCTTTTTGGATAGTTACAGAGTTAAATTAGCAAAAGCGGCAGATTTTATTTAAAGGACACTATTTAAGGTATGGCAAGAAAAACTAGCTTTCCGTAGAACTAATAAAGATTGAGTCAGCATTGTTTTTTAGATGCCATATTTGGCTGAATTCTGTGAATTAAGAAAAATTTTCAGCCATAAATGGATCAAAATCTTCAACAGCACTCCTACATTCTTAAAAAAAGAAGCAACAACATATTTAACATAATTTTCAGCAGAAATGCCAAAAAATTGAGCAGAGTCACGGAAAAACAACAAAGACCAGCCAAAAATTCTCAAAACTTTAAAACTCATTATCTCCGTGGAGAAACCCAAATTTAAAAAAATGTATTATATATTCTAGGCACAACGGGCTTTCAAATGATACCTTTCTAATTCGACTAAAATTACTGAACAAAAAATCCATTTGAGTATACAGTTCCTGCCCCGATGAAGTAGGTCGGAACAAAAGGTTAACAAGTTAAATACCGCTACTTAGCCGAGATTAGTGTACTCTTTGAAATGACGTATTGCATTTGATTATAAGATGTCTATTAGAGAAATTTTTATAATTTTAAAGCCCAGTTTCTCTTTTAAATTCGTTTTTGAACATCTAACAAGGAGACTCGGTAATGTGGTGTAATTTCACATAAAGTTCAGACCCCGCCCACCTATTTTTTGGCATAACTAACTACCAAATGAGGAACAGATCGTATACCTCCAAAAATTAAGTTTTTTTCAAAAAAAAGTTGGTGAATAAACAAAATTATCGCCTCCAAAGCAAACAACTCAGTGTAGAAAAAAATGCCACATTAGATTGATGAGATCTATCATCATTTAGAAAGCGAGTCTGTCATCATTAAGATCTATCACCATTAAGAAAACAACAACAAACAATAATTGCATCTCAAATTTTATGTCCACTTTAGAAAAACATAATAACAAAGTCAAATTAGCGTCAGATAAAACTGAAACTAAACAATTTCATTTCTTCTTCATTAGAAAGACATGAGACCAGTCCATAATAAAGCTCGGTAACATTAAGAGAAAAAGTAAAAAAAAAACAGCAAATTTAAAAAGTTTTTTTAAAGCCTATATTTTTAAAAACAAGATATATCGAAGTAATGAAAATCAGAACTGAAAAAGTCCATCAGAATTATGATAACCTATGTTTCTATAGGTGGGCTATCAGACCTGTCATTTTTCAGTTTTATATGCGGTCACAAACAGAAAACAAATAGAAACAATAATTAAAATTTCATTTAAAACTTGGGAGAAAACGCTGTCGAAGCCGTAACGCCAAATTTTGCCGATCAAAATGTCTTTAATTGCGCCTTGTTTGAGAGCCGATAAATTGGTATTTGACCTCTCATTAATGAGACTAGGTAGCAAATAGACATAAAGAAAAAATGCAAAAGTCAATGAGACCCGAAAAATAATTCTTTTTAAATTCATGAAAACCATTTGCTACAAATTGAAAAATTACGAAAAAGAATTGTTTAATTGTCCGAAACAAACCCTTCAGACCTGTAATTTTTCAGAATTCAAAAATTACGTCTCCAAAAAAAACGTCAAATACGACAAAAATCAAAAACTAATTTATTTTTTTGCTAAAATCCTGTTTCGAAGCCAGTAAAGTCATAACGAATTCCTTAAAAACATGTAATTTTGCAAATTTTCAGTTTTTTGTGACACCAAGAGTGTCATATGTGACCTGTAATTAACGAGACTAGGTAGCAAATAGACAATAAAATGAACAAAAATCCGAACTTAAAAAGCTTATTTTATTTTTAAAAAAAACGGTCTACAAAGTCATAAAAGCCATCACCTATCTACTAAAATCAGATTATGGGTATATCTATTCGTTCATGAAAAGCCAATGAGACTTTTTATTATCCACGAAAATTCATACGACTAAAAAGACAAAGTAGAAACGACAGGTAAAGACAATTATTAAAAAATTAATAAAAGTGTTCGGGAAAGTCGTCTCTAAGCCATTAAAACCACCATTTGTGCCTTTAAAGATTTTGATATGTTCAAATTTGTCTTATTTTTACGCCAAGAGTATGATATTTGAACTGTCAATAATGTTATAATTTGACAAAACGAGAATAGAAGCGTGAAAAATAGTCGAAACCATAAAAAAAGTAGTGAAATCTAGTTGCATCAAAGTCAGAAAACCATAACCTAACGCGTATAACCGCAAAACTGATTATTAGCCAATTCAGTAGAATGATGAAGCATTCTGTCTTTTCCGATACTAAGCTACAAAATGACCAAATTATTTAAAAATCAATTATTTTAAAAGTTTTCATTTAAAAATCAAACACTTTTAAAATTCAAAACGTACATAAGCTTTCGAGTAAAAAACTGGATACGGGAATTTGGAGCTGTTGAGAAAGCCATATGGACCGATCACCAGTGAGCTTTTGATTAGAATTGTTATGTTCTTTTTTAATGTAAAAAAAGATTAAATCTTTTTTCACAAAAAGACCGACTGTTTTTAATCCCAGTAATTTTTGGTATGTAGGAGTCCACGATTAGTCCACAACTAGCCTTGCTAATGCTGTTTATCCATTATGAAACCTTAATTTTATCGAATGTAATTGATATAGATAACTAATTAGTTATAATATTAAAAGTAAATGCCGTGTTTTTGATAATCATCGAGTAAACTTAGCAAAAAAACGTCAAAACTTTAATTACAGAGCACTCTCAAAACTATCCCATGTTGGAGTTTACATTGATTAATTCCGACAATTTAGTCAGAGTTATTTAAAGAACCTTATTTTGTGCTATTCTTGATGAAAAATGCTGATTTTTGAAATATTTAGCGAAAATTTTTGCAAAAAAATAAATCAATATAGTCAACATTTGCTTTTGAAAAAAATCAGCAACACTATTCGTAACAATTTTAAATTATTTTAGCAAAATAGACGAACTTTTAGGTAAAATTTTCAGAGAATGTGAATGAAAATAGCGCATATCAGTTTAATAATCACACATATTTAAACATGGATAACGCGCTCTAGAAAGAAATTTCAAAAATGTTTTTAATTCTGTGTTCTACGCTGGACGGGCTTTTTAATGGTACAACTCACAATTCTCTACGATGAATATATCGATAGGTCAAAAATGACTGAATAAAAAACACTTTTGAGTATATGCTCCACCCCCCCCCCCCCCCCCCCCCCTCAAGAGGGGTCGTAACAATGAAAATTTATCAATCAATTCTAATCATTGCAGAGCAACAATTATTGTTAAAATCAAACCAAATTTACTTTCTGGACAATTAATTATTTAAGGCAAACCCTTTCTTACTGACAAAAGTCAAGAAGAGTCAAGCTTCTGAAGAAAATCTTTGCAAATCGTTGATCCAAAATTGAAGTTTAAAGAGATTGCATATCTCCAATTCCATAACTAGATTATGGAAAATCCCAAAACTACCAGGGACCTCATTTGAAACTTTACTGGAGTTTAAAATGTTTGCATGATAAATTACCCGAAAAATTGAACTACGTTTCACGACAAGGATCGAACTAATTTCTGCAGATCAAATGGAAATAATGGAAAAATTGGATACAGAGCTCCAGCTATGAGTGGTTAAGGATCACAAGTTTAATTGAAGGTTCTTCTCTATTAAAAAGCTATGCCGTCACAACCAGGCATCCACGACAATTTTTAAGTGTCCTAATTGAAGCATTAAAGTTCTGTTCCATCCCAGTCATATGGTTTAAAAGCTCTTTTGAAGTCTGAATTTTGTTAGTTTCACAAAAACTAAATTTCACTTGAGTCTCAGATAAAGAATTCATTTTAGCAAATTAAAATAAGTTACCGAAATGTTTCTTTCGCAAGCTTTCCAATTATCTTCCGATACATATGTTACAAGCTTATTATCTAGAAAGTTTTTGCGAAAGGCGGTTCCCTCGACAAGTATGTTTTAAATACCTAACAAATCAACAATCATTTCAATCACCTTTTAAAATTTGTTTTGAATCTGGCAGGGCATAGACTTTAATCTTGCAAAGCGTCTGTGAACAAACGTTTATTGTGAGGTCTGTGAGAATATTGCATAACCTGGGTGTGATCATGCATATGATTCAATCGTCAGTGTCCATGTGCAAAATAAAGCAAAATGATCCTCTTAACACTGACATATAACTTCGAGCTGGCTCAAGGTTGCACGAGTACTTGCCATGTATGTTTCAGGGCAAGTTAGTGTTTGCACCAGTGGACTTTGAAGCTCTCTATGCAGAAATAAACAGCTCCACTGGAAACACAATGAGAATTTTTGATATAGTTGTCACAGCAAGTGACCAAGGAACGCCCAAGTTATCACAAACTACAGCAGTTAGTAAAACTCTCCCTCCTCCATCAATTTTTAGAATCTCACTTGACTCCCTGTCCTACATCATCCTTCAAAACAACTTCTTTTTCGGCAGACTCTTTCTGGGCTCCCATAATTATAAAGGATTGATAGGTCTTAAATTGTCATCTCTGATTATATGTGGCCCATTTGAATCATAGGTTTTCATCTCACTGAGGCCCAGAATTAGATCCCGACATAAAAACATAACAAGGAGGTCAAAAATTACTATAATAACACAGTAATGCATCCTATTTAAATTCGATCTAACGTCTGCCCTAGTTGAGAAGACCGAACAAAAACGACGCAAGAAATGTTCGGTATGTTCGGTTTTCTACGTAAGAAATGGTCGGCATGTTCGGTTTGTTCGGTATGATCGGTTTCAAATGAAAGAAATTGTCGGTATATTTGGTCTAGAAAGTAAGAAAGCTTCGGTATGTTCGGTTTTGCGAGATTCGGTATGTTCGGTTCGGAATGTAAGAAAGATTCGGTATGTTCGGTATTTAAACATAAGAAATCGTCGGTATGTTTGGTTTTGGACGCAAGAAATTATCGGATTTTTCCATTGGGAAAATTGATATTTCTGTTTAAAATGTAGTCAAACGTTACGATAGCGTTCTTTTTACAGGAATTTCAAACGTACGTCTCAAAGAAAAATTCTGGAAAAGTGTGCAAAACTCCTGAAAATTTTTCTTTAGCTCGTTGGCCGAACTAGTTATGCAAATATAAAGTTCTTGATTATTTTTGAGTTTTAGAATGTAACATACTTGTTGAAAATTGATGAAAATTTTGTTAAATAATTCACTCTCACTGGGATTGGACATACTTTTTTGTAGTTTACAAGTAAGTTCTTTGACGGTTGGTTATGTTTGAAACAAAACGTGCCGACCGAAGTTTCTTCTATGTTTAATCGTGGTAGGAAAACTCAAAATATGATAGTTCTTAATGTTTCTCTCAACGATACCGAATCTCTCTTACGTTAAAAAACGACGATACCGAATCTCTCTTACGTTTAAAAACGACAATACCGAATCTCTCTTACGTTAAAAAACGACGATACCGAATCTCTCTTACGTTAAAAAACGACAATACTGAACCTTTCTTATATTAAATACCGAACAAAAACGACAATACCGACGAAAAAATCGTAAGGGCTTTCGTCGTTTTTGGCTAGAAAAAACCGACAATACCGACAATTTCTTACGCTTAAAAACCGAAGATTTCTCAACTAGGGTGAACAAAGACCAGGGAAAAGTATTTTCATAGGCACTTCGGATCCGTCAAGATCGAATTAAGGACAGAGAGTTGGTCTTTTCATGAGCAGATTTTGATCAAACTTTTCTGAAAACTTTTCTCAGATCTTAGTTAACCATCCCATTTTTGTTAAACAGCCTAAAAAGTCTCAAAGACAACTTGGTTCTATACATTTCGTGGATCGTAGCCGATGAATACCTGTAAAAAATTTCAAAGTGAACTGGAAATTACAGTATTTTGTTCTGCTTCCTATCCAAATTGCACAGTTTAATTACATCTTGCAAAGTACGCCACTTATGCGTGTCTGGAAACGCAATTCAAACATTACTCTTATCATTACTACTACTACTTTCTATTACTTCAACAATAATGTATTCGCAAACATACACTTACTAGAGTTAGCGGGATTTAAGCAAAGCAAAATGATCCTGACAATGGCATAGCAATGCCCGTGATCACTACTTTCACCCGAAGTGACAAGTAACTAGAAAGCAACGGACCGGCCGATAATCACGACAACCATGTCAAACGCGCAAGGCGCAACCACCGGTCTATTCAACGGGACAAAGTTTTCATCATATAATGACACTGTGTATTTATTAGCAGGCGCCGTAATCTTCTCAGCAGGCTATTATCGCGCTCATAATTTGTTCGAATCGGAGAGGAGTATTGGAGAATTTTTGTACGACTCTAAGAGGTGTTGTGGTTGCGCGTCTTATTTAATAGATAAATTTTTGGAGTGTATTTAGAACAGGATGTAGAAATCAATGCTGCATGTGAAAACTAAATGGTTAGGTCAAATGGCTGAACTACCTGAAGAGCAGAGGAAGCGAGATTGGTTTTCTGTTCACATCATTTTTTTGAGAGAGCTGAGAGAGTACGTGTGAATCACCAAGTTGCGCTGAGCGAGCGAAAATTTTGATCACGTGCGGCTTTTTCAAAAACACAATTCAACGCCCCCTATGCGTGTTTGAAGATGCAATTCGTGTTTGAAAACGCAGTTCAAGCATTACTCTTATCATTGCTACCTTTCTATTACTTCAACAATAATGTATTCGGGAACATGCACTGATTAGAGTTAGCGGGATTTAAACAAAGCAAGTGTGTAAACAAAGCAATAGTGTGTTTGGAAGCATTTTTGACCATCGGAAGCAAATATTACATCTATAGTTTCAAACTTCAACTATTTTTTACCATTTGCTTTATCTTTAGCAGTTTTTGTATTCTTGTTTGGCTTCCTGTAGCCATTGAGGGTTTTGCGGTTGAAATTAGTTGTTCTTTTTACTGTTTCTTTGGATTTTACGCTTCTCGCTGTAGTTTTTCTCGGTCACTTCTTAGATAAGAGCACTTCTATAGATGTTGCTACTATGAGGTAACACTTAAAGGCTAGGCACAGCTTTTCCAATTGACATTTTCGAATCTTTCTATTACTTATTATTATTTGTCAATGCTCGCCTCCAAAACGCCCAGATTTACCAGCATCAAAGTTTCTGATATATCTACAAGCTGTTTTTAAAATAGCCAAGTTGAGAAAAATAAATCAAGCAATTGAATCATTTGACTGCAAAAGCTAAGCGTAATTTCGAAAAAAGCTCAAGGAGATTTTTCAAACAAAGACAATTACATGCATCTTGTTTGACGTGTTCTATCATTTTTTTATCCTTTTTCGCACATACTAAAGAAGAGATTGGTTACGTGTAGGTCCTGTACAGTACCGTCGTTGTTGACCTTGTTCACTTTCTTCTCTGCGCGACATTTCGCCACAAAAGACATAATCCACGCAGTAGATGATTCTGCATTCTGTAGATCCAAAATTTGTCTGTCTGTAGCTGGTCTGGACACCACTGTCGTGGTCGATAACACGGGTCAAAGAATTCAATGAGTTGAATTTTAAATTAAATTTTGAACTGAAAATATACAAAAATTAGCTTGTATTTATAGTGGTTATCTAGGCGAAAATATACAGAGAAAATTTAGATTAGCTAAAAATATTTTACATGATTGGCATGTGAATAGATCTTAACTCCGAATCCCGGAGGTGATTTTCTATTTTCATCAACATTTCATGAGAATCATATATGGCTTGGGTACAATCGAGTTCATTAGTTGGAAGTCGGTGGATGTTAAAATCAGGTTTCTGTTGGTGGGAGAATTTGCTTCTGACATATGATTGATAGGTCAATAAGATAATGATAGCGCCAAAACAAAATTAGAATTGAGTTTAGTTTTGTGGCCAATACTTATCGACACAGCAATAAAGTTCGTCAGGTAAGTTCTTCTTTCGTTCTTTGAAACTTTAATAAAGAAAACTTCTAAGTTTCTTGATGTTTCTTTGAAACCATCACATCCTTCCTCCTTTTTAAGCAAGTTTGTGGGTATAGATTCTCCAAATCTGTCCTGTCGGGTTGTTTTCTGTTTCTTGTTGATGTTCGTGGAGGCTCTGAGGTTTCGGGTTGTTGGTGCTCTGCAGATGATGTGGCTGCAGAAGCTTCATCTTGAAGTGAAGGTCCCACATCTGTACTCTGAAGTTATTGTTTTGATTGAGATATGGTCTCCTCCACTGCTGGTTCATTTTTCACATTGTCCTCGTCTAGTCTCGCAATTTGGTTGTCGCTCACTAGAATAGTCCGTGCTGAGTTTTCGGGCTGTATGAAAGATGTGTTCAAGCCCTTCCTGATGATGAAGGTAGCAGGAACTGCCTTTGAGTTTTAGTTGGCCTTGAATAGAATGGGTTCGCACAAGTTGAAATCTGCTATTGCTGGTAGTCTCACTCTGCGTCCCAACAAGAGTTCAACTGGAGTTTTGCTCCTCGTCTTTGAAGTGTTGCGATGTGTCATCAGTGCCCTTTGCAGGAATGCTCCAAACGACACATTAAGGTTGGGACTCCATGCTTGAAGTGCCCGCTTCACTGTCTGAACTGCTCTTTCAGCTAGTCCATTAGCTCTTGGATGATAGACGGGTGATTCTATGTTCTTAATTCCCAGTGATTCACACCACTGTTTAAGATCACCACTTACAAATTCACGACCATTATCAGAAACTAAAGTTTTTGGTATTCCGAATCTTGCAAAGATTTGACTAAGATATATTTTAACTGTTTCTGATGCTCTATTTACCGCGGGGAAGGCTTCTATCCAACCAGAACCCTCGTCAACAATTACTAAGATATTGCCTTGGTCCTTAACATAACCCCAGTCCATGTGGAGCCGTTCCCAAACGTCGGCTTCTGGCCACGTAGAGACCGTTTTTCCCAGGCTAGGCCTGTTCAATTGACAATTCTTACATTTACTAACAAAGTGTTGAACGTCTTTGGTAATGCCAGGCCACCATGCTATCATTCTGACTGATGCCTCAGTTGCATTCTTTCCGGGATGTGTCTCTTGCGCTTTTGCCAAAACCAAGTGTCGTAGTTTGGGTGGAATGAAAGGAACAACACCTCTGAAGATGATTCCATTATGTAAAGTAAGTGCATCTTTCTGTTGTTCGAATCCTTTTTCCGCTTCTGAACATTGTTTCCAATTGCCGCTTTTGATTCGTTTCATTATGTCCTGAAAGAGTCTGTTTGTTCCAAGTTCAGTTTTGATTTCTGCTTGGGTCACCAAATCACTATGGGCGAAGTAGATGTTATTGATTGCGAAGCACACTCGATCGTTGTCCGACTCCTCTTCGCCAAAATCCATTCTGCTCTAAGCATCTGCATGGGGTATCTGCTCTCCTGGTGTGTACCTCAACTCATAGTCGAAACCCATTAGAGCTATTGCCCATCTTGTGATTCTCGCTCATGCTGTCTTCGGGATCTCCTCGCCTGGTGCAAAGAGATATTTGAGTGGTTTGTGGTCAGTCTGTAGGGTAAATCGTCTTCCAAGAAGGAATTGTTTTAATCTTGTGACCACAAACACAATTGCCAGTGCTTCCCGCTCTATGTCGAGTAGTTTTGCTCCGCTGGAGTCAATTTTCTCGATACATATATGACTGGATGTCCTTCTTGCGAAAGGACCCCGCCAATGGCTTTTTCAGAGGCGTCAGTAGTAACTGTTGCTTCTTTTTGTATACTATATGGCTGTGCTAGTGGGTTAGCACATAATTCATTTTTTATGTCTTCAAAGGCTTTTTGTTGCATTTTGCCCCATGAGAAATCGCTATTTCTCATGTTATTTAAGGGTAGCATTTTTGTTGCAAAATCGGGAATCATTCTTCCGTAAAAATTAGCTAGCCCAACAAACTATTCGAGTTCTTTATTGTTAGTTGGTGCTTTTGCATTTTTTATTTTTTCAACATGTTTGGGATCTGGTGCTATTCCCTCCTTTGAAATGGAGTATCCCAAAAAACTAACGCTATCGACTGGTTTTAGGTTAGATTTTTTCTCACGTAGTCGACTCTTGACTGCAAGCATTCTCTTGTCAAACTGCTCCTTGGTAGTTCCATACACCAATACATCGTCTTGAAAGATCACAACACTTTTAATTCCTTTGAGTGTTGATTCGATGCAATTCTGGAAGATTGAAGAAGAGTTTTTCAATCCCTGAGGTAGTCGGCACATCTTGAACAGTCCCTGAGATGTGTTGATTGTGCATATATCATTAGCTTCTTCGTCAAGTTCAATTTGATAGTAGGCATCTGAGAGGTCAATTTTGCCAAAGTATGCGGCCCCATGTGATTGTGGAAGATCGTCTCCATGTCCGGTATTGGGTAGTCCTCATCCATGACCTTGCCATTGATGTGCACTTTCAAGTCCACGCAAAGTCTCAGTTCTCCACTCTTCTTTCTCTGCCACACCACTGGAGATGCATCAGTGACTCCTCTTAGCTGTACCGGTTCAAGGATGCCTTGTCTGACCATTTGTTCCAGCTTCTCTGTGACATTGTCTTGAAGAAGTAGAAGTATTTTTCTGGCTTTGCAGAACATTGGCTGTGTTCCTGGTATCAACTTCACATGAGCTTTGTAACCCTTCACAGCAGGTAGGTGCTCGGCTTTGATGTTGTTCACGCCGTGCTTGGGTAGAAGGTCTCTACCATGTAGTCAAAATTCTTTATCAGACTGCACAACTGCAAGTTGTTTTTGAGTGAGCCTGCTTCCGTTCCACTCAACGTCACAAGTAAGTGATCCCAGAAGCGTTAATTGATGACCATCAAAAGATTCAAGATGTCTTATCTTACCATCCAACTGAGGTTTACCAAACTCAGTCCATATTTTTGATTCTATCACTGTGCTATCTGCACCTGTGTCTACCTGCATTTTTACTTTGCAGTTATTTACTGCGATATATTCCCATGTCACAGACATGCTAAAGATTTGTTCTTTAGTATAAAACATTCCCATCTCCGATGCTGGAGATGCATGCTCTGAAGAAACATTTTCTTCTTCGCAAAAGTTATTCTGTTTTTTGTACTTACCTGAATTTGGTTGGGGTCTACTTCTACACATTTTTGAGAAGTGTCCCACCTTTTCACAGGTGTTGCATTTGTTACTTAGCGCTGGACAGGGTCTACTAGAGTGTGGCTTACCTCCACACCTAGTGCACATGTTGTTATTTTTATCAGCCGTAATTTTTTCATTTGGTTTTTGAAAGGTCTTTTTGAAGTTGAACGCAACTTCTTCTTTCACATTAAAGGGCTTATTACCTGATGAAGAACTTGCAAAAGCCAATGCTTGACTTCTGAACTGTAAGCTCTCGGTCATTTCAGTAACCGACATTGTTGGTTTTGCTTTAATACCGTCTAGTAGTCTAAGTTTTGCTTCAGGGTCCCTCAAACCTGAGATAAACTTTTTTTACCAGCTCCTTTTTGGGGTTGGCCGCTGTTTTCAGTTTTTCGAAGTCACAATAGCGTGCTTCTTCTCTAAGACGTGCGAGGAAGTCGTCGTCTGACTCCCCTACACCTTGTATAACGGACGGAAAGTTAGTCCTTTCTGCCGTTACTAATCTCTCTTTAGGAGAAATAAAATTTTGAATCGCCAATCTGATGTCTTTATACGGAGTGTCTATCAAATTCCTAGGACTCATTAGGCTCCTAAGTTTAATAATTGCATCTTGCCCGCACATACTAAGGAAGAGATTGGTTACCTGTAGGTCCTGTACAGTACCGTCGTTGTTTACCTTGTCCTCTTTCTTCTCTGCGCGACATTTCGCCACAAAAGACATAATCCACACCTAGTGCACATGTTGTTATTTTTATCAGCCGTAATTTTTTCATTTGGTTTTCGAAAGGTCTTTTTGAAGTTGAACGCAACTTCTTCTTTCACATTAAAGGGCTTCTTATCTGATGAAGAACTCGCAAAAACCATTGCTTGACTTCTGAACTGTAAGCTCTCGTTCATTTAAGTAACCGACATTGCTGGTTTTGCTTTAATACCGTCTAGTAGTCCAAGTTTTGCTTCAGGGTCCCTCAAACCTCAGATAAACCTTTTTTTACCAGCTCCTCTTCAGGGTTGGCCGTTGTTTTCAGTTTTTCGAAGTCACAATAGCGTGCTTCTTCTCTAAGACGTGCGAGGAAGTCGTCGTATGACTCCCCTACACCTTATATAACGGACAGAAATTTTGCCCTTTCTGCCGTTACTAATCTCTCTTTAGGAAAAATATAGTTTTGAATCGCCAATCTGATGTCTTTATACGGAGTGTCTATCAAATTCCTAGGACTCATTAGGCTGCAAAGTTTAATAATTGCATCTTGCCCGCACATACTAAGGAAGAGATTGGTTACCTGTAGGTCCTGTACAGAAACGTCGTTGTTGACCTTGTCCTCTTTCTTTTCGGCGCGACATTTCGCCACAAAAGACATAATCCACGCAGTAGCTGATTCTGCATTCTGTAGATCAAAAATTTGTCTTTCTGTAGCTGGTCTGGACACCATTGTCGTGGTCGATAACACGGGTCAAAGAATTCAATGAGTTGAATTTTAAATTAAATTTTGAACTGAAAATATACAAAAATTAGCTTGTATTTATAGTGGTTATCTATGCGAAAATATACAGAGAAAATTTAGATTAGCTAAAAATATTTTACATGATTGGCATGTGAATAGATCTTAACTCCGAATCCCGGAGGTGATTTTCTATTTTCATCAACATTTCAGAGAATCATATATGGCTTGGGTACAATCGAGTTCATTAGTTGGAGGTCGGTGGATGTTAAAATCAGGTTTCTGTTGGTGGGAGAATTTGCTTCTGACATATGATTGATAGGTCAATAAAATAATGATAGCGCCAAAAAAAAATTAGAATTGAGTTTAGTTTTGTGGCCATTACTTATCGACACAGCAATAAAGTTCGTCAGGTAAGTTCTTCTTTCGTTCTTTGAAACTTTAATAAAGAAAACTTCTAAGTCTCTTGATGTTTCTTTGAAACCATCACAGTCTAAATACTTTAAGTTAAGATCCCATTTGAGGTGCGCGTTAATGATCAAGCTCATCCAGACAATAATCAGCCATGATAAGACTTTAGCTTGTTTTTCATACGTGCTCGTTTTCAACTCGTTCTCTAGGAGGCCGTGATTAGACCGATCCAGACGGTAGTCAGCCAGCTATACTTTAGTGAACCATATTTTAGCTCGTTTTACACCCCTGCTCATTATTTACCTCATTTTTAGACAGACCCAGCCTGACAATGATCTGTCTGGTGTATCAATTTGATAGTTTGTGTTTCTACAACATATCACCTTTGTTTTCAGGTGAATGTAGTAATCACAAATGAGAACGACAATTCTCCATTTTGGTTCAAGTTCCCCTCAGAGGACACTCTGATCGTTACTGAGAACTTCGAATCCACAACCCAGTCTGTCTTTCAATTCGTGGCCAAAGACAACGACGATGCCGATAAGATTGTTTACTCCATCAGAGAAGAAAAGCCCCTTACAGGTAAATTTTTTTTTTTACAAATTTAAGATCCGTTCATGCTAATCAATAAGTGAAGACTATTTGCAGGTCGCTGGTTCTGTCAATTATGTTTAGCACATGTTTGCTACCTTGCCCCTCAAACATTTTTAAAACTTTGTTTTGATTATCCAGCACGCCAAAAAATCTATACTCAAATGTGTTTTGGTCTCTTAACTTTTAAAAAATTAGTTTAAAACCAAAATTTAACTGCACTAAAAAATAGCTGTTGAGAAGACTTTTGCAGACGTATAATTTGAATTTTGCTGGACGCCGACTTGGTTAGTTCTTTTTTTTCCTGCCGAGTAGTAGTTTTTTACTGGAGTTATTTGATCGTCGGCACGCAAAATAAATGCCGCAATAATATCCCGCATTTTGCCCTGTCAGCCATTTGAAAAGACTAGCGACTAATAAAGTCGAAGTGGGCTTTTCATTAAAAACTCTTTTCATTAGTCTTGGAACGTTTTGTAATTCCCAAAAAACAGTCGACCCAAACTTAATTCATACCCGAGGTCTTTTCATACCCAAATAGAGTCAACTCGAAATATCTTCGTGGGTATTTTTAAACCAATAGATTGGTGTTCTAGGGCCTAGAAATTTTCAAGTTCTAGGGCCTCTTAGATGTAAAATTTAAGCATTCAAAGCTGCAAGTAAAGCACCAACTGCACCATATATGATGTTAACAGAACACAATGATTATTGTAATTGATAGTTTATGTATAGGATTGCAAACTGTTGCTACGTTATTGAATTTAGGAAATATATTTCAGACCATTTTCGGATTGAAGCTGAAAGTGGAGAATTGTACGTAGTCAAACAGCTGAATAGAGAGCAATATTTGAATGTTGCTGATGAAAACCAACCCAAAATTACAGTGGAGGCGTCCGATGGCACAAATATCCTCGTCTCGCTTCTCAAAATTAGCATTCAAGTAGTCACTCCTATCATAGTTTAGGATACATGATCATGTTAGCTTTACTGCATCGTGAAAACATTCACTTGCTATATCTCCATTCATAGCTCATACTTGTTTCGCAAACCCACTATCCACACCCAAGTTGAGTACCCGTGTTGAGGCCAAGGACGAAAAAACGACGATATTACTGTTAGAAATCGTGGTTATTGGCATTTTTCGTCGTTCTCTCTGTTTTCGTCGTTTGCATCGTCATTTACGTGTAAGGAAAGATAGTTTTTCCGTCTTTTTTCGTTTCTCACGTCGTTTATTTTGGAAAAAATTAACGTTTTTGATCGTTTTTGTCGTTTTTACTGATCAAAGAATAACGACAAGACAAAACATCTTGTGTTTTGTTTTGTCAAGATATTTTCTGTCACAAGTCAATATCCCTAGTTCAAAATTAATACCAAATTTGCAAAAATTTGACATTTTTGCTCGATAATGCCAAATTTGTAAAAATTTGCAAAATAATGTTAAGTTTGCAAAAAATTGCAAAAGATCGACCGAGTTCGTTCCGGTCGAGCCCTCCTTAATTTAGCAATGTGGGTTATTTTCCTAACCAGTTCTCTGAGAATGCATAATTCAATTGAAAAATGTTAAAGTACACCTTGTAAACGATATGTGTGGTCAAATAACCCTACAAGGCCAACTGCTAACAATTAGGGACAAAAATATTGAGACTTGTTTGCAAATATTTGTAAAATTAATGCATTATTTTACAAAATTAGCAAAAATCTTTATAAATAATTCCAATTTGACATTAATTTTAAACTAGGGATTGTCAGCCATTTGAGGAGGGGAAAATAACCAAACAAAGAGCAAATCTGTTATAACGACAAAATGGACATTTATTCCGACAGCACACCACTCAGCTTTTGAACCCCAAAGTCAAATTCAAATTGTTTGACTTCACTACAAAGTTTAATAATTTCTTCCAAATTGTCTACAGTATTCAATTAGACTAACAAGGCACATGTTTTTCCATGTTGATTCCGTCCTTTACTAGTTTTTCCTCAAGAGAGCTGCTAAATGAAACAATACTTTCATAATAAAAAGACTTATACCAAAAGATATGGCTTCATCATTTTTGCTCAAGCAGAGCGGAACATGCTAGTTTTTATGATCAGTGGAAAAAAGTCAAAAAGCGATTTTGTTTGTGTTTCAGCAAATCCATGTAGATTATTTCAATTTGAATTGGAAGGAACTGCACCCCTAATTGTGCAGAAAATAGTATTGGTCACAAACTAACAATTTTAGTTGTTGATGCTGACAAAAGCACGTCCAAAACGGCAATTCTTAGCCGATGGAAACCATAATTGTTAGGTCCCTAATTTTTAGCCCAGTTCGGGACGTGACAACAGTAATACTAATGTTTATTTGTTTTGAAGATTGGCAGTAATATTTAGAAACAATAGACCACTTTAACAATTTCTCATTGCCTTCAAAGCTCGGCGTGTCATCAAGGTCACTTCTAAAAAATTTAGAGTGACTTCTATGAGAAAGTCAAAAGATTCAAATTTTTTGGGCCTTATAAATCGACGCGAGATGATCGTTGCAAAAAATCGATAGGGTAGAAAGGAGTTAAATGACACAAATAACCTTGATAGTTAGTTAAACGATATTATATTAAAATTAAATGCCCGAAGAACACCAAAGTCTTCATCACTTCATTGCTGTAGTTTTATTTGAATATTCGGATTCTATATTTAAAACTACAGTTTATTAAATGAATAATTTCGAAGAACTGCTGTGCAAAAAACCAATAAGCAAACTCCGATGAAAGGTTTGCGTTAATAACAGGCCACATTTCAGGCCACAAAATGAAAGATTTTGAGTTCCTAATAGACGAAAGATAGTTCTAGCCTCATAGGGAAGTTTACTATCGAAAAAAATTTGAATTCTATTTCAGAGCTCTTTTTTAGAAAATTTTTCATATTTTTTTGTTTTCTTGGGTCACCTAGCGACTAGTCAAATTTGATATCTAGGTTCCGTTAGTTGCAAACCTGATTTACAGTTAAATGAAGCCCAATGAACAAAAAATTCCTTTTCAAGTGATTGCTCGTGTTTTTTTTTGGCCTCGACTCTGAGTTACGTAATTTTAAATGAAGTATTGATTTTGAGATTTTACTAAATTTTTGGAGTCCTATACCATTTTCTCGTTGATTAAAAGTGCAATAGATTTCGTAATAATAAGCCTTATGTGAACCTATCTAGCGCTTTCAGTGGACAGCTAATGGCTGTTACGCCTTTAAAGTGATTTTTCGAGAAACGTTAACCGATAATAAACCTATTTTCGCGAAATGTACTTCAGTGTCAGTAGACAGGGCCCCCTTCTTTTCTACTAAAAAAAACTAATCTGGTTAGCTGTTTAATCTTCTAACTATGTGCTTTATGATTTCAATGCGACAAGTTTTTTTAAAAAAATTAAGAAAATATTTTTTGATATTTTCTTAATATTGGCTCCTCCTGAACTCTTATCACTTTATGCTGATATTGACATCTCCCATTAGTTTAGAGAAGACGTTCACAGGAAGATGGATAAGGTTTTCAGAGAACAATTTTAGATTTAAAAGCTAATGGCTCCGACAATTCATTCTCGCTTTTCTACTGAATTTTTAATTTTTGCCTATATTTTTTGTTGTTTCCATAGTCAAAAGACTTATTGTGACGTCTTATTGATTACCTATGAACGAAAAATGTTTTTTCCTTAAATCGAGGCATAAGCTCCAACTGAGCGTGTTTATTGAGTTCTGCTCGAAGTTACTGAATTTAATGTCTGTTAAGACTTCAAAAATACTTTTTCGGAAAATTTTTTCTGCAAGTCAGTCTCAGTTATCTTCCAACCTCCTTTTTTCTAATTCAATCAAAATCAGTCTATTTAGCGGTTTATCTTCTAACTATTGTTGTTATGACTTCGATGCACGAGTTTTCACATTTTTTTTAGTTTTTGGTATTTTTAATTCGTAATTTTGTGTCCTTTTGGAGTCTTAACACATTATCCTAATATTGATAGTTGCATTGGCTTAGAGATAACGTTTAATGGATCATATATAATGTTTTAGGGAGAAACTTTTGGTTTAAATGGCTTCGACACTTTCTTCTCGCACTTTTCTACTGAATTTTAGGATTTTGTCTGTATTTTTTGTTGCTTTCATTATCGATGTTTTATTGTAATGTTTTGTTGATAACTTATGAATTACAAACATTCGTGTTGCCTCTTCAAAGCATAAATTAGCGTATTTATTAGCTTCCGTTGAAAGCTATTGAATTTAATGGCGTTGATACTACAGGTTTCTTCAAAAAAAAATTCGTTGTTTTAATGTATTTGTTCAAGTTTGATCTTTTGGATTCAAATTGTTTAAAAAAGAAATTCATTGCTGTTGAAAAATTATTTGAAAGTAATAAAGATCCTTCCCGAAAATATCTTTTTTTTATGGATTCCACACTTTTCTGGCCCAATTTTGTTTTCGAATTTGCTTTTTTTTGCTTTTTTATCATTTAGGTAGCAATAAAAAAGATGACCGGTTACATTAGCCTTGCATATGAGGATTGAATGAACGATTTTAATCGAAGCAGTCAGGTTAAGGCGAATAGACTTAAAGTTTATGAAATTATACATTTTCAAAATTTATAAGTATCTTTCAATTTTTTCAGTTTTTGTTAATCTTTTCGTCAACTTGTGACATATACTCATCATGGAGAGGTCCCATTCCATGTATTTGAAAAATTAACAGGTTTACTGATATTGTGACGTAACTGATGTTTTGTTTGTCGGCCAATATGCGTTTTTATAAAAGTTATGTGAGTGGTAAGTTTTTGTTTCTTTTTCTCTTCCTTTAGCACAATCGCTTGATAACAGATCCCAATGATTTTCAAATGTGGCCCAAGTGAACTTAATTATTCATTCAGTACAATGTTAGCTGAATTATTATAAATAGAAATTGAAAAAAAGATACATAATATTTAGATAACAGCTAATGATTTTAATGACTTCACTAATTTGTGTTTTTGCTATGTTTGAAATTTGTTGTTCGTAATTTTTTGAGTTTTTCTGCAACTTTAGTCCGTTCCTATGGCTTAGTCTAAACAAAGACAATTCCTATTGGTTTCAATATTACTTTTTAATAAACTTAGCTAGAATTATTTTGTTAAAGGCTCATGATTTTTAAGACTTATGAAATTATTTGGTTTAAGAAAATGTTGATTGATTTTTGAGTTTCACCTCATTTTTTCTTCTTTTTGTCGACTTGTTACCTAGTCTCATTATTGATGTTTTGTTTAAAAAAATCAGTTTGTGCAGTCAAGATTTTGACTGATTGTAATTTGACGTAGTTACTAGGTGCCTTTAAATTAAATTAATGTGTTTTTGCCGTGAAAATTTTATTGGCAGATCTTGTGGTAAAATAGCATGGCATTATCATCTTGGTTGTGTAACAGTTTTGATTATCTCTTTGTCAAAAATGTAAGTCAAAAGACAGTGAAGTCAAAAATGTAGATGAGCGCGGGTCGGAACATCATGTGCCAACGCACATTAACGAGCATCCTTGTTGTTTTTATAACTCAGTTTTTTTCTCTCAACCTCTACTTACTTATTGAGTTAATTTTCTCTCAAGATTCTGTTCATTGCTGAAGCAGAATACTTATTTATCTAATCTGATGATGTTCGCTGGGCACGCCAATAAAAAACTTAAAGGTTATCATTTAAATAATATGCCAATAAAAATTGCGGAATGAGTATATTAAGCCGCTTAATTGGAATGTAAATGACTCTGATTAGATATACTGTGACACACTGATTCATTTAACCCCGCATATCTTAACTCCATATCATTTCATCTTACAAATTTACCAGTCGACTTTACAAAATTTTTGCTCGTAATTTAGCGGATAAATTAATTCCATGCTCGGTTGTGATAGGTTCATAGCAAATCCCACGGGCCGCTGAGGCATGGTCAAATGATTATTATACTAAGTTTACAGTACCAATTACATAAAAGATTCAAATCGGGGTATGAGATGATAGAGGGTTGGAGTAGTCGGAAGTGATAGCCCAGTAAAACAAAACTTGATACACCTTGCCAAGACATGCAAGATCTTGACAGTCTTGACAAAAACATTAACTATATTACCAAGATCTTGATAGACCAAAAATTCGTGGTTTATCATAGTAAGATCTTATCAAGGGGCTTCGAGAAATTTTCTTGACTGAACTTGCCAAGATTTTGGTAAAAATTGGCAATAAAAATCATGTACGTCCGTTTAAAACAATGCCCACATTTGAGAGCTATCGTAGTTGATGGTGCTCTCTGTCATCTCAGGAAACTAAAAGAGTCAACGTCAAAAAATAAGTTGATTAAATAACTTAAAATCGTTTCTGGTCTATCTTAATACTTTTAGTTGGAATAACTATTTGTTTAGTAACCATGATATTTCATTTGGTCTGTGATTTAAAATGGAAAATTTAAAATGTATACACTGACATTCTATTGGACGTGATTTTCAGGACGTGAATGATGAGCCCCCTCTATTTGCGGAGAGCACACCAACTAAGCTTAATGTCCCAACCGACAAGTATTATGGAAGCCAGGTACGTAGGAATGAATGAATGCATGACTTGCTAATACAGTGATTAATCACTTACCAGGTTAAGCGATTAATTATTACCAGGTTAAATAATATCACATCAGTGGTGAAGAAAGACTTTTTAGATATCGGTTGGGATTTAAAAGCCCATTATAGCCCAACTCCTCCGCAATATTATAACTTATAACTCATTATGGTATAATAATGGTAATATGGGCGGGGGGTCTGGATGTTAAATGATCACTAAGTTCGGGGGGGGGGGGGTGGAAGACTCGCAAAATCGTGAAAGATAAACTTTTTGTCGACCGGATTTCTTTTACCGTTCTGGATAATCGGGCTTGATTAATGTTTAGATAATCAAGTTTAACGTTACGGATCTGGATGCCAATGCTCTGATCAACTACCGTATCCTGTCTGGAGCGAGAGGATATTACTATATCAATGGTTTGTTAAGCTATTTTAATTTTATTCGGAAATTATTTTCTATTCAGCTAACATTACTAGCTAACATTGCGCTGCAAACGTTACAGTTACTGATTTTGAGGATGTTTTATTTTTTCGCGGACAAAAGTGAGAATATTTTGTCACATATTCTCATTTGACGTTATTGTTTTCCAAGAAAAAATAAAGAAGCTACATGTTAACCGCGGATCTGACTGAAAAAACCATGATCACAATCACTTTTATTGGCGGTTAACGTAACCATTGTCCATCATTTTGCGCATTCAATCAGCCTAAAACATTATTAATCAAAATTAATTAAAAATTACTCGGCACACAATTCAGATACTTTTTCTTGTGAGCCGTGATATAAGTAGGTACAGAACTTCTAACTCACTTCATAATCTACAATTATTATTTCAACCCCAGTGACATTGGACTTTTTATCGTTAAAGATGTGATCAGATGCTGATCAAAAATCTTTTTGGAGTAAGATCTTATTTGGTATTACAAGCTTAAAATTCTACCCTACGTGAACTTTACTCGTGTAAGATGTAATAAGATACTCATCAGATCGTATAAGACATTAACTCAAATTTGCTGAATTATTATGTTGTAAGACGTGATAAGTATCTTATCAGATCTTATAAGATAGTAATTCAGTTTTGCTGAGTTGTCATCATATGAGATCTGATAAGTAACATATCAGGTTTGATAAGATAGTAATTCAAATTTGCTAAATTATTATCTTATAAGATGTGATAAGTATCTTATCAGATCTTAGAAGATAGTAATTCAATTTTGCTGAAATGTCATCATATGAGATCTGATAAGTAACATATCAGATTTGATGAGATAGTAATTCAAATTTGCTGAATTGTCATCACATAAGATCTGATAAAAAATCATATTCGACTTTCTTAGATAATAGTTTTGCTATTAATAGTTTTGCTGAATTGTTATCTTCTATGATCTGTTAAATATCTTATCAGATCTGACATGATAGAAGTTCACGTAGGGCAAAATTTTTGTTGTGTACAATCTGATAAGACATGTTTTAATGATTTCAAAATTGCCGTATAACATAGTCGAGTTTTTATGAAAGTTTGAAAAATCGGTCAACTAACCAATTAAGGAACAAAAAATTTTTGTTGAGTCTATTTTGGCGGCAGTTTCATAATGAGTCTCAACTGGCTATTATGGCTCAAAAATAGCAAATCTTAGATGTTTTTGTCTTTGAAAAAAATCTCAGCCTAACTTGATAATCACTGCTTCTGAAAAATCCACTGATACTAGAATAACATTTTTCACAAAGTCTTCTAAGTCTCAAAAAACGATGTAAGATACTTTTCTCTTTGCTGCTCCGACACTCAACTGTTGCATAATTTAGCTTTTTGGCTACTGCTTAAAAGCAACTTTGAAATGTCCGTTATTTGGAGAACATGCCATATTTGAAGAAGTTTTATGGTAAAAGGGTTGATAAAAAATCTTATCAAAAAGATGAGTCTTAGCTCCTTATAAGATCTTACATGTCAAATATTTTTTGTCAGGCGGAATTTTTAGAAAACATGTAAGATCTTAAAAGGCGGAATTTTATCTTGTTAACTGACAAAAGAAATTACAAAAGTGAACCTTTATCGTGTAAGATCTTAATAGACCTGATAAAAACTTTTATCGTGTAAGACCTGATAAATTGCTTTACAAATTCTTAGTCAGGTGACGCTTAATGTTAATAGTAATTGTTAGACACTTTTGTGAGAAATTTGTAAGATCGTACGAAATAAAAATCCTCAAATATCTGGGAAAAGGACATTTCTATAATTATTCACCAATTAAAACAATTAGGTAATTAATCACGTTCACATTGGCCTAATTGACATGTTATTAACCACCAAGGCTCTTTTTGACAGAATATTAATACTGTCGCAAGTGTGCTTTGTAATTCAGAAGAACACTTGAGTTAAGATCAACTAGTGTTTGACTCGTTAATGTTGACTTTCTGGTGGTGGGGATGAAAATGCAAGTTAGTGAGCCAAACTGATCAGCTTCCCTAACTGAAGCCATCAGTGTTGGTGGTGTTTAATAGCCGACCTCATCTTCTCCGCCGGCTGTTATAGCGCTCCTATTGTTTACAATCCAAAAAATGTGCATTCTACTGGTGCTCTGTTTTTTTTGTAAGATGTTCACATCTTCTTCCATGGCCTTGAGCTTCCGAAACGGAATAAAGTTGTAACGCTCGACAGGCATTAAGTTGCAATAAAAGACATCCGCTGGTTTAAGTAGCCGTTTACTTAATATTGTGATACCGCTGTGAGGCCTTAATCCAGCATGGAAAGGTCAGTTTTTGCTATTGTTGAGCGCTGAAGTCAGCATTTTTTTTTTGTTTTTATCTGTTTTATTTGATTTTCCGCTAATTTGCTTATTTTAATTGCTGGCCATAGTTTATATGGCTACAGTGCTATGCAAAATTTGTTTTTATGCTAACGGATTTGGTTTCTTTTTGTTGTTTAAGCCAACTTTTACACCAGAGTCGAAGCAAATTCTCTCATGGTTTCCGAAACTTTTTGTCATAGTTCAGTTGTTTTCAATTTGAGCAATGTTTTTAATTTGTTGTCAATTTGTTTTCAATTTGTGGTAATGAAACTGTTACTAAACCTTATGCAAAGGTAATGAATAATTGTTAGCAATACAGTAGAAGCTATTTTGAATGTATGTTCCAGCAATTTATTTCTAGATTTTCTTTATATAACTGAACAATTTATTGTAGCGTGCAGATTTGCCATTTTGTAATTTTTGACGGTTTTGGCGAAATTAGTGTCTTTGAACTTATCTAAAGTGTTAAATATTTTCATAATGTATTTTTTAGCTTTCAACTACAGATTTGCAACGTGGCTTTCAGTGAAAACTGCCAGTTTATCAGCAGTCTATCTAGTTTTTGATTTCGTCGTCGAATAATTTTTAGAAACGCAAAGCTGTTTCTGAGGACAATAAGATCTTGTTGTCCTCAGAAACAGCTTTGCGTTTCTAAAAATTATTCGACGACGAAATCAAAAACTAGATAGACTGCTGATAAACTAGTCGACTAATAAAATTAAGAGATTTTATTGAAAACTTGCCTTTACAATTTCTGTTTTGAGCTTTTTATGAATTTTTCTATATTACTTTTCGGTTCTCATTACCTTAACAATCAGAGTATCTACAACACAAATTCTGTTTTGATGATTTTCAAATTGTAGAAAACATTTCTTTAGCTTCCCAGGTTGAGGTCCCAGATGGAAAGTCGATATGTCCAGACCCAGATGAACGCACGACGGGGGTGTCGTGCGTTCAAATTTACATGGTCTGGAAACAAGGAAAAACGCACCAAAGTCTGGACATGAACGCACGAAAGGTCTGATGAACGCACGAAAGTCTGATCATGAACGCACGAATAGTCTGGTGAACGCACGAAAGTCTGGACATGGGCACTTTCCTTCTGGGACGGTCTGGACATACCGACTTTCCGTCTGGGACCTCAACCTGGGTTGCGTTTTCCAATTATTCGGTTTCAAATAAATCGTTTGGATTGAAATCGTCTTTCTTTGTTTTTTTACGTAACATTTTTTTCCGTTTTACCTTGGTTGAAAATTTTGCATCAAATATTTTGAAGTTCAACTTCTCTAGGCTAATTTCATTGTCGACTTCCATTATTTTTAGAAGACACGGGAGCTCTCTACACATATGGAGATCTCATGGACGGGTTTGAGTTTACACTGGAGATCCTGGCTTTCAACCCTGGAAAACCCGAGCTCCGATCCATTCATCATCTGGATATATTGGTATTTGAAGCCGAAGCACAGGGCATTAACTTCGAGGGTCTGCCCTATACTCTGTACCTGCCTGTGGATACTCCTGTAGGATCTGAAGTGTTCACTGTTCAAGTATCGGCTGTCGGAACCAATGTTGATGACATCAGATTTGACCTACCCGGTTAGCAAACATACATCAGTTTTGATTGCGCAGATGCTAATTTTTTAATCTAAAATTTTAACATTATAAGAGAACCTGTTCAACTTACCAATTAAATAAATACAAAATTGCTACACTAGTTTATAGGTAATGAAAAGAAATCAGGGTATTGAATCTAAAAGCTGCAAGATAACGGGCGCAAAAGTCAAATGTAGCTGGGTGAATCCAGAAAGAGCTGCCGAGAGTTTTATCTGAAAAAAGATATAATATATTTAACACATTTCAATTTTAAAATGACATTTTCTTAAAGAAAAAAGAAATGAGCGCCGATCGACCTAGCAAGCTAAAAGATGAGCAGTTTGGTTAGAACGCACTTAAATGATAAAGGAAAATCTTATACGATTGCAGAAAACAGAAAACAAAATAATAGAGAAGGTTTTTGAAGATAAGAAACGGGAAAAATGTTTTATCTTTTTTATTTAACCTGCAATTGTTACGTTTTCGGCTCCTATTTAATATTACTTTCTCAAATCTGCTTGATAAAAAAAACTTCCAATAACCATTATTTGAGATCTTCGAGGCTTTATATCTTTTATCGAAAGGTTTTTTAAGCGTTTGATTATGCTTAAGTGCTAAGCTGAAGCAACAAAAACTTGAAAAAATGAAATAATAAAGAAATGTGTCTCCATTTTTCCTCATGGAAGTGTCTCATTGAAATTGTTGTCATAGTGCCATTTTGGTTTCAAAATACCTTTTGAAACTCTATAAGACTGTAGGTGTGGAGTGAGAAAATCTCTATTTGACAAAAATCTCTTCCACAAGTGATTTAATTTTTGTGGAGTTTTTCATAGGCGTCAAAATTGTATTTACCCGCAAAACATATCGGGGAGTCAAAATTAACTTATATAGCTCAAAGTTCTCTGCTCCAAATTGATTTGAGAATTGTAACGAATATATATATATATATATATATATATATATATATATATATATATATATATATATATTAACAAAGCATCTCGGAGAAGGTCTTTTAGATTAAAAAATTGGAAATTACAAAAGAAATCGCGAAAGTTCAGAAAAAATGCGGTCTTTCACTAAAATAAATCAAGAATAAGTTTCTGTTTGCTGTACCTGTTTTCTCCAAAAAGTTTCCGTACAAATTTTGCCGAGAGAAAATTTTTTCTTTATGTGTCAGAAATAAAATATGTACACTGATCAGCAAGAATTTGAACTAAAGTAACGGTTTTCTCGCAGCGATCAGCAATTGGTTCTTCATATATGCGCATTTTTGCTTATATAAAAATAATTGGAGCTTGTAAACATGAGTTCCGTTTCCTATTAGGCATCAGATTGCCTAATACTGAGAGGTATCATTCATAACATTTTTGAAAGTTTTGATACCAAGGTTTTGTCTATTTTATAGTGCAAAATTTTATACAAGCGTTATCGAAAAGAAACTGTAGCAAAATAATGGCTGTGTACAGACTCAATTTTTGATTTGCGTAAACTTGAATGGCTACATAACAAGATTGGAATGAATCGAAAACTTTTTGCTCGATTGAGGGGGAGAATAAAGATACACAACATTCAATAAATTACTAAGTAGTTTTAAAAGTTTATCAGCTTAAAATGTCTTGCACGCAAATTTTTCCTGAAATGACCTTTTGCAGGTAATAAATTTTTCGCACCAAAATTTCAGCAATTTTTTAAATCTGATTCTCTGACAAATAGTGAAAACGATAATCAATAAAGCGATAATGCCAGTTAAACAATTTTATCGCACATACTTCAGATTGACTACACCTAATAGGAAAATTTCTAAATTTTCAAAACCTCATTAGAAATTTGTAATATAGAAAAAGTAGTGCAATTTATCTACGTTTGACACAATATAACAACAGAAGTGCTGACAAAAGGCAAGTAATGTTTATCATAAAAGTAGTCATTTAAATCATTTAGTTCTTTTTGCAAATTGAATGTCCTGCCAAGAAATTTTACCATGTATGACATATCTTGGGACCCTGAGAAATTAAATCGAAAATATTTTTTGGAGAAATGTTCTAATTTTTTTATTTGCAGAAGCTTAGCATAATTACTCTTTTTCCTGTTTTTGAAAAAAAAATCCTTTTGAGCTTAGTAAAACTTCGTTTGTGTATCAAGCAGTTCTGTAGTTCAGCATATTTGTTATCGGTAAGATCAAATAATCCGTCAAATAATCAAATAATCCGATCAAATCTATAGAGATTTACTTTTTTTCTGTTAAAACAAGCTCTGACAGCCCATTTCAATGGAAGTTCGACAGAAGAAAGAACTATTTTATTAATAGCTGTCAGAAGTACGGCGTTGTATTGCCGATGACTTAAAACAAAACAGTCTATTTGTGCTTCTTGGGATAGGCATATAGGGTTTTATTCCGCCGTACTTCAGAAATATTTTGAAAAACACTCCACCTGTTTTGAAATAAAGGTCGAAAAGGGCAGAACGTTGTGGCATTTCTGTTCATGCTGCATCTTTTAGAGAGCAATCAATTCATCAACCTGTTTACTATTGATGACGAAAAGGGACAAATCCAATTGCTGCAATCTCTCTCAACCCTCAACACAGCTGGGGCAACCCTGGTCGTCAGAGCTAATGACCCTCAGAATCCAGAACTGTCGGTCATGGCCGAAGTGCATATTGAAGTTAGTTTGAACTCACATGCAGTTTTCATGGCATTTGTTTCAAAAGATGGTTGCAGCTTTGTAAAATAATATACACGGTAAAAAAAAGTGATCTGAAACTGCCAATGAGGAAATTTCTCACATGTCTTAAGCATGAGAAGCAAACTAAATTGCTTAAATAAGTGGGATGTATTCTATTCAAGGGGGGGGGGGGTGACTTGGACTGAGCATAAGGGATCTAAGGATTCTAAAAGCAGTTTTCTAACAAGCCCTCACTTGAACTTAAATATTTTTCATGCGCAAAATCGTGAAATGATGAAAATAAATAATGGATGCATGTGTTGCAATCACAGTTTCAAAACATGCATGTTCTCAAACAATCGCATGTTCATTTTTGATAACAAAAGAATAATAAAAAAAGGAACTGCTTATAGATCATGAGCAGTTAACCCAAGGATATTTTGGTTCTGTGTTCTTAAGCACTTGATCAAAGGAAATTTTCTTCCATAATGTAGTCAAATTTTGTTACATGGTACGACTGCTTACTTTTATAATGATCTGATTGCATAATATTTCCCTGGTTAACTAAGCATCACTCAGCGAACGGGCAATCGACCCTTTAGTACTCTCTCACAGTTAATCTTAGAACGACGTATTTATACAAATAAATTTGAAGATGCCGAATCACTGCTGGAAACCATTTATTATTAAACAAAAATTGTGCTCTTTAAATGCTCAATTACAGCTGTTGTTTTCACATCAGGTCTTCAACGAACCAAACTCAGCGCCCTACTTTGCAGTGGAAAGGTACAATGTGTCCATGCCCGATGACATCACTAAGGGTGGTTTTGTGGTGCATGTGTCGGCAGAGGACTCAGACCCAGGTCCATATGGCAAAGTCTCTTACAGAATTGTTAACGACTCATTGGGTGAGTAATAAATTGTTCGTTTCGATTATGGTCGAGCTGTCGCTGCAACGGGGTGTCACCACGGTTCGCCGCCTAAAAACCTTTTTTTTTCAAAAAAGGCGAGTTCGACTATTTTATTGTAATGATATGGGTGATTGCCGCAGGAAAAATTAATGCAACTCGATGCTCTTCAATCAAAGTCTTATAAATATTCAGAAGTGATCATATATAGAAGTCTTAAAAAAAGTACCTTAGTCGAGAATTGAGGGGTATCTTGTAGGAATCTGGCAGATTCTAGCAGATTCCTACACGACACTGCATTTTTGTCAAAAATTTCTGGCAGATTCTTACAAGATAACCATTTTTCTGCCGAACTCCTACAAAAAGATAACTGAAATATAGGTAACTTTGAAGTATAGGTAACTTTTGAAGTATAGGTAACTTTTGAAGTATAGGTAATTTTTGTTTATCAAGGATGCGCATACTTCTAATTCTTTGTACTTAACTATTTGACATCATATTGAAAAGGTGAACCATCTTAGCCCTGAAAAATTGCTGCATCAATTTTTTTTTAAATTTGTAGGCTCATCGTTTTTCCCAATCATGATAAGGCCTTCATGAATGAACATTGATGCCTAATTTGTAGACCAATATAGCGGTTTGTAGAAGATCAAGATTGAAAAACTACAGTATTCTAATTTTATTCAGGCAACAAATGGGCAGAAAAATGTCTTCATTTAAATAAGGAGAAAGAGACAAAGATTTTTCTCAATTTATTTCACTTTTGTTTTATTTTATTTTTTTTAATGGACCTGCTATATGCGTTCACATTCTTCATATATGAATGAATCGTGTCCAAAAAACCTATTTCAAAACATATAACAGTAACTAAGATGCGGGAGACTGAAAAACTTAGCCCAAACACCAAAGAACGAAATCAATAGACAACTTATGAACAATTTTAAGGTCTCATCGGCCTCTAAAATAGTGTTCCCGATAGCCGAAAAAATGTATTGGCAAAAATTCATCAGAAAAATTTTACTTCTAAATTTTGAAGACGGAGAAAGATATTAAAAATTCTGTGTAAAACATGCCATAAAAAATAGTTGGGAAAAAGTTTTTGTACAGTCAGAGAGATAAAAGAATATTGCGCTAGACTTAAATTTAGGCAATCTGAAGAATCCCGATGATTGTTGTATCTCAAGCGTTTGATAGCCTTGAACAGAACAAGCAAATCCAAAACGAGGGAAATTCTTCTGAAAAATCTCATTTCATTCTAAAAGATTTTTTAAACTAAAAGAATTGCTTCTAAACGTGCGTGTTCAAAAGTACTAATTTTCTTCTTTTTGTTGCTTTAAAAATTGCTACAAATATATGGCAAGTAATATGAAAGTTGCTTTTAATGAATCATTACAAAACTGTAAGAAGCAAAAAAAATGTAATGAAAATAAATTTTATGGCAACTCAATTTTTGTTTTCCGAAGTTCATTAGTTTCTGTCAATTTAAATCGAACAAATTTTTTACAGAGTTTGTGTTTCATTTTTTCAGAGGCCTTCTCTAATGTCAAAAACTTTAGGAAAAGATGTTATTAATGATTTTTAAAAAAACTAGAAAAACCTTTTTGAGAAATTTTCCTTGAGAAAAAAATAGCAAAATCCTCTTCACGGACTTTTTTAAGTTTTCTTCTTTTTAATATAACTATTTAGGAAATTTTATTTGCTTGCTTTTTTCAAAATTCAGAAATTGTTCTTTCCAATGAAATTTCCTCTCACTGTTTGTTTCTATCTCACTTTTTTATTATTATGAAAATTTCAAAAATTCAATTCAGCTGAAGACCTATATAAGATGAAAAAAATATCAAAAGCTATTAAAAGTGAGCAAATGATTAATTATGCATATTCTAATTGGTTTGACTGCGTGGAAAACGGCGCGAAGATCTTAAAATATGTCTTCTAAAGTATTTTAAGAATTTGTTTCGAGGAGTTCAGTGATGCTACACCTCTTCGTCTTTGAAAAATTTGCTGTCCGGCCAAAAAAGTTTATTAGTAAACAACAAGACACTACTCGTGCTTGTAACCCGAGGTTTGAAGAAAATTGACGTAATTTTTGAAAATCCAGGTTATTAAAATCATTAATGTATCTGCAATTGGATATCAGCCATCTGTTAGCTTCAGGCATATAGCCAAGAAATAGAATTCAGTGTGAAGAAAACTATTTTTTTAGTATTTTTATCTCAATCAATTCATATATTTTTTTACCTGATATATAAATCCTTTCCAATACTTTTTAATCAGTCTTAGGTGTCCTTTGAATCTATTTGTATCTATTAGAGAAGATCTATTGGGTCAAGATTTTGACTACTGTAAACCTCTACATCTCCCATAGAACTCCAAAAATTTCAAGGGTTTTCCAGTGAGATCACTTTTGTTCGTCTCTGTTGAAAGTATAAATCGGCCAAATAAGTTTTATTAAAAAACGTAGGGCTTGTATAATGTTCCTAACCCTAAACAACAGTGGATGGTAGGAATTATTAATGATACTCTTTATGATACTCTAAAATCATCCACCGTTTCCTGAGACAAAACATCACGAAGATTTATCAATCAGACCGAAAATAGTCGGACAAAACTGACCTTAGTAAAAAAAAACACCTGCCACAAATGGCGTTAGTAAGGAAGACCAAAATGATTGAAACAAATTTTTGGAGAGCAATTTAAACACATTCAAGGACAAATTTAGTGAGGTTTTATTTGGATTCTCATAGTCAACATGATTATATTGAATGTAATTACAAATGAGACTGATTTACTCAAAGATAAAAGGAGAAGTTTTTGGGAAAATTTTTCTAGGGATTAGTGGATACATATTATGGATGAAACTCGTCAGTGAATCAAACTGAGCGCTTGACACACTGAATCCGTGTCTTCCAAAACCTTGATTAACAGTAGTCATTGTTTCAGGCGTCTTTGACATCGATGACAAAACTGGTTTCGTTACCATTTCGACTCGAGCCAATTTGTCATCTTTGGAACCCGGGATGCAGTTCCAGTTTGGAGTAGTTGCCACAGACCATGGTGTGCCAAGAATCAGCTCAACAGTTATTGTTTCCGTTTTGGTGCTAAGTGAATCGACAGCTAAAGTTGCTTGGTTTGAGATGGCACAAATGTCCGTCAATATCTCGGAGGTAACAAAAGAGTAATTTTTTAGAGAAAAAAAAATTGGGGTGTCAGTATCGTCGTTTGATAGATAAAATAGAAAATTTATCCAACAAGAGGCTCGCCCATTACTGTACGTTGCACAGAAAGCTTCAGCATGAACTTTAAGGGACATTAGAGAACAATCAGCTTTGAAGCATTGCTTTGAAGCCTAGAGAACATTCAGCAAATTGCAAAAAAGAGGATTGCAAACATTACGTTGTAATTCCTAATGCACTGCAGACAAAAATATTTTCAAAAAACATCAAAAGACTTTTCGAAATCGCCTGTTTTCTCGTGGACTCCAGTCAAAACGAATAAACTATTGAAGACAACTGAAACCACTTTCTTAATATTCAACAATAGCATGAAATTTCGATATTTTAATCATTAGAATGAAAGATGAATTGCATTTTTTGGTAAATTTTAATTCGATATTAAAAAAGTTCAAGGAAAATATCAAAACAATTACTCCTAGAAACAGAAGCAATCAATTTTAGCTCTGGAGGCAATAGCATAGCGCAGACAAAACCATTGCAAACAGGGCAAAATCAATAGTTCCAAAAAAACTTCGGTAATAAATTTTAAAAAGGTTATTTTATTGACGCTTTACAATTGTTTATGATATTAGCCCAAAACAAAAAACAAATGGATATGAATTTAAGACATTAAACAACTGCACTTGATTGTGAATGTGGCAACTTTTTTTGCTATTGATTTTTGCTTGTTTTTATTTGAAAAAAAAAACGGGTTTAGTTTGGACTACAGAATTGTTTTGTAACCAAATAGTTGAGTGCCACTAGAAGCAAATTTGTTCAACTCAATGTCCGGACATCAGAACGGCACAATGAAAAAAATAAATGAAAGAGGACAGAACGTTTGAAAAGCAGAAAAATTATCGAAATTTGCAAGAAATGATGCAAAAAAATGAAAAATTCCTGTGATTTTTAACAAAATTCCGAAATTTAGCTTTGTTCTGAACCTCAGCCGCTAGCTGAGAGCAACCATAATTGAAATCTAAAATTACTAGAGACCAGTAGAGCAGTCAACAATTGACTGTCTTCTGTTGAAATTGATTTTTTTATACGTCTTTTATATATTAGTTTTCTGACATTGATCAATTTTATGAAAATCTGTTCCGCTAGAACTTAGTTTTAAAGATAAACCTGATTTGTGGAAAATATTTAATAGAGAAGTAGTTTTCAAAACTTTTTCTCCTCCTAATTTATTAAAAACACAAAAAAACTAATGCCTCAAATGCCAATTCAATTTGTTTTTTGAGCAACAATTTTTTTTTCAATTTTTACAAATATAACTCTGAATTATGCTATCAAAACATAAAGCAAAGAAAAAACTTCGAACAAACTAATACAACTGACTGGTTTCAAAATCAGCCAACTTCAACCGTTACTAAATTTTATATCGTTTTAATTTTGTAAAATAAAATAATTCAATTTGATTTCTAAGGGAGCTTTTGGTCAAATCATTGATTGCCAATTGAGTAGAACTTCTTCAACTGAAAGTCAAAACTTTAAAACGGCTCAAAGAAATCAAGAAGCAAAGGCACCAAAATACTCAAAACGCAAAAAAAAGTGTATGGTAAAATTCAGGGACTACAATTACTCTTCGTTACAGAAAAATTATAGCAAACAAAAATTCTATAGCTTTTAATAATTTTATTATCGAAAACAAACTGTTCCGTTTTTTTTTCAATTCCGACCGCTTTTTGGGGAACATCAAGGGAAAAAAGTACCACAACTAATGTCTAACGAGTACAACAAAACAACCATTAGTTGTTTTTTTATATATTTGATCATTTTCGCGCATTTTTTAAATCTATATTATTGCTTTCTCATAATTTAAGTTTTTCAACAATTTTGTTTTTACTTTTTATTTTGAACTACAATCTCTCCCTTCATGGGCAATGCTTTTTTCTAACAAAACAAAGAGCTTGAACAAAATTAGCGAAATAATCTGTAAATCAGCATTTTAATTAAATAATTTTATAATGAGCTCACAAGTGATTAGCATTCTCCTTCTGACCTTCATTGTTACAAACTCTTGTTTACAAATAGAGCAACCTGTTCAACAAAATTTCCTTTCAAGCACAATTCTCATATCCAGTTAGAAAAAATCCAGTTAGACCAGCTCAAAAATATCACATAGTTAACGAAATCGGCTTCTGAGCCGGTTTTGGTGAGCATTTAAAGCAAAATTGTGTTTTACAGATTGAATTTATTGTACAAGGAAACACAATTGACAGGGAAGCATCAAATTGACGTGTACTACTTGTCACAACACAGCAATTAAAAATGTGAAATTTTTCTGGGTTTTCTACCTTTTTGAATAGTTTGACATCTTATCTTTAAAGAACGAGGCATTGACGACTTTCCCAAAAGGTATTTCTGCGTCAATCAATTTGCACTGATATTTTCCGGGGAATTGAAGGGTGCAGCATTTGGTAAGAAGGGCGTAATGAAAAGAGGAATTGAAAGATTTGCCACGTTCGCACTCGGTCTAGAACACACACCTCCAAGTTTCTTCTTGTCTTCTTCCACCGCGCTACAAGATCCTTGTTTATCAAAAAAATAATATTTTTTAAAACAAGTAAAAATATAAGAGAAGATTTTTTTCCGTTATAATTATCAATAAAAGGTTGTTTTAGACACTTTCAGTGGGATCTGAAGTGACTCACGTGACTGCGATGTCTGAGAAGTCTTCGGATGTGTTCGTCTATTCCATATCCACGGGGAACATTGAAAACACATTTGATATTGAGCCGGATAGCGGAGTTATTATACTGGCGCAATCACTGGACTTCGAATCGGGATTGACAAGCTACAAGGTATGATTGTTAATATCTGGAAAATTTTTTGTAAAAATTAATTATGACAGTGTCAGTTTTGAAATAACATAAACTGCACGCCAGATAGACTTGACTCAATTGGAAATAAAGTCTTGCATTTAGACTCTTGTTCTTGTACGTCTTGGCCAAGACGTGCACAAGGCAGACAAGTGTAAAAGGACATGATCACAACTCTGAATCAGTATTGAAATCAGGTTCCCTGTTAGACTTGGCCTGTACTAAAATTGACTGGGTTCTAAGTAGGATTCTACTTGCTTACAGTAAACTGGACGGGGAAGATGAATCCTTTAGCAATAAGAAAGAAGAAAAGAAGTGTTTATAAGAGGTAGACAGGTTCGAGAACGTAAGACCAACAGATTTAATGTTTTTGTTCACTATCCAGTTTGAAGCACCCCCCCCCCCCCATATCCGACCAACCAGAGAATTGCAGTACTGAACCACTGTAAATCCAGAGATGTATATAGACTTTTTTTACTTGTACCTATTCTGTTCATGTCACAATATACACTGATCAGTGTCTTTTTCAGAGTAAAATTGAACTTCTGATTTTATCCTGATTTTGATCTGTTCCTAACTATTATTATGCAATTGTCAGCCTAATTGACATTATTGTATAACTCCTGTCAGCCTAAAACCATTCTCTTTTAAACTTCCTTAAGCTCTGATTTTCAGCCTAAAACGCAATGTTTTTAACCTGTATCAGCGTTGCTTCTGCATCACACCACTGGCACATTCACACCATACTACAACACACCACAGGCATATTCATATTCGCATCTTACCACATCACACCCAGGCATGCTCACATCATACTACATTGCACCACAGGCATATTCACACCATACTACATCACGACACAGGCAAAACCACACCATACTACATCACATCACAGGCATAATCACACCATACTACATTATTCTTTCGCCACACCCATGTCATACTACATCAATCCACAGGCAAACAGGCATATTCACAACATATTGCATAACACTACTACTTATTGAAAAGATGATGTAGAAGAGTAACCGCACAACACGGATTAGAGGACGGGCGATCAAATGTAAGACGGCAGAAGACTGATAACAAAGACAGGGTTTTGTGCAAACTGATAACACAATTTACATAACTTTACATTATCATCAAACTTGTAAACACCAATTTCAGGTCAAGATGTTCCCATTGCTGCAGAATTGTTGAAATTGGCCCCCAGTTGTCTCAATTTTGACTACAGAACAGATAATGAAACAAAGAAGCATTTAAAATGGATTAAATTCTTAGAGAGTTCATAAACAGTTCAAAGAAAATTCATAAACTGCCAAATAATGTTCACATAGGACCGATGGATTTTTGGGAACAGCAATTTTGGGTTAACCTTATTTAATCTGGGTACTAGCATCGAGATAGAAAAATTCTCTATTTCGAATACCCGGGAGATTTTATTGCTAAGTGACTCAGGAGATCGTGAATCTACCTGCTAGGTGACCCGGGAGATCGTGACGACACCAGCTAAGTGACCTAGGAGATCGTGAATACACGTGTTAGGTGAGCTGGGAGCTCAAAATTATAACTTTTCTGGTTATTCGAACGCACGCTCCACGCTGCACTCGAAATGGAATCCAAACGCAGCCCGGACTCAACCCAAAGGCACACAGAACGCACCTCAATCGCTCCATGTCGGGATGGATCCAGTATCAGTGTCAGCATTTGTATGCAGCGCGTTTATAGCTGTTAACTTGTAACGTGTCTTTACGAAACGCATGCATTTTTCAAGCAGTTTACATGCTTTCCTGACATGCTCAAGCAATTTCATCATCATTTTCGAAAATTTCACTGTTCTGTTTTTATTATGAATTTATTTTGAACAGACTGAATATGTGTTCTGTTTTTTTTCTGGACATAGTGAACAACTTTTTTCTGAGCAGTGACCTCCAATCAATCTCAAATATGTGTCACAACAATTTACCCAATTGCATTTTACCCAATACTTTTTTACTCAAACTGCCATTTTACGCAATCCCATTTGTCCAATTCTAACTTATCCAATTTACTTTATTGCTAAAGTTACCAGAACGACTATTTAGCCGACTATATGGTTAATTGACCCGTGGGACTTGATATGAAACTATCAAAACCAAACATGGGATTAACCGATATCATAATTAAAAGGCCCGTGGGAATTGATATGAAGCTATCACAACTGAACATGGGATTAACCGACAACATATTTAAATGGCCCGTGCGAATTGATATGAAGCTATCACAACCGAACAAGGGATTAACCGACAACATAATTAAATGGCCCGTGGGAATTGATATGAAGCTATTACAACCGAACATAAGATTGTATCGTCAACATAAGTATTTTAAATCATCCTTGTAATAGCGACTGCCAATTTCTAATGGGATAACCCAGGTTTAGGTCCAGACCCAAATTGAGCTATGGTCAGACTATGCAGACTGAAATGACCTCTGATCAGACTTTACAGATCAACGTTACCTCTGATCAGACCATCCAGACCAAAATGATCTCTGATCAGACTTTCCAGACAAAATGTCCTCTGATCAGACCAAACCCAGACCACTGTCCAGACTATAGTGCGCTTATGATCAGGCCCAAATTCAGACCATTGTCCAGACTATAAACAGACTATGATCAGACCATCTTCAGACCATGGTCCAGACTCAATTTCAGACCATTGCCCAGACCTTAATCAGACTATGATCAGACTCATGTGCGCTCAAAATAGTCTGATCAGAGAAAGATTTTAATTATGAACAAATCTCTTAATTTTGCTATAATATATTCATTTCATGAAAACTGGTGTTTGCAGTATTAAAATCATCTAAGGAAAAACCAATTCTGAAAATATTGCTAATGAAACCGAAACCTAAGTGTTGAGAAAAAAATTTTATTTACCATACCCTTAATTTATATTTCTGACTCAATGGATGAACTTAGACAACTTTCCACAAGAAACGTCGTGGTCGTCAGTTAATCAAATTTTCCTCTTGAGGGGACCGGCAGTTGCTATCAGCTGGACTCTTTGTTTCTGATCAGAGTCATCGGATTTTAGATGAGTCTCTGATCGGAACGCTGCTTTATTGTTGCCTCTTGGCAGAGCCAAAATCCCTTAATAAAAAAACAAAAAAATTGAAGAATCATTTCGCTCGAAATCAGACATTCCAGACCGAATTGACTTCTGATCAGACCGAACCCAGACCATGGTCCAGACTATAAAGACTGTGATCAGACCTTCCAGACCGAAATGACCTCTGATCAGAACGAACCCAGACCATGGTCCAGACTATAAAGATTGTGATCAGACCTTCCAGACCGAATTGACCTCTGATCAGGCCGAACCCAGACCATGGTCCAGACTATCAAGACTGTGATCAGACCTTCCAGACCGAATTGACCTCTGATCAGAACGAACTCAGACCATGGTCCGGACTATAAAGACTGTGATAAGACTTTCCAGACCGAATTGACCTCTGATTAGAACGAACCCAGACCATGGTCCAGACTATAAAGACTGTGATCAGACCTTCCAGACCAAATTTGCCTCTGATCAGACCGAACCCAGACCATGGTCCAGACTATGAAGACTATGATCAGACCTTCCAGACCGAATTGACCTCTGATCAGACCGAACCCAGACCATGGTCCAGACTATAAAGACTATGATCAGACAGTCCAGACCGAATTGACCTCTGATCAGACCGAAATCAGACCATGGTCCAGACTATTGTGCGCACGAACCGCTTTCCAGACCCTTTAATTTCCGTCTGGGAACACAGGGGTGTGCGCTCGATTGGGTCTGATCATAGCTCAATTTGGGTCTGGACCAAAACCTGGGGAACGAAAAGATCAAAATATTGGGTAAGTTGGTATTGGGCAAAAGGGCATTGGGTAAAGTGGAATTTGGTAAAATGGCAGGATGGGTAAAATGGAATTGGGTAAAATGTAATGAAACCCTCAAATCGGACAGCGATCCCCATGATCATTGATCACTCGAAATTCACCTCTGATCAAACCTTTCACTTTGTCATCAGAATATGGACTATGGTGCGCTCAAGGTCATGCTGACCAGACCCAACTGCACTTAAAGCATTTCTTCTGATCAGACTCAAGTTTTTGATTATGCTTGCTTTTTACGCAAATTTGTTTCTGATAAAAATACCTAATTGCAATAGGAGCACGATCATGAAAGACTCAAAACTTGAATCTGCCTCTGAGCAGACTATCCGATTAACCGTCTATTGGATCAGCCTTTGTTTATGAATACAAATTTTAAGGGTCTGGGCTCGATTGGGGTCCGCAACCATCGCACCCTGGGTAGTTGATAATCCTGCAAACTAAAAGATAGTAGTTGAAATCGAGCTAGTTTTTACGATCGATGTGTGAAATGGCTTCATTCGAGGTTGTTTTTGACTGACACCTTAAACGTGGCAATTTTATTTTCACAGATCAGAAAGTTGAACCGTGTTGGTCAGAAGTTTTCCTTACAAGATCTTGCAAAAAAATGGTTATCTTTTGTACAACCAACCATGGAGCCTCGAATATCCTAACATCATATTTGAGTAAGCCGAAGCCATTTGTAGACTTTAGAGGCGGAACATCGAGCAATCTAGGGGTTACCAGCAGATTACTAAAAGGTTTCGTTTTTAGGACCACTTATATTTCTTCTATATATCAACGACTTGGCAAACTTACAGAATCATGGTGATCTTGTACTTTATGCTGATGATTGTTGGTGAACGTGTTGGTGAACTAGAAACATATTATAAACATAATGATCTGAGAGCAGTGGGATTATGGATGTCTCAAAACAAGCTTACAATTAATTAGAACTAAACTAAGGTGTTCACTTTTGGGTTGAAAATGCCTTTTGAATAGAAGTGAAATAAAATTTAAAAAACCAGCCAGGATATGCAAAATCGCTCGGAGTAAAAAACAAATGCCTCAAGTTCATCTCTCTTTTCCGTCAGACAAAAAAGTGTTTGTCAACCAGCAAACTGATGATCTGTCAATTCGGATGTCTTCTTTATGACACAGCCTCAAGAAGTCACCTAGGCGCTCTTCAAAGACAGCAAAACTAACTCGTCCAAATAATTCTGGGGCTGAAATGAACTGATGAAGTGAGAACCTATCGAAAAAACTTCCATTCTCTCAATATTTGAGTTCAATGTATACGATTTGTTGAAACCCTTTTGCAAAGCAGTTAGCAGGTTAGCAGAGAGCATCATTCATTACCAATATTGGTTAACAATTTTATGTGTACATCCGAAATTAAATGGTGCCTTTATGATCAGAGAAGACCCAAATCACCAACTACTAAATGAAAAATGACAGCGGCTAACAAAAAAGGGACCGAAACACGGATACCTATTTTGTTCAACTCAACCAGTAATATCAACCGACAGTTTTTGAGAAATATTTTAACTGTTGGAAAACGCAAGTTGATTTTTTTTTCACAAGTTCAGAGATCTGCATATAGTAGACAGTTTTTCACACATTTGTTTTAATAAGTGCTTTTTATAAATTGAACAATATTTGTTGACATTTATCAATGGAAGAGGAAAAAGAGAAAAAAAATGTTCTAATTGAACCGTTTTTGAAAGTCTTGTATGACGTCTGAAAACAGGCTTCTACTCTAATTGACGTACATTGTGTATGAATTATGACATACTCAAACGAATATATCATTAACTATAGAAGCCTAAACAAAAAAATTGTCACGTAAAAGTGCTTTTATTGAACATTCGGCAATTTTCTCCATTTAGACCTTTTGTTTTTTCCGTGAGTTAGACCTAACAATCACCCGGTATTCGGTGTAATTTGTGCATATTTTTGTTCTAATGAGGAAAAATACTAACATAATCAGTTACATGGGCCTTTTTCGTTTTACAAAATGTATTTTAATTTAAAAAGTAGTAAAGAAATCATTTTGTTTATTGGATTTTATTATGGATATATGAAATCGATAAGACACATTTATACAAATTATTAAACACAAATGCAGATATTTAAATTTCTCAGATTGTTTTTTTAAGTCATATGCTATGCTAATCTGCCCGAGTAGTCACTTCTTAGAAATCATACACTAAGATCATATATGATACCAAACAAAGCATAGACTATATTTTGGTGTAATCTTAATAAGATTTCCATTTTTTTCTATGACTTCGTATGTTTTTTAAGAAATCATAAATGTCAGTAGTATAGTAAGTTGCCTAGTGCTTGTAGGGGGGGGGGGTTCGGACCCCCCCCCCCCCTACAAGAAATTTTATCTCTGAAAAAGTGAAATCTTGTAATTTCTTCAGAGTGTAAGGCAAATTACTATACTTTTCAGCTATTTCCATTTCATTTTGAAGGTTCATGTAAATTGAAACTTGGGAATTGGGTTTTGGTGGTTTTGAATTCATGTTTTCTGCGCGATTGAGAAAAATTTTCAAAAATTTTTTCGAAAATGTTTCAAAGTTTTTCAAAGTCCTAAAATTGTCTGAAATGGATTTTGCGCTATGAAAGAGCACTCAAAAGTGATTTTTTGTTGACTTCACTTTTCTTCACCTATGAAGTATGGGGGTCAAAACATATAAAAAATTCGAATTTTTTGAAAAAAATTTTCAAAATTTTTTGGAGTCCTAAAATGGTCTGAAATGGATTTTGCGCTATGAAAGAGCACTCAAATGTGATTTTTTGTTGACTTCACTTTTTTTCACCTAAGTAGTATAGGGCCGAAACATATAAAAATGTCGAATTTTTTGAAAAAAATTTTCAAAATTTTTCAAAGTCCTAAAATGGGTCTGAAATGGATTTTGCACTATGAAAGAGCACTCAAAAGTGATTTTTTGTTGACTTCACTTTTTTTTCACCTATGAAGTATAGGGGTCGAAACATGTAAAAAAAATTAAATTTTTGAGAATTTTTCAAAAATTTTAAAAAGTCCTAAAATGGTCTGAAATGGATTTTGCGCTATGAAAGAGCACTCAAAACGGATTTTTTTTGTTGACTTCATTTGTTCAACCAAGTAGGACCGGAAGAACTCAGTTTCTGAAGTAGTCTCAAATAAGTCAAAGAGTAGTCAGAAGCAGTTTTTGTTAACAATACTTTTGCAAATGTTCAGTATGATGTGGAAAGGTTGGCTTTGTTTTTTTATATACATATTTAACTATGTATATTTATATCAAAACAAGTACGTATATCTGCTTGCATGTGTTCGAAATTGTAATTTTTATGTCAGAATGAACAATCGAAAGAAAGGAAAGAATGAAAGTTTTATGTATATAATTTTGCGTATTCATGAATATACTGGAAGTATATAGGGAAGTGTATATTGGCTAATAAGTAAATATAGCTGTGCTTAAGTTTAGTAATATGTTTGTATGAGTATAAGCTGAAATGTATGTTTGTGGGTAGAAATTGTAAATGTGTGTAATTGTCAAGACGTTTTTGTTTTTATGTGTGTATGTTTTTCTATATCTATACAGTGGAATGTATGTATATATGTCTGAATGTGTTTATGTATTTATGTATTTATATGTTTGCAATCAGACTAGAGCGAGAGACAGGGAGATAAGTCCCTGGAGGGCAATTTATTTGCCTTGAAGAATGTTGTTATTTGTCTTCACGATCCAATAATATTATATCTTGTAAACAGATTTTGACCTTCAGCGCTGATAAACTCTGTCCTCTAAACATTGGCAAGCAAAATATCACAACGGAAGACGACAACAATTTTTTGATTTTCTGAGCATGCTTTTTTGAAAATCTGAATTTTCTACACCTAGCTAGCTACCATATTAAAAACTATCAAGATTTTTTACAGAAAAGAAATTGAATTCATGCTCTTGTCTTTAAATCCTTGGCAAGAAAAATGATAAAATGTTGGTTGCAACACAGAAGACAAAATCAACTTTTTGATGTTCTGATCATGCTTTTTTTGAAAACATATTTCCTTACACTTATTCAGCTAAACTTCTAGGATTGAGCAAGATTATTTACAGGAAAAATGTATTTGAGATAAATTGTTGAGAGATAAACAAAAAATTGAGCTAAGTAAAAAAAATCAATTCTGTAATAAACTGAAAAATTTGGTGGAAAAACTATGATATGCAGGAGCAGCTGAACGTGTTAGTTAAATAAAGTGGAATGATAGGAATTCGTCAAGAGCTTGAATCAAACAAATAGTGTAACGATGTACAAGAAGAGTAGTTTCCACTGGAACTGAAAAAATAGCTAAATTTTCAAAAGTTAATTAGCCACTTGATCAATTAAGCAAGAAAGAACACAAGCTTTGTATCTGCGGGGGTTTACTAGAAACAGCTTCAGTAGCGAATAAGTCTTGTTTGCGTATTGGGAATAACACTAACGGATAATGCGTGCTTTGACTGAAATCTTAAACAAAAGCGAATCGCTTCTTCAGTAAATGGTTCCAGCATACTGAATATTCATATACTCAATTATTAAACACTGGAAGTAAAATATCAGAGCACCTCAAGCCAATAAAAATCAAATGAGTTCATTATTGTTCTTTCTTGAATCAAATTTTCTGTGCATTCAGTAACCCTGTGTTAAAATTTTGGATTACTTATTGTTCTGTCGACGTTTTAAAATAACATCACCGTAACGATATTTGATAGAGCATCGGAAAGAGTAACATCCAAAGAAATTTGAAATTAAAGCGACAGAGTCTGTATAACATATTGGGTCATGAAGCCTGGCGAACATTTCGGAATTGAACACAACACTACTGCTACCTACTACTGCTACTGCCTACTACTACTATCTACAACTACTATCTACAATTAGTACCTACTACTCCTACTTCTACCTACTAGTACTACCTACAACTACTACTAGATACTATTAATATCTACTACAACTACTTATTGGTTCTAAGTTACACTAGTACCTACTACTACTTCCTTTTAATACCTTCAAATGTTACCATTTGTTTACTAACTATCTACAAAAAGCTGTTTTTGTTTCTCTAAAAAATGAAAACAATTCTTATCTCTAGAGGAGACTCGCTGAGCATAAACAAAAGAAGCTTTTCTCTATCTCAAGGTAATGTGTCCTGACTGACACAGACCGATAGAATTTAGCCGCTAATATTTTCAACAATTCATTAAAAGTTTGAAGTTTTTTCGAAGATATAAAAAACGCTGAAGCTATGTTGTATACGTTAACTCAGTAATTTTCAACTCAATGTTAATTTCTTAATTAACAATTAAGAAATCCATGGTATTGTATATCAAGTGGTACTTAATTAATTAAATCAATGTAGGGTTTTATTGTTTAGCGAACCAGTCTAATTTTTAGGAGTTTTTTTAATATATTCTTTTTTTGAAGTGCAACTTTTTTTATACTTTATTCAAAAATTGCTTGCTTCAAAAATTCTATAGTGTGTACCTTAATGGAAACAAACACTTTACAACGTACCTACATTATCAAAAAAACAGGTTTTACGCTATATAGTTGTTTTCGTATGTTTATTCAGAGCCACCTTTTGTTTCAGTTGTCAGGAATTACACAAATTTTCCGAATCCCTACGTTTCAAAAACTTGTATAGACAGAAAACTGCTGGGATAGCTTGCCAGAAGGACAATGCGTTTGTTGAGTTTCATATTAACCTTAGCTTCGGCTCAGGATGTGTTCAAAGCTGAGACTGTAATTGTGAACTTGCTATGCATCAAAAGTTTAGCGCTACATGATCTTGCAGTTTTTGTTATATTAACTTCTTCCTAATTTGTTAAATTTCATTTGGTCATTGTTTATCTGAAGAAAATTAAAAACGAATCAACCTCATGAAACATTCTTGCACAAACTCGTTGCGCAGTCTTGTTGCATTCTTGCACAGTCTTGTCGCATTTGAGAGCTCAAACAAAAACATTAAATTTAGGTGTTTAGTTGAACAAATTTTGTTTGTTTTCAGCGTCTGTTTACACTCAATGGGCACCAAATGGTTCCAGAGAAGTACTTCCCGCGGAATTTGAAACGAAATTCTTCTTTATTAGTGTTCAAAACACAACCGGAGACAGTATGGCTTTGTATAAGCAAGTAGAATAAAAACGTGAAACATGGTCGATCACTTTACCTAAAAGTTGAACCATTGTGTTCGATTTCGAGTTTGTGATCTAAACAGTATTCAAGGATAATTGACTTTTAAGAAAAAGGCTTCTTTTTTAGTATTCAAAACTCAGAGGCGGCATGGATTTCGATAAGCAAGTTTATTAAAATGGTGATTTTGGTCGATTGCTCTACAGAAAAATGGAAGTCTTGAGTTTGTGTTTGAATTTTTGATCTAAAAACACTATTCAAGGATAATTGACTTTGAAGAAAGACTACTTTTAGTATTAAAAACACAATAATCAGTGACCGCTTAACTTTGAATTACCAAATATAATAAAATGTGAAAACTTGGCCTATCCCTCTAATTTAAAGTCAAAGTTTGAGTTTGAGTTTGAGTTTGTGATCTAAAAATAGTATTCAAGGGATAATTACGTCATAATAGTTGTTATGTTATATAGTTGTGAACGCAAAACATTTGAAATACGTTCTCACAATCTATTTAGACTACAGCTATATATGTGTCAAAAAAGTGAAGGAGACCTTCTGGTTTTACTAAGCTTTTTGATATAATTTACTATATTATATAGAATATATTCACGTGGTCTATTATGCAATCTTTACTGCACGACTTCTGCAAGCATTCTAAGCAGAAGAGTATAATTTTGCATTGTTCTATAGAAAAAAAACAGAAAAACACATGATTTTCCTGGTGCTAGGAAAATTGGCGGACAGGTCGTTTAGCCGACAAGGAAAAAATGAGAAATTTAGACGACATTTTTTATCATAATTCGTCAAAAAAGTCTAATTGGTTTATAAATCAGTAGTTCGGTTGTTATAGATTCAAATCAACTCCCACAGACCGTTGAGGCATGACCATGGCCCACGAGGCATGGCCAGATGCGGTTAAATGCAGTCAAACCACGTAAAGCCCTCCGTTACACTAGTTGATGAAAAAACTAAGGTATACTTGTCCGCTTACAGAATAGTGTTTTAAATTGGCCAATCACAGCTTCAGAATAAGATTTATTGCTCATTTTACTTAAATTGTCGGTAAAATGTTCCATTTTTTGGTGTGTTGACATATTTTACCAGTATTTTTGAAAAAATAGGTCAGTGCAACTCTTTAAATGATTAAATTTCTCTGAAGAATATTCGGCTAATGAACATTAAAAAATGTAAAATAACTAATGTGGAGATACCTTTAAGTCATGGCCACATTAAGTAACAGTTAACACAACTAATTTTGATTTTTGCTACCATAAAAACCGACAACACAGACAGTAGAAATCAGATTAGGAGCTTCGATACCATAGTCAAACTGACAAGTATACTTCTACATTCATTTGGCCGATTTGGAAAATTTCCAGTGTTAAAACCCTGTAACCCATAGTGCATCAAGTTCAAAGTTTAAGTTATTCAAAATTTTTGGAAATTAGTGTTTCACTTTTCTATGTGGTAATATTGTATTATAATACTAGTATTCTTGGCTTTGTGTACTTCGTTTTGATGTTATCTTTCCGAAAGGGTTTCTATGTTTTCAAAAGTTTGTTTGTTATGGATCCTATGAAGAGTCGATTTGAGTTCTTTCAACTGAGTCAAAGACAAAAAACAACTGTCAAAAGGCGAATCCTGATTATAGAGGCAATTGAGCTGATAAGATTTCCAGATTTTTTAATGCAGTATTTTAATTTCCTCTGAGCTTAAAAAATGTGGGAAATAAGTAAAAATGTCTCTTGGAAAAAATTATCTAGGTGGAATTTTACTACTGCGTGTTTTGCTTATTGCCACTATTGTCAATAGAGACCATTGTAATTTAACATGATTTTTATCCATGAAAATTTGTAGCCTCTATAACAATAAATGGTTGAATCATTATGTACATGAAAAAGTTGTTTTTCACGAGTAATCATATAGCAAAACCTTAATTTTCAATAAAGCTTTATTGATCAAAAAAAGGAAACCTCTAACAGAACTGCAAAATTAACAACGCTAAGAAAAGAAACGCTTTTTAATGTCAACTTTGCTTTTAATTTGAAAGAATTAATATAAAACAATGCCTAGCTGAAATAAAAAAAATACTTAGATTGTGCAAAGCAAAAATTTATAAGATATCCTTGTCAAACAAATATTTATGTACAAGCTGATTTTTCATTACTCCTTTAACAAATTTGTTTTTTTACGACCTCAATAGTTTGCCTTGAGAAAACTCATAGGAGAACGGGGAAGTATTCATTTCTTGCATCTATTGGAAATTTCGTTCTGATACGTTAAATGCTTACTATTCATGATACCATAGCTTTACGGATTAAAGAAGTTTTAAGTTCGCGTTAATGAATACTTAGGTTTTAATTTTTTATGAGTTACTTGAATAACATACTGAAATACTTCAAATTAACACATAGCTCTAAAAGCTACTGAAGGAATTCTGTGAAAACCAAATGTTCTAAGACAAAAACAAGTTGTTGCACATGTATACAGAAAACAGTAGTGCATACTTACGTCTATGGTTCAAATTGAGCCTTTGAGCAAAACATGTTTGTTATCTACTAACGTTTGCAGGAACTTTTTATCGTTCCTTACAATAAACCACGTCAATACTATGCAAAATCAAAAGTATTATACAAATAACTTAATACTAAACGTACAAGTTAACGTTATTTTGCTTAAATTGAGCACAGTGGGGGTCAAAATGTACTCCCAAATAAAGAATTGCAAGCCTATGTATTCACTCTCTATTTATCACAAGTTTTGCTGCAACACAGTAGAGTACATGTATATATACGCCTTCTTGATCAGAGACAAGAGAATACTTAAGCAGACTAATAAAAGTGCTTTTAGCCGAAAATATAATGCAACAATTTTGCAGAGAAGACTGAACTTCTCATACGCACAGTGCAATTCTTCAGCTTTATACGTAGCAATCAGATCAAAACCTTGAAATGTTAATGTCTGAGGTACTTAGGAGAAACTTCAATTCTTTTTACAACTGAAAAGGAATAAGAATTAGTCTAACTGATTTAACAACTGAGTTCTCCTCGAAATGTTATAGGTCTTCATTGGAAACTATTTGGCTAATTAGGCTAATAGAACGAGTGCTAACATCTCAGCGAACGGCTTATATTTACTTTTAACTGAATGAATTGCTTCTCAAATTAATATTTTAGCGTTTTCATTCTTGACTTGTATTTCATTCAGTTAGTGTATGCCAAAACTCAAACTCAACTGCCGGTTTATAACCTATAATGTATCATATCCTAACGCAATTTGAAGGCTCATTTCAGCGCACAATTGTCTATCAAACTCGTTATGAAAACAATATTGCCTTTATACAACAAAGGAAGGGCAGCTCAATTTCAAGCTGAACTATCTTCGATCATTGTCTCATACCCAAAAAATTTATTGACTTTGTTACTACATTACCTAATATAACCGAAGAGGAAGACTTTATCAACAACTCAACCCCCTCAGAAACGGGAGTAACTTCTCAGAATATACCTAATCCTTTGACTTCTGACATATGGTCACTTCCTATGGACATAAAGAGGATCTTGAGCAGTTATGATTTCGAAAGTATGCCACTCTTCAGGAGCCATGAAGAATATTTCGCTGCTTTAGAAGGTTTGGAAAATATGTGGAAAAAGCTCGAATCATGCAGAGTTGAAACAAAACTAACCACCATTCACGATAAAATTGATCATACAACATCATCCACACCCGATGATAACAGAAAGACTGTGATATCTTCCATCTTAGAACGATTCCCTAGTCTTCTTGAAGAAAACTTGAAAATTGAAGAAAACTTCCAGAAACTTAGCACTGAGCCATCGGCTAACAATGCTCTACGAAAGAGGAGCCAATCTCGTGTTGTTGGAGGATGTGTAATTCACAGTGGAAATTTTCCAAAAAGAATGAGATTCGATGAAAATGTGAGGTGTTCATGCGACAATAACAACTAGAACTGAAAAATTCTTGTCGATTAAAGCTTATGAACTAGACGTTGGTATCCAGTATTTTCCATTTATAACCTGTTATTTTGAAATGCTGTGCTTTATTAAAATCCGTTGTGTATGCTTATTTTCCAAATTTTAGTAGTTGAAAAACCACTCCTTTAAACTAAAGTGTGTTGGTTGAACATTATCCACGTCAGAGAAACAGGAAACAGGCTTCGACCTGTTTAAAGAACTAGAAAGTCAGAAATTTGTTGTAGAGTAGGATCCCCAAACCGTAGATTATCGTTCTGAAATGTTGAAATGGATACGCGCAAGAGTCGACGTTATAAAGAGCTGACGTTAGACTACGCCGCAACTTGTTTTGATTTAAGTAGAGCCGAAACCAAAAAGTTGCCCTTAATTACCCTAAATTGTTAGTTGATTATTAAAAAAGTACCTGAGTGGGTTAATCGGTCTCACGTTCGGTTATGATAGTTTCATATCAAGTCCCAACAGCCGCTGAGGCATGGCCATGGTCCGCGATGATTTCAAGATAATTATTTTTTTAATTTGCTTTCAGTGTCTTATACTAGAAGATACTGAATATTATTTTTTTCCAATACTCGAATGTAGTAGTCTCATTTAAGAGCCAAATTAATTTGTCGCAAAATTTACCGTAAATTATCTACTTATAATTTAAATAAAATGTCGGTTCTCATGAACCGGCTCTTTTCACTTCGGCTCTCTTACAAGTCACGGGTTGAAACAAAACATTCAACCTGACCACTTGCTTTTTACGAATAAAAAAACCTATATTGTGAGAAGTTCAGTCTTCTCTGCAAAATTGTTGCATAATATTTTCGGCTAAAAGCACTTTTATTAGTCTGCTTAAGTATTCTCTTGTCTCTGATCAAGAAGGCGTATATATACATGTACTCTACTGTGTTGCAGCAAAACTTGTGATAAATAGAGAGTGAATACATAGGCTTGCAATTCTTTATTTGGGAGTACATTTTGACCCCCACTGTGCTCAATTTAAGCAAAATAACGTTAACTTGTACGTTTAGTATTAAGTTATTTGTATAATACTTTTGATTTTGCATAGTATTGACGTGGTTTATTGTAAGGAACGATAAAAAGTTCCTGCAAACGTTAGTAGATAACAAACATGTTTTGCTCAAAGGCTCAATTTGAACCATAGACGTAAGTATGCACTACTGTTTTCTGTATACATGTGCAACAACTTGTTTTTGTCTTAGAACATTTGGTTTTCACAGAATTCCTTCAGTAGCTTTTAGAGCTATGTGTTAATTTGAAGTATTTCAGTATGTTATTCAAGTAACTCATAAAAAATTAAAACCTAAGTATTCATTAACGCGAACTTAAAACTTCTTTAATCCGTAAAGCTATGGTATCATGAATAGTAAGCATTTAACGTATCAGAACGAAATTTCCAATAGATGCAAGAAATGAATACTTCCCCGTTCTCCTATGAGTTTTCTCAAGGCAAACTATTGAGGTCGTAAAAAAACAAATTTGTTAAAGGAGTAATGAAAAATCAGCTTGTACATAAATATTTGTTTGACAAGGATATCTTATAAATTTTTGCTTTGCACAATCTAAGTCTTTTTTTTTATTTCAGCTAGGCATTGTTTTATATTAATTCTTTCAAATTAAAAGCAAAGTTGACATTAAAAAGCGTTTCTTTTCTTACCGTTGTTAATTTTGCAGTTCTGTTAGAGGTTTCCTTTTTTTGACCGCTGATTCATTTTCATAGCGTAAATTGCCGATCAATAAAGCATTATTGAAAATTAAGGTTTTGCTATATGATTACTCGTGAAAAACAACTTTTTCATGTACATAATGATTCAACCATTTATTGTTATAGAGGCTACAAATTTTCATGGATAAAAATCATGTTAAATTACAATGGTCTCTATTGACAATAGTGGCAATAAGCAAAACACGCAGTAGTAAAATTCCACCTAGATAATTTTTTCCAAGAGACATTTTTACTTATTTCCCACATTTTTTAAGCTCAGAGGAAATTAAAACACTGCATTAAGAAATCTGGAAATCTTATCAGCTCAATTGCCTCTATAATCAGGATTCGCCTTTTGACAGTTGTTTTTTGTCTTTGACTCAGTTGAAAGAACTCAAATCGACTCTTCATAGGATCCATAACAAACAAAGTTTTGAAGACATAGAAACCCTTTCGGAAAGATAACATCAAAACGAAGTACACAAAGCCAAGAATACTAGTATTATAATACAATATTACCACATAGAAAAGTGAAACACTAATTTCCAAAAATTTTGAATACCTTAAACTTTGAACTTGATGCACTATGGGTTACAGGGTTTTAACACTGGAAATTTTCCAAATCGGCCAAATGAATGTAGAAGTATACTTGTCAGTTTGACTATGGTATCGAGGCTCCTAATCTGATTTCTACTGTCTGTGTTGTCGGTTTTTATGGTAGCAAAAATCAAAATTAGTTGTGTTAACTGTTACTTAATGTGGCCATGACTTAAAGGTATCTCCACATTAGTTATTTTACATTTTTTAATGTTCATTAGCCGAATATTCTTCAGAGAAATTTAATCATTTAAAGAGTTGCACTGACCTATTTTTTCAAAAATACTGGTAAAATATGTCAACACACCAAAAAATGGAACATTTTACCGACAATTTAAGTAAAATGAGCAATAAATCTTATTCTGAAGCTGTGAGTGGCCAATTTAAAACACTATTCTGTAAGCGGACAAGTATACCTTAGTTTTTTCATCAACTAGTGTATCGGAGGGCTTTACGTGGTTTGACTGCATTTAACCGCATCTGGCCATGCCTCGTGGGCCATGGTCATGCCTCAACGGTCTGTGGGAGTTGATTTGAATCTATAACAACCGAACTACTGATTTATAAACCAATTAGACTTTTTTGACGAATTATGATAAAAAATGTCGTCTAAATTTCTCATTTTTTCCTTGTCGGCTAAACGACCTGTCCGCCAATTTTCCTAGCACCAGGAAAATCATGTGTTTTTCTGTTTTTTTTCTATAGAACAATGCAAAATTATACTCTTCAGCTTAGAATGCTTGCAGAAGTCGTGCAGTAAAGATTGCATAATAGACCACATGAATATAGTCTATATAATATAGTAAATTATATCAAAAAGCTTAGTAAAACCAGAAGGTCTCCATCACTTTTTTGACACATATATAGCTGTAGTCTAAATAGATTGTGAGAACGTATTTCAAATGTTTTGCGTTCACAACTATATAACATAACAACTATTATGACGTAATTATCCCTTGAATACTATTTTTAGATCACAAACTCAAACTCAAACTCAAACTTTGACTTTAAATTAGAGGGATAGGCCAAGTTTTCACATTTTATTATATTTGGTAATTCAAAGTAAGGCGGTCACCGATTATTGTGTTTTTAATACTAAAAGTAGTCTTTCTTCAAAGTCAATTATCCTTGAATAGTGTTTTTAGATCAAAAATTCAAACACAAACTCAAGACTTCCATTTTTCTGTAGAGCAATCGACCAAAATCACCATTTTAATAAACTTGCTTCGAAATCCATGCCGCCTCTGAGTTTTGAATACCAAAAAAGAAGCCTTTTTCTTAAAAGTCAATTATCCTTGAATACTGTTTAGATCACAAACTCGAAATCGAACACAATGGTTCAACTTTTAGGTAAAGTGATCGACCATGTTTCACGTTTTTATTCTACTTGCTTATACAAAGCCATACTGTCTCCGGTTGTGTTTTGAACACTAATAAAGAAGAATTTCGTTTCAAATTCCGCGAGAAGTACTTCTCTGGAACCATTTGGTGCCCATTGAGTGTAAACAGACGCTGAAAACAAACAAAATTTGTTCAGCTAAACACCTAAATTTAATGTTTTTGTTTGAGCTCTCAAATGCGACAAGACTGTGCAAGAATGCAACAAGACTGCGCAACGAGTTTGTGCAAGAATGTTTCATGAGGTTGATTCGTTTTTAATTTTCTTCAGATAAACAATGACCAAATGAAATTTAACAAATTAGGAAGAAGTTAATATAACAAAAACTGCAAGATCATGTAGCGCTAAACTTTTGATGCATAGCAAGTTCACAATTACAGTCTCAGCTTTGAACACATCCTGAGCCGAAGCTAAGGTTAATATGAAACTCAACAAACGCATTGTCCTTCTGGCAAGCTATCCCAGCAGTTTTCTGTCTATACAAGTTTTTGAAACGTAGGGATTCGGAAAATTTGTGTAATTCCTGACAACTGAAACAACAGGTGGCTCTGAATAAACATACGAAAACAACCATATAGCGTAAAACCTGTTTTTTTGATAATGTAGGTACGTTGTAAAGTGTTTGTTTCCATTAAGGTACACACTATAGAATTTTTGAAGCAAGCAATTTTTGAATAAAGTATAAAAAAAGTTGCACTTCAAAAAAAGAATATATTAAAAAAACTCCTAAAAATTAGACTGGTTCGCTAAACAATAAAACCCTACATTGATTTAATTAATTAAGTACCACTTGATATACCATACCATGGATTTCTTAATTGTTAATTAAGAAATTAACATTGAGTTGAAAATTACTGAGTTAACGTATACAACATAGCTTCAGCGTTTTTTATATCTTCGAAAAAACTTCAAACACTTAATGAATTGTTGAAAATATTAGCGGCTAAATTCTATCGGTCTGTGTCAGTCAGGACACATTACCTTGAGATAGAGAAAAGCTTCTTTTGTTTATGCTCAGCGAGTCTCCTCTAGAGATAAGAATTGTTTTCATTTTTTAGAGAAACAAAAACAGCTTTTTGTAGATAGTTAGTAAACAAATGGTAACATTTGAAGGTATTAAAAGGAAGTAGTAGTAGGTACTAGTGTAACTTAGAACCAATAAGTAGTTGTAGTAGATATTAATAGTATCTAGTAGTAGTTGTAGGTAGTACTAGTAGGTAGCAGTAGTAGTAGTAGGTACTAATTGTAGATAGTAGTTGTAGATAGTAGTAGTAGGCAGTAGCAGTAGTAGGTAGCAGTAGTGTTGTGTTCAATTCCGAAATGTTCGCCAGGCTTCATGACCCAATATGTTATACAGACTCTGTCGCTTTAAATTTCAAATTCCTTTGGATGTTACTCTTTCCGATACTCTATCAAATATCGTTACGGTGATGTTATTTTAAAACGTCGACAGAACAATAAGTAATCCAAAATTTTAACACAGGGTTACTGAATGCACAGAAAATTTGATTCAAGAAAGAACAATAATGAACTCATTCGATTTTTATTGGCTTGAAGTGCTCTGATATTTTACTTCCAGTGTTTAATAATTGAGTATATGAATATTCAGTATGCTGGAACCATTTACTGAAGAAGCGATTCGCTTTTGTTTAAGATTTCAGTCAAAGCACGCATTATCCGTTAGTGTTATTCCCAATATGCAAACAAGACTTATTCGCTACTGAAGCTGTTTCTAGTAACCCCCCCGCAGATACAAAGCTTGTGTTCTTTCTTGCTTAATTGATCAAGTGGCTAATTAACTTTTGAAAATTTAGCTATTTTTTCAGTTCCAGTGGAAACTACTCTTCTTGTACATCGTTACACTATTTGTTTGATTCAAGCTCTTGACGAATTCCTATCATTCTACTTTATTTAACTAACACGTTCAGCTGCTCCTGCATATCATAATTTTTCCACCAAATTTTTTGGTTTTTTACAGAATTGATTTTTTTTACTTAGCTCAATTTTTTGTTTATCTCTCAACAATTAATCTCAAATTCATTTTTCCTGTAAATAATCTTGCTCAATCCTAGAAGGTTAGCTGAATAAGTGTAAGGAAATATGTTTTCAAAAAAAGCATGATCAGAACATCAAAAAGTTGATTTTGTCTTCTGTGTTGCAACATTTTATCATTTTTCTTGCCAAGGATTTAAAGACAGGAGCATGAATTCAATTTCTTTTCTGTAAAAAATCTTGATAGTTTTTAATATGGTAGCTAGCTAGGTGTAGAAAATTCAGATTTTCAAAAAAGCATGCCCAGAAAATCAAAAAATTGTTGTCGTCTTCTGTTGTGATATTTTGCTTGCCAATGTTTAGAGGACAGAGTTTATCAGCGCTGAAGGTCAAAATCATCTGTTTACAAGATATAATATTATTGGATCGTGAAGACAAATAACAACATTCTTCAAGGCAAATAAATTGCCCTCCAGGGACTTATCTCCCTGTCTCTCGCTCTCGTCTGATTGCAAACATATAAATACATAAATACCTAAACACATTCAGACATATATACATACATTCCACTGTATAGATATAGAAAAACATACACACATAAAAACAAAAACGTCTTGACAATTACACACATTTACAATTTCTACCCACAAACATACATTTCAGCTTATACTCATACAAACATATTACTAAACTTAAGCACAGCTATATTTACTTATAAGCCAATATACACTTCCATATATACTTCCAGTATATTCATGAATACGCAAAATTATATACATAAAACTTTCATTCTTTCCTTTCTTTCGATTGTTCATTCTGACATAAAAATTACAATTTCGAACACATGCAAGCAAATATACGTACTTGTTTTGATATAAATATACATAGTTAAATATGTATATAAAAAAACAAAGCCAACCTTTCCACATCATACTGAACATTTGCAAAAGTTTTGTTAACAAAAACTGCTTCTGACTACTCTTTGACTTATTTGAGACTACTTCAGAAACTGAGTTCTTCCGGTCCTACTTGGTTGAACAAATGAAGTCAAGAAAAAAAATCCGTTTTGAGTGCTCTTTCATAGCGCAAAATCCATTTCAGACCATTTTAGGACTTTTTAAAATTTTTGAAAATTTTTTTCAAAAAATTCGACATTTTTATGTTTCGGCCCTATACTACTTAGGCGAAAAAAAGTGAAGTCAACAAAAAATCACTTTTGAGTGCTCTTTCATAGCGCAAAATCCATTTCAGACCATTTTAGGACTTTGAAAAATTTTGAAAATTTTTTTCAAAAAATTCGACATTTTTATGTTTCGGCCCTATACTACTTAGGCGAAAAAAAGTGAAGCCAACAAAAAATCACTTTTGAGTGCTCTTTCATAGCGCAAAATCCATTTCAGACCATTTTAGGACTCCAAAAAATTTTGAAAATTTTTTTCAAAAAATTCGAATTTTTTATATGTTTTGACCCCCATACTTCATAGGCGAAAAAAAGTGAAGTCAACAAAAAATCACTTTTGAGTGCTCTTTGATAGCGCAAAATCCATTTCAGACCCATTTTAGGACTTTGAAAAATTTTGAAAATTTTTTTCAAAAAATTCGACATTTTTATGTTTCGGCCCTATACTACTTAGGCGAAAAAAAGTGAAGTCAACAAAAAATCACTTTTGAGTGCTCTTTCATAGCGCAAAATCCATTTCAGACCATTTTAGTACTCCAAAAAATTTTGAAAATTTTTTTCAAAAAATTCGAATTTTTTATATGTTTTGACCCCCATACTTCATAGGCGAAAAAAAGTGAAGTCAACAAAAAATCACTTTTGAGTGCTCTTTCATAGCGCAAAATCCATTTCAGACAATTTTAGGAATTTGAAAAACTTTGAAACATTTTCGAAAAAATTTTTGAAAATTTTTCTCAATCGCGCACAAAACATGAATTCAAAACCACCAAAACCCAATTCCCAAGTTTCAATTTACATGAACCCTCAAAATGAAATAGCTGAAAAGTATAGTAATTTGCCTTACACTCTGAAAAAATTACAAGATTTCACTTTTTCAGAGATAAAATTTCTTGTAGGGGGGGTCCGAACCCCCCCCCCCCCCCCCCCCTACAAGCACTAGGCAACTTACTATACTACTAATGTCATCCTTTGTATTAAAACCAAGAAACCATAAGCAGGATTGCAGAAGAGAACTTCTAGCATATGCATCACTCAATTATGCGTCACGAGTATGCGTACTATAATGAGTACTCTAAAAATGAGTACTATAAATTATATTACGGAAAATTTATGTGGGCAGGGTGGTCAAGAGAATGTTAATAGAATTGTTCAGAATCAAAATCAGTTAAACATAGACGGAAGGCAGTCTGCCTGACCAATGTATTGTCTAAATAGCACGTTTGCAATGCCAATAAATTGTCAAGCTTGTTCTTTGTATCAGATGTTTCAGTCCTGATATGGATTAGGATCTAACTCAGGGTGTTGATGTTTCTCTAGCTTCTCATTTCGGCCTCATTCAAAGACATTCCAGACGGAACGGAATCCATTCCAGCTTTTGCCACAGTTTTGGTCCAGGTTGAAGATGCAAACGACAATGAGCCAGTGTTCGAGTCTAATAACTACGAGTTTGAGGTTGTGGAGAACTACGAAGGTCCCATAGGAAAGGTTTCTGCATCTGATTCTGATTCTGGAAGGAATGCTTTTGTGACATACGGCATTTCGGACAGTAAGCAAGTTGCAAAAATACTCATTTGATCAAATGTTTACCCGCAAACATTAGTACTCTTCCCACAATTCTTGCCAAAAAATTCAAAAGTGCTTGAAGCTGGTAAAAAGGTTTCATACTATTGTGAGAAAAGATTTGCGTTATTCTTAAATATGAAAACCTGAGCACTGTATTTTGAGTCAAACTATAAATAGACAAAGTAATGAATAGAACAGCGAAGTTCCATTGTCTACACAGTGTCTACTTGCGAATCAGAATTCTTACTTTTCTGTGGCAACAGATAAAACTTGAGCGGTACTAACCCAGTGTACAACAAAATTCAGCACTGAATCTTGAATCGCACTAAAAATGGGTACTCAAAATGAGTATGGATACATTGTTTTGATTTTTCCATAAATTTATAGGAAGATTATAAATTTTTCATTGCCGATTGTTCTCAGGATAAGGACTTGAGAACACAGTTTTTGATTTTGAAAGCACAATATTATGCATGAATTTTTCCACCTGTATTGGTCTGGGCCTTAGCCTGAGAGCTGTCAGGTGACCAAATTTCACTCTTCATGGGAAAGGATGCGGTGCAACTTAATAGGCCTTAAACAAACTTTGCAATAATGTTCCAACAATATTATTTTCAGCATTCAAGTTCTCGATTGAAGAGACAACTGGCGAAGTTTCGGTCATCCGCGCATTCGACTACGAAAATGCAACACAGCCTCAAAGCTTTGCAGTAATTGTATACGCGAAGAACAGCTTAGCCGACAGCAACAATGAGACTACTGCTGAGACGATTGTGAAGTTAAGAGTTGTGGATGTGAACGACAATGCTCCCGTGTTTGATGCGAATACGACTAGTGAGCATGTGATAGTACACTGGGACACAGTGGTAGGGGCAAAAGTGGCCCAAGTGCACGCAACAGACGCAGACACGGTAAATTCAACGTGATTGCGCCGCAAAACCTATAATTTTCCATTAAGTTTACTCGAATTTGTCAGTGGTTTCCAAGATAGTTGTTAATAATGCGCCAATTAAAAATAAATGAAAGAAATCAAATTTTAAGTAAAATTGCAGACAAGATCTTTGTATTACAAATACGGATTTGAAGGTTATGAAATATCCGTAAGACGGCCGGCCTATGGGAGAGGATTATATGTCTATAATCGACCACAAGTAAGAAATTCAGAAGATATATCTTAGGGTATTCAAACTATTAATCAACTTGGTTAGGCAAGACAGTCAAGTCATTTACACGCAACAAACAAGATTATCATATAAAAAAGTCTAAACCAGTTTTTAGTTTTGACGTCAATGTTACATTTCGCCGAGCAGGATCTCAACAGGTTCTCTGTGCTGCTGCCTGAATTTAAAAGCTCATTTAGAAACCGTCTTTGCTATACGTGCTAATTGGATGTGAATAGATTGATTTGGTCCATACACTGAGATCGCAGTCACCCCACAATTAGCTGACAAAAATTTTTAAATGGGTGTTTTTTTGGAAAAATGACATAAATTCATTGAGCTTGGCCAAAAGCACCAAGACAATAGGTCTAATTGAAGCAATTAAAATTTGATTTAACAAGTCTGATAAAAGTAGAGGCAGTGCCATGACTCACGAGACCCTTGTGAGCTAAAACCGAAGCTTGTTTCCGTTTTTTTACTGTTTTGATTTGTCAATTCCCACCTCAAAACCCTTGGATTACTGCAAACACGGTCTCAAATCCCAAAAAAAGTTGCCACCCGTCAAAAAAGTTTTCCAGAAAAAAATGTGCTTTCTTTATGAAGACACCCCCACTGTTGACACGGTGCACATCCTATTGCGGCTGAGCTTAACAACTCAGAAATCAAATTGAATAGCGCTTCAAGGTCATTTCAAGCCTTAAAGCTAGAATAGTGTGACAAGCGAAATTTAATGCTACATTCTATTGAAGTCATACGGATTTGTTCATTTTGTTCAACATTTATATTTAGCAACTATTATTAGTACACAATCGTCATTCATTAAGTAAAACTCAAACTCGAACTACCTCAACCACCAGCAAAACAATACTACGACTTAACAGTATTGCATCAGATTCTTTGCGATTGGATTGCGAATCAACCTGTTATTGATACAGAATATTCGACAAAACTTCTACATGGTTAACAAATTTCCAATGACATCAAATTTACACTGAAAAAAAAAGACGTTATGGAAAAGTGTTCACATTCTGTCGACATTATTATCTATAACCAATCAACAGTTGAATTAGACATGTAAATCCACGCGACTAGCAGCATAAAAGGAGCTTGAAAAACTACCAAAAATCAGTTGAAATTTGCAATTTTGGTTTTATTAAATTGACATACAGTGCGTATTGAAGCACACTTTCTTGAGCGGTAAAATACTTGATATCGTGTCTTGTTTCTGTAGATCATGTTAGTGATTGTACAGTTTTAAATTTACTTTGACTTGTTGAAAAGAGAATTAACTTTGATATTCTCAAAACTTTCTTTCTGGGGAACAAAGTTCCTAAGTAAGAGAAACTGTGTGCAAAGCACATAGTCATTTGCTCTTACTGGCTTTGACGAAGCCTAGCATAGTTTTGATATTGGGGGTTATTGAAGCCAATTGAGAAACAGAAAGTTGTTTATTAATTTGAATCAGATTTATAGTATCTGAGTTGCTTTAAAAGCGCCCCCCTTTACAAGGAGGTTCGCTTTAAAAGCGCCCCCTTTAAAAGCGCCCCCCATTTGCCTCATGAACAAACGATTCAGTTTTTCAATTGCTTCGCAATGATACCTTTTTTCATCTCTCCGTAAAATATAGCGATCGACCAATTCCGACCAAAAAACAAAGTCATGGTATCAAAGAGTTCTTAACCCCCCGATAAAATTGAGGAACAAATAGCTCAAAATTGGTCGAATCTTAGTGGTCTGAACCAGCTGGTGAGTTTAGGAGTCTGCAATAGCATGTAATGCGCATAATTGTTTGTAGGGCAAGAACAGACAAGTGGAGTATGAGATAGTGTACAATAACGAGCACAGTGTCTACTTCATAATCCCAGACCCAAAAGAGGGATGGATCACTCTCACAGCTCCATTGCCCATTCTTCTAATTGGACAACAGCTCCAGTGGAAGGTATGAGTGCTAAACGAGGGTTTCAGAAATCTTGTTACCTAATTTGGAATACATCGTTCGCTGGTTTGATTTTAACCAAAAAAAGGGACTCAACTGGATTCTCAAAACTTGGACTCAACTGGATTTTCAAAACCTTTATAATAAAAAAAATCATACTCAAGGGAAAATAATTTTCAAAGCTTTAATGCCGCGTCCTCCCTATTATTAGCACATACAAAATATTATTAGTGGAAAGACACACTGGTATTCTGTCACATGCTAACAAGAATTATCAAAAATTAATTTTCGTTTTTCTCTCTAACTCGATCCAGAGATTTCTTTATTCTGGAGGCATCAAATTCTATCAACTCTGTTTAAACTAAACACCGTATCACTCTTGAGCTGCAAAAAAGGATATTCCGAGTGCGAATACAATTTTGGGCTTCTACAATTGGTCTGCATAGCGATTTATGACTTTAAAGTTGTAAAGGATATTTGACCTCATCACTTTATTGGGTGCGACATCCATAAAGGAAAAAATTTCAAAAATAGTCCTCTCCTGTGGGGTAATAAAACTTTCAAACAAAAACCCTCCCCGGTTCTATGAAATTTAATCGGTTTTTGACTTTTCGAATAGGAAAGTTATATTTTTATATAGGTTTTTTGTGCAAGCTTTTTGTTATAGGTCGAAGTACAGGCTACAGACAGCGGGAGTCCTGCTTTATCCTCAACAGTTGAACTGACCGTGTTGGTGGTACACCCTGAGTTCGAGGAGCCACTCTTTTCCCCTCAACACGTGAAGATCCAAGTGGAAGAGAACAATGACCTCGTCCACTATTTGACAACTGTCAAGGCCAATGACAATGTGGACGAGGAGCTGAGATATTTCATCATATCCGGTGGGATCTTTTCCCTCTTTATATAGTTTTTGGGGAAAAACACGAAAAAAAACCACCCCCAATTAACCTTTAGAGAGTTGGACAGTTAGAACAGTTGGCTATGCTTCTCGCTCCATGGCCTTTCCTTAGCGGCTTGTAGGATTTGATATAAAACTAACCGAGCAATTTAATACAAACGAAAATCAATAATAAAATATGTGTTTATTTATATCCGCCTCAGCTTCTCAGCCGGCTATTATAGCGCTCCTAATTTTCTTTACTTTTATTTACAATTCAAAGAAATTGAATTGTATTGGGGCGCTGTCTTTAATAGCCGCCGCAGTTTGTCAGCCGGCTATTATAGCGCTCCTAATTTTCTTCACAATTCAAAGAAATTGATTAGTATTGGGGCGCTGTCTTTAATAGCCGCCGCAGTTTGTCAGCCGGCTATTATAGCGCTCCTATTTGTTTTACAATTCCAAGAGTTTAAATGGTATTGGGGCGCTGTCTTTTCTACAATTCAAAGAATTTGAATTGTATTTGGGCGCTGTCTTTTTTAAGATCTGTTCACAAATTTTCATGATTTTTGAAGTCAAATTGGTGTAGTCATTTTGGTCACGCCGAAACAGGAACTGGAGCGAAAAAGCGAGCCCTTTTGCGGCATGATTTTTTTCGCCCTAATTTTAAAGTAGAGTGAGAAAACGGAGTTTGAATAACAATTCGCTTTCTTGCTAGTAGTTTTTTTGTTAACGTGCGGCAATTTTACTTTAAGCTTTACTGTTTTTTGGATTGCATTTTTTTCTAAATGGTTTTCCCAATCCAATCATAGTTCATTCAAGGCCTAGTTTTCTTGTTTGAATCAAGTTTCCATTTCTCGTTTGTGGTTTTTGTTCACATGCGGCATTTTGACATTGATTTTCTTTTCTTATTTATATTTTTTATCTAATTTTTTTAGAAATGGTTTTCCCAATTCACTCATAGTCCGTTCTAGGTCTAGTTTTTGTGTTTAGTAAAAAAAATTTTTAAATTAGGACTGGTTTTTTTGTTTAGTCAACGAAAATTCTTTGGTTTGTACGTCAGGACTTGTCCTGCTATGTTTTTTTTACTTCGTCGAAAAAAAATCTTTTTACTTCAATTAGCAATTCAAAATGAACAAAGTCAGTATCAAAAATGAAATCAGAAATATAAACGGGATAAACCCATAAAGCCCAATTTAGATGCCCGGTACTCGATCTTTGTTCTAAGTTACCATCGTGACTGCTTATTGGCATTGATACTAGCCACTGTGTGGTCTCATTACGAAACAGGAGTATGTTCAACTCCAAAATGACATCAGAATAGTTCGTACATTAAAATTGTTCGTACAAAAATCTTTTTTCACTAGTTTTTTTCTCTCCTTTCAATCCCAATCTTGGTTATGGGAATCCATGGCGGCTATTTTCCGGCAATCTGCCGGTTATGTTTTTATTCCCCTAGAAAACCGTTATGTTCTGTTTTCTTCTCTTCAAAACCGATCGTTATCATACAGGAAATTGTCCTTGTGCTGCAATTGTGAATTATGAAGCACCGTAATAACGATGAAAATACTATAGTGCTCAGCAATTGTTTTAATATTTTTGACCTATATAGTTTTTGTTTATTATTTATCATTTGTTTTTTTTATTTATATTTATTTATTTATTTATATTTATTACCCTTAATAGTTTTTGTTTCATCTTGTCTTTGTGAATTAAGTTATTTTATCTCCTCTTAGGTAATGAGTGGGCTCTGTTCCAATTGCACCCTATATCTGGCAACTTGACGCGAGTGGGCCAAATTGACAAAGAAGTTGTCAACCCGAATGCATCCAGGACCGTTGACGTCACACTCACAATTCAAGCAACTCGACTTTCGGACATGACTCGTTGGACAGATACAATGTCACTGGCCGAGTTGTCTCAGTTGACCTATTTTCTATACAAAGAACAGACCTGCAATTCGGAGGGTACAGAATGCCAGAATACCAGCTACGTTGTTCTGTTGAATGATGGCAATGGTGACATGATGGAATCGAGTATGGCTCAGAAGACGTCTCGAACCCGGAGAAGTACTTTACTTCCCAATGGTACGATTGTTTACAGATTTTTTTTGTGCTACTTGTCACCAACTCGCCTTTTTCTTTCTATTCGGTGCCATTACGCGACCAATGCCGGATTTTTCGATTAAATTTATTCGACGTTATATCACGACGTTGTTTTAATATTAGGGTTATAAGCGTGAGCCCGGACCCGAGTGTCATAGACTTTCATTACTGAATCAGTACATCCCAATAGTATATCGACGATTCAGTACTGAATCAGAGTGACCTAAGGGTACTTTGTTAGCCAAGTATGTTCAGTATAAATCCAGAAATCATTTTTTTTCTGAAAAAAGGATGAACATGATGATTTGAGTTTTTCATAATGTTCATAGCGTTTTCAGAAAAAAATGAAATTTTTGAATGGAATTTTGGAATTCAAAAACTTTGGTTGAGCATGAAGATGCCATTTTCAACCAAACTACAATATTATTTGTAGTTTGGTTGAAAATGGCCATTTTCAACCAAACTACATTTTCAACCAAACTACATTTTCAACCAAACTGCCATTTTCAACCAAACTAGTCGTCCAGATTCCTACCCCCGAACCCCCACCCCATCCCCCCCACCCCCTTCATCAATACTGTAGTCCACGTGTACAGAAAGTACATTAAGACTATCACCCCAATAACCAATTTCCCCCGTTAAAGACAGTTTTCCCTCCATACTGTTAGATCTAGAGCCCCCAAAATGTATTTGGAAGTCCGAGGACTTGAAAACAAAAACAAACAAAGCGTGAGTGTTAACAGTGGAGCTGTCCGCAGGCACAATATTTTGGCAATTTGGGCAGCGAGCTCGAAGGCCAAACAAACAACAACCGGATCGGAGACAGGGGAACGCCAAATCACAACACATCACGCCATTTCACATTACAGCCACAAACATTCACACATCCAAAACATCTGGCCCACTGTAAATAAAGGACACTGTGATCGATCCAGACCCGGGCCAAGGATCCACTCTTCCAGCCATTAAACAAAAATGAGAAACTATTGTGGATAGGATTGCTTCAAACGCAAAAATAAGCGCTCCCCGGATAGAGCGATGGCTTAAAGTCGGAACGAACGGAACGGAAATCCCCCCAACCCCCCCCCCCCACCCACCGCCCCCAACCCTTCCAGAAGTAAAAAAAAATACTTTTTCTTATAATGCAATGTTGTTGTTATTACTCCTCCCGAACTGAAACACATCCTCCAAGTTGGCACTGAACATTTTCCATTATTACCCATTCGCCCATCGGGGCCCGAAATTTCGTACCTGCAGCCATCATGAATGTGGCATTGTCCCATCTTGAGCACATGTGTTCAGAACATTCGACAGAGATCAAACTAATGTAAATGAATGTATTTAAACAGATAGAAGAAATGTTACAACCAGTGCTTTTTCAGATTTGATTGTTTCCGTGTATTAAAAACTCGAAGAACAAGTTACTTCAATTTGGATACTTCAACATTCATCGATTTGTATATTTCAACATTCTCAACCTCTTTCAACATTCTCAACCTCTTTCAACATTCTCAACATCTTTCAACATTCTCAACATCTTTCAACATTCTCAAGTACAAAATGGCTTCACGAAATGTGCAGATTGTATCGGCCGACCAAGTACAAATGGCAACTCAACAACTACAACAGTCAGAGGAAGTTGTGAGTGCATATTTTTAAATCATTGTCCAGTTTCTGTAATTTTTTCGTGTGCGTGTGTGTGTGTGTGCGTGTGTGTTTGCGTGTGTATGTGCGTGTGTGTATGTAATCAATTTTCTTCTTTCTGCATAAAAAATACTACATGACTACTCTACTTGCTACAAAATTCGCTTGAGAGCTTTTATTAAATACTCCGTCTTCCATCAGGAAATTGTCTGACGTATAATATATATCTGTGGAACGTCTAATATGATTAAGATATGAAAATCGATCTGCAAATGGAGCTTGCGAGTTTTAAACGTCCCTTACTTTTAAATCGTCATCAAATAAGAATTTCAGCGAACTGACTAGTATCTTTCTTCAATGAAACCTTATTTAACCATCATACCTCTCGTTCAGCATTTAATATTTTGGTTTTTTTTAAATATTATAAAAAATTTGTTCTGCGTCAGATTTACTTTAGGATCTTACATACAATCTGGAAATTCTGATTCGATCTCTGTCGGATCTCTTGAACACATGTGTTGAAGATGGGACAGTGCCACATTCAAGATGGCTGCAGGTGATGAAGTCTCGGGCAGAGATGGGCAAATGGGTGATGATGGAAAGACTTCCGTGCCAACGCAGAGGACTTGTTTCAGTTCGGGAGGAGTATTAGAAGGTGGCGGGATGTTTCAGTTTGGTAGGAAAAGGGTAGCCATTTCAGAACGTGATCAGATTAGCATGAAAGAAAATGAAACTGATACCAAGACAGAAAGTGAAACTGAAACTGATAGCATGACAGAAAGTGAAACTGATAGCAAGACAGAAAGTGAAACTGATAGCAAGACAGAAAGTAAAATGAGTTTCAAATTACAATATTGGTTGAAATCAATATTGTTTCAATAGTGAAATTACAATATCAACTCAATATGTCTAATTGCGATGAGGTTATTAATGTCAAGTCAATAACGTTTAATTGCGATGAATTTATTTTTCTTTTGGTATTTATTTCTTTTAAGTATTTGATTGAATTAATTGGAGTTCTCTTCTTTTTGTTCGTTTTTTCATGAGGTTCAATTTGTTTTGTCAGACTGATCAGAACAAATTCAGAGGAAAAGTCATGATGTTCAGAATAAACGCAGAGAAGAAGGTCATAATGTTCAGAATAAATGCAGAGAAAAAATCATTATGTTCATAAGAAATTCAGAATTTTACTATGAATTTTACCATGAAATGTCTAATAAGTGCCATGATCAGAACTCTGGTCATAGTAAAAATCATAATGGAAATTCTATGATTCAGTACTGAATTGTTATGACACACAGGTCCGGGAGTGGAAATTACAGAGAGCGATTTCAGTTGAAAAGTATTTAAAGTTTGAATATATCCAACACTAGTATCCACGATTACTCTTTTTGGGGCTGGCGTGAAGAATATTGACATTATTCAGCAACTAATTTCGAATGGTTGAAAAAAGGCTTTACAAAAATTCCTTCAGTCCAGTTTAAAAAATAATTCATCATAACAATTTCTAGTCAGATAGTAGCAGATTCAATTGTAACCGTATATCAAGGCGATTATGCAATAATAGAATTTTAACTGAGGCAAAGATCGGTTTTTTGGCATACGACTTTTTCTCGTCCACTAATGTAAAGAAAAAAATGATCAGTAAATGGAAACGGATCGGATGGTCTGAAGTGCTCTAAATTTTAAGCCTGACAAATATCCCATGAGGTTGTCAGGATGGGTTGCACTATTGAGAGCTGAGTTAGAATGAATAGTTACTACGGCATACTGAGCGCTTTTATTCAATCGTTAAATACCACTAATTTTGAACACGCGACAACCAAATTAACGCGCGTTTAGACTAACAACGTAATAGCATTTCAAATTTCTTCTAAATAACAAAAGAGACCAGTTTTGAGCTTGGATTATCCAGCATAACTTTTAAACTAGAAAAAGAACCAAATCCTCTTAGATGCACTAAATCTGTTCAGTTTCTCTGACATTTAGAACACTGTGGAAAAATTGAGCAAAGCAGGCTAAACAGAGAGAAAGCAATACTTTACCTCTCAAAAAGTTCAAGGTTATCGAGTATCTAGTTTTTAAGAGTAGAAGGAGACAAAATTAAGCGGTAGCGCAAGGCTGAAACAAGCACAAAGGTTTTCGCTTTTCAATTTTTTTAAAAGAAACGCAATATCTATTTTTTGAGATAGCAGTGTTGATTGTCTCCAGTTATCCGCCAACAAACAATTTAAAAAACCGTTTCACTATGAACGTGAACGTAACTTTTAGCCCTATATCGGCTTAAAAATTCACAGATAATATTGAGGAAAGATGAGGAAAAAATATGTGTATTGAAACTCACAGCCACCACAGACAACGGCTCTCCTTTTCCCACAATTTTTGTAATTTTTTCAGAAAGTATTTTCTACAACAATCTCCTCAACATTTTAATAAATGTCTTTTCAGCAAATAATCGTTCAGAAAAGTAAGTCTAGCAAGTAATTTCAAATTAAGTTCTAATCTTGTCAACAACCGTCTATTATTACAAACAACCAAATATTCTGCTATCCTTTTCAATCCAGTGGCACGCTTCACACTGTTGATTTGGAATAGATTAGGCGTATTAATTTATGCCAAAAATTTATCATTTACACCTTGCAGCCCCCATCTTGTTTTAAATTGCGACGTGTAGCACAACCATGTAGCTCCCGTTGATTTATTAACTAAAAAATTGAGCCTACTTCATTCTGTAAATTAAAAAATTTAAGTAAATGCAAGCTCGGTATGTACATAATACACATATTACACAGGACCACCACCGAGAAAATCTCGCCCCCAAGGGACCACGAAAAAGCTAAATTCTATTTTTTAATCAATTTATTATCAAGATGGGTGTAATCACGGGATGGCTGATCTTTGTTAGCCATGCTTATTATCGCCAGCGAAGACTTTCACCAATGATATCTTGTTAATTACTCTCAAACGAAGTTTGTAGCATTTATATTATTTTTTCATATAAGATTTTTCGCTTGACCGATAAGATTTTTCCATATAAGATTTTTCGCTTGACCGATTTTTCGTCTGACCCATTTGAATTTTCGTCATTAAAAACGCGATATACAGGTAGCACCCAGCGGGCTTTAAGTTTCCTTAGAGGCCCTTAGCCGCGGTTAGTAGTTCATTAAGTGCTTAGTGTGTTCAAGCAACTGGGAAGGACGTAGTTTAAGGTTGAAAGGTCAAATTTAGGAGTTTTTGGGCCCAACAAAATGTTGCAATTTTGCGTGTTTTTTTGTTTTTCAGAATTTTTTGTCGGACCAATCAAAAACTTAGGCTAGATAAAGCGGATATAGCCATTTTGCAAGACATAAGTACTTTTCTTGATCATTTTAAGAGCTACGTACTTTAGTACCCTAAACAAAAACACGCAAACTTATACTAATTTTCACATTTTTTTGAAAGCTTTTGTCATTTTTCTGCACTAGGTGTCAAGGAAATTTCTCTACGGTTTGATAATAGGTTACTGCATAGTTTCTAGTGTTAAATGAATGATTTTCAACATATAAACATGACGAATTTTATAAAGATTGTTTTTTTTTTCAATTTTTTTGATATTTGTTGTCATTATTGAAGTTTTCCAGTCCCAGGGGTCAGAAAACTTTCTCTAGCGTTTGAAAGAAAAATCACTGAAATTTTTCTATTGACCATGGAAAATTTTCATTTTTTAATATTGCAAACTTTACCAATTTTTCTGGAAAAGTTACATTTTTTTTTCAAATTTTTTGACATTTTTGTCGTTTTTTGGGATTGTTTTTTCTCAAGAACCAAGAAACCTCCTCGAGTTTATTTTGTCAATTGAATGCATAGTTTCCAAAAGTATTGGAATGTTAGTCAACTCTTTAACTTCACGAATTTTAGCATTTTTTGACGACTCTTGAAATTTTTCTCATTTTTTGACGTTTATTTTTATTGTTCAGGTTTTTCCGAACCCAGGGGCCAAAGAACCTCCTTTAGGGTTCATTAACTTACTGCATAGTTTTTATTTAAAAAAAGGATTTCAAAATTTTAACTTGACGAACTTTAGCATTTTTTTGACAAAAAAATCTTTTTTTTTCAATTTTTTGAAATTTATTGTGAATATTCAAGCTTTTCCGGCCCCAGGGTCCAGAAAACCTCCTTTAGGGTTTGAAAGAAAATTCATTGAAATTATTATATTGGCCATGGATTAGTTTTCAACTTTTTATTATGACAAACTTTACCAATTTTTCAGGAAAACTTGCGTTTTTTTCAAATTTTTTGACGTTTTTGTCGTATTTTGGGATTGTTTGTTCTCAAGAACCAAAAAACCTCCTTGAAGATTTTTCGATAGATGAATACATAGTTGTTAGATGCAATAGAATGTTTGTCAACACTTTAACCTCACGAATATTAGCATTTTTTGACAAAGCTTGCAATTTATTTTTTCATTTTTTTGACATTCATTGTTATTGTTGAAGTTTTTCCGGTCCTAGGGTCCAGAAAACCTTCTTTAGGGTTTGATAAAAAGTTACTGATTTTTTTGCTGGCCATGGAATAGCTTTCAACTTTTTAATATCACAAATTTTAACAATTTTCTTGTTTGATTCATGCATAGTTTTTTAGAGGTAATGGAATGTTTGTCAAAACTTTAATCTCACAAATTTTAGCTTTTTTTTTAACAAATCTCGCAATTTTTCTTTTTTTTACATTTATTGTTATTGTTTTCGTTTTTCCGGACTCAGGGGACAGAAAACCTCCTGTAGGTTTTTATAATAAGTTAATAAAAATTTATTGGCCATTGAATGGTTTTCAATTTTTTAATAGCACAAATTTTAGCACAATTTTTTTTTAGAAATTATATTTCTTAATGTTTTTTTTTACTTTTCTTTGTCATTTTGAGGGTTTTTCCAGCCTCAAAAGCTAAGGAACTATTTGCTGCATAGTTTCTAGATGAAAAATATTTTTTTCAAGATTTTATCATCACTAATTAAGCAATGTTAAAAAACAACTTTTTGCAATTTTTTCAATTTTTTTTAGTACTATTGATTTCGTCTGATTTTTGCAGTACCAGGGGCCCAGGGACCTCCAAGGTGTGATAATATTGAGCTGCTGCATAGTTTCTAGTGTCATGGAACGGTTATCGATATTTTGATAACTCCAGGTTTAGCGATTTTTGTGATAAAATTTAATTTTTTCTCAAATTTTTGGAAAATTATTATCAAGTTACAAGTTTAAGGATCTCTATGAGCCGGTGCAATTATTTAAGGCTTGAAATACGGATACTAGATATTCTGATATTCTCTAGAGACAATCAATTGGTACTGAGGATATTTATATCACCAATTTTAGCAAGATTTCGCTGAATTTTGCAATTGTTTTTAATTTTTTGAATACTTTTGTCCTTTTCTGATTCTAACAATCATTAGTGGCCAACAAAACTTTTGAAATCTTGCATATGATTTACATGACAGAACTCCAGAGAAAACAACTGCCAAATCATAAATTACTTAACTACCACTTTTTAGAAAATCGTTGTTAATGGCTCTCAAACGAAGTTTGTAGCGATTATAATAGTCTTGTTGGTCATTTTTAGGTGATTTTTCGCTTGATCGATTTTTCGTCTCACCCATTCAGCGTTCCGTCCTCAGAAGATAGATAAAGAGGTAGCGCCCAAGCGGCATTAAGTTCTCTTAGAGCCTATCAGCTCACTAGTCTCCAAGTATGCGATTCACAGAAACTGTTTTGAGGCTTATAATTATGGTGTGAGAAGCGATTCTTAGAAATTGAGCCCCATCCGACCCCACCCCACCCCCGCCTCCCACATCCCCCCAGTCCGGCCCCTGCACATCGTTTAGGCCGTAAGGGCCCCGTGCATGTAAAGATCTGCCTCCCACCGTTGCTCAACACCCCCCCCCCCCCAACTCCCCACCCCCACCCCCGCTGCGCTCACCTCATGTCCCCTTCAATTAAGCTTAAGCTAAGCTCACTAAACCGTGACTAGCTACTGATGAAGCCAACCGATCGCCGGTCGTTTGAGAGCAATTCGCCCGACGTTAGTCGGTTATGTTTATTATTTTCGTTAGATGAGTCATCCCAAACAGAGGAGGGAAAGAAAAATGACCAAGAGACTTACCATGACCTCCCAAGTAATATCCTGCAGGTGTCCATTACAATATTGGACATCAATGACAATCCACCGGTCTTCGAGATGCCCGAGTACAACTACATGGTCACTATCAGAGCCCCTATCGGCACCCAATTTGGATCTATTAAGGTGATAACTGTCATCTCTGCTAATTTAGCTGCTTTTAAAGTCTCCTTCGTACATATCTAATTGACTCGCGATTAACAGCTATGAGAAACATCTATCGAAGAAAGAATCTCTTGAAAAACAGCTCCGTTTTGACTCATAATAAAAGTGTACATTTTGCGTTGTAATGTTAAAAAGTAATTTCTCGTTTTTAGGCGCAAGATTTGGACAACTCTAGTGAGCTGACGTACAGCATCCACAGCGGAACTCCTCAGAAGGCAGTGGAATGGTTCTCAGTGGATCCTGAAAGTGGACAGTTGTTTACAGAAAACATGTTCCACCTCCTCTTTGGCAAACAACTCGTCCTCAGAATGCAAGCATCTGACGGATACTTCACTGCTTTCACATTCGTAAAAGTTAGAAACTATCCTCAGTTTTAGGCTTCGACTTATGAAAAGACGAAAAGTCAAGTGGTGAGGACCTTTATTGGCTTAAGTTACAGCCGAGTTACCTACTGAAAGTCGAGCAGCAAGAGCCTTAGTATTTTTCATAAGTCTTATCATTTCTTCTGCGTTTATTAACTTAACTCCTTTCCAACTCCTGTGCTTTAACTGGTTTTAAAAATTTTGTGCAAAGACTATAATTTTAAATAATGTTGCACGGAATTTGAAATGACTCTTGTCATGCTGCTGGTACGAAGCCAATGTTTTACACAAAAAAAAACGAGAAATTATTATAAACTTATAATCGTCTCAAAGCACTCTTTTTGAAACTCGATCTCTTATCAACAGTGCTGTCTCCTTCCTAGATGTTTATGCTTGTTCACCTTGTCAAGATCCAGTTTACGTTTTTCTTGCAAAATTGGTATCTTGTGCAGAACGTACCATTAACTTATGCTTTTATTGGTGGTTTGTGTTTTTTGTGGTTAGCAAATTACTATAGATTGGAAACTTAGAACTTGGGCGTTTCATGCACTTGACTTCAAATTATTATTTAACTCTAAGTCAACCAAACTCAAATTTCGTATTATCTTTTGTATGGCTAGTAAATTTTCAAAAATCTCTAAATGGCGTTTCATAATTGGTAAGCTTTTTATGGTCTTTCTTTTACAGTTTTACATTCTCATGCCAAAAGTTTTGCCTAGACATTAGCATGTTTGTTGACTTTTTGGTTAGTCCTTAGTTCAGTTTATTGACATTTTCAATGTTGCCTAGATAGCGATTGCATCCAACGAAGAGGTCTGGTTCTGGCAGATGAATGTGCCCAAGGAATCACTTCACATTATTGCACCATCTCTGATCCAGTTAGTCTTTTATCGAAAATCAAGAAAGTTAAACAATTTCAAACAGTGCTCTTCATTTTTTGGATTTTCGTTTGCAATTCTTTGACGCTCATCTCGGACGGCTATTATAGCGCTATTTTTTCAACTCAAAGAGGAGCTACGGTGATCCATTTTTACGACTCGAAGGGGCGTGTAACACTTTTCTGCTTTTACAACTCCAACACGAGTAGCGAAGAAGTGTCTTTTTTACTACTTGAAAAGGTCTTATGGTTCTCGACGACTCAAAGATGATTAATGGTAATCTATTTTTTTTAATCGGTGACTTCTATTTATAGAGCATGTGTTCTACAGAAAACCAAATCTCGCATGCAAAAATAACTGTAAGTGAATCTGCTAAATAAAACTCAAAATCGGAGAGAGAATATGAGTGGTTTTCTGTTCACGCATCCTTATGATAGAACGATTCGTAATCAGTTTTGATCCTTTAGGCAAATTTTTTCAGATGCATTTTGAGCAGTTTTTTTCCATTTTGCAAATCTTAGGTTAAATTTTAATGTTATAGTGGCTTTAGTGGCTCTTTTGCTAAATTTATTCTCGTATTGTGTCAAAATACCCTATGTAATCAGTTAGGGGATCAATTTTAATTAGTGATAGGGTTATTCATAGGTTAATTTTCACTTCGACCCAGTTCCGGAGTCTTGCGGCTAAGATGATTCGAGCATGTAGTTTTGTGTTTTTTTCTTACATTGACGCCACATATGTCTGAATATTTCCCAGTTTTTACTCCTGTTTGCAATGCTGGCATCTTTTTCCCCAAGTCTGTCGTTTTGTGTAATAAATAGGAACACGAGCATTTTCAGTATTCATATAAAGTGCTGCCTTGACTGATTTCTAAACACTTTGTTTTTTAAAGAATTTCTTGTTTATATGAAACGGTGGAACAACCTCCAGGGAAGCGAACGTTATTTTTGATTAGTTGCTGCTTTCTCAGAACAGTTTTTGGTTTTTTTTTGATTTTTTCATGCAAAAAATTTACAGCTGGAATCATTTTTGACCATATTAACTAATTATTAATCTGCTTCAATTTTGCATAGCATTTTGGGAGTTCTTTGGTTAAATTTCGATGCTCTAGTGGCTCTAAAGATATTACAATCTTACTGATTTTTGCATGTTTGCGAACAAAATGAATAATTTTAATCAAATTTTGTACATTTTTATCTGTTTTTAAGTTTTTTGCCTATGTTGGGTTTACTACTGATTGAAAACTAAATTTATTCAACCTTTTTTGCGAATGGCAAGTTTTTCAGTTAGGAGCCGCAACTTGTTAAGAGATTGTTTAAAAGTTTTCAATTTTTTTAATACAAATTTGGATTTTTTCTTTTCTTTAATCTGCCATTGTATGAAAAATGGTAATGTAACAAGAAGGATGGGAATTTTGTTTACTGACTATTCGGGCCCCGGTTAATTTTTTCTGCGAGTTGCTTCCAAAGGCTATGTTTCTTTGTAAGTGAGCCCCCGAAAACGTGAATACAGTTTGTTAAAGTCGGTTCTGTGAACAATATCGAATAGCGAAAACAACCGGAAGTGTTTAATTTTATTGAAACTTTCTTTTGAAACAAAGCAAAAATTAAAGTACCCGAGAAATTTCTTCTAGAAAATCTTTACCTGTAAAAATTGTTTTTACTAAGTCAAAATTTTTTAATTTTGTTTTCATAGCCGTTTGCAATTTTTGGTACTTATACGGAGCTGTACAGTAATTTGAATGATTTTTAATTGTTTGCGGATTTGTAGGCTACTTCATTAGTTTTTTGGCCATTGTTATTCGTTTCATTTTCATGCCTTTAAAGTAATCTAAATTGAAGCTTAATTTTTTAAAAAATATAATGATGAATTTTTGGTAAAAAGATGAAAGACTGTCGATTTTTTTTAAAAATGCTCAATATCTTACAGTTTTACCCCCATTTTGATATTAGTGTTGTTTGTGAGCTTTCCATGGCTTTGCTAATTTTTTGTTTACAATTTTTTATTAAACACAAAAATTTTGATAGAAAGGGTTAATTTTTATGTGTATTTGTACGATCGGAAACGGTAACTTAATTTTACTAATTTTATTGGATTAGTCGGCATTTTTGAAACTTTTACTTTCGTCTCTTTTTTACAGATTGTTTCTACTCTAGTTTGATCCGCTCTGACATTCAATATTAAAATTCAATGGGACACTTGTTCGTGTGGATGAAGCGGGCGTTGAGCTGTTTCGGAAATTCTACCGGGTTGCTAATTAATGAATTTTTTGGAGTGAATTCGAATAAGGAAAAGAATTGTGTGAAAAAGTTTACAGTAGTTTTATTAATGAACAAAATTAGAGATTGCAGAAAAGGTAATGTGGGTTTTTTGTTTGTGTCACTGTTTTCGAGAGAGCTAGAAACTGATGCGTGAAAATGATTTTTTTTATAAAACTTTATTTTGAAGTACAGCTTATTCTAGGAATTATTTCGGTTTAAATATTTTTTGGTCTAGAGGTTTGAATAAAGTTTGAAATGTTGTTTTTTCACTTTGAATTGAAATTTTTTTAAGTATTTGGAATAATTCATCCGATTTCTTTGCGCTGATTTAGAGGTTTTTGACCACTTTGCGTTTTTTAAAAAAAACTTAAGCTATTTTTTGCATTTTGTACAATTTAATACCATATTTTGTGGAATGAAAAGATGAATGTGGTCGGAGGCATTTTAAGCAGTCACTTTGGTTGAAAAAATGTTTCTAATTTGTATAGTTAGGTTACTCAGCGATATTTCATTCAGAAATCTGATAAAAATCGAGAAATTCGTTTTTTTTTGTCATTTTTCTCTTTGTTCAAAAATTACCAGAGGTTAGCAATTTTTCTGCCCTATTTGCCATTACCAATATTGTGCAAGTTTTCTTAGATATTCACTTCTTTAAAGAAAAGTGTTGCGTATTATTGTGCGCTTATATAATATGAGGCAATAATTAATCTTTTTATATTCAAATGATACTTGAGGCTAAATATTTTTGTTGACTTCGTATTGTTTTTCATTATTTTTTTAATTTGCAAGTGTTTCCAGTATGTAGTACTTTTTGAATGGGTTGTTTTTGATAGAGACAACTCTTCAAATTGTTTTGCGAATTCTTATGATTTTTGAAACATGAGTCTGCAAAAAAATCATCGGACCTCCAATTGTAAGAGAAATTCCTTAAAAATTGTTTCAATGATTAAATTCTAAGGCTGAAAAAATAACTGGTGGTTGTTACTGTTACATTTCGAATTTTCACACTTTTCACCTTTTTTGTTTTTTCTCAATTTTCACAGCTAGATATTTTTTGGAAATTAATGTACCTGCCTGATCTTGCTTGATCAGTTTTTTCATTGGTAGAACTTTCTCCGTGGTATGTGCACTTGTACTACGCGAAAAATTAATTGGGTATCTCTAATCCTTTTAGGTTCCCTTAAATTTGTCCAATTTTTCTTTCGTTACTTCAGTTATGATTGCTATTTTCTGTGCCTTCGTGTATTCTAGTAGTAGATATTAGTTATTTGAAAAAATCTTCTCACAGAGAAATTTGAATCAATACAGAATTCTTCAGCTTATGTTTTTCAATTGGTCCAATTTTTCTGGAACATTAAGTAGAAGGTTTTGTCTCACCTGTTAGAACTTCAAATTTTTATAATTGGATTTATGTTCAACAGAAGTGAACAGCAGAGAGAACAGTGTTGGTTTTTTTAAAACATTTCTGGAAAAATAAACGATAAAGGTAAAAGTTTTGATCTATGCGATTGTATTTCTTATAATATGCAGCTTTCTTAGAGAAGTTTAAATAATTCAAATCTTCCTTTTTCAGCAGAAGGCCATTTTATCAATTCTTTTTATAAATAACTTTTTACATATGCATTTTCTGTTGATTGAAAATTTTTGCAACTCTCGAAACAAATAAAGGTCATTTTGATGCAGTTCTCAGCTAATTTTGTCATTTTGCCCTTTTATGCGCTTTTCGCTGTTTTTGTATCCCTCTTCAGGTTTTTTATTGTACGATTGAAGCTAGTTTGCTTATCTTTTTGTTGACCATTTCATATAATTTATAAGAATTTTGATTTTACATTTATTTGTTTGTTTGTGGGCTATGTTAATATATGCGACATTTAAATTTTGAAAGAAAATTTTTCATTGAATCAAGTGAAGATTTTGTTCTTCATTAATTTTTGCCTTCTGATTTTTCTAGGTATTTAGTGCTGTTAAGTGGCTATGTTGGTAATTACTTACTGAACATAAGCGTTGTCGGAATTTTTCTTAGATTAGAATCTGGGATCTCACGACTTGTACAGATTTTTGTGCATAAAGTTTTTCTAACAAACTTTTGAATATATTTTTCTTTCATTTCCTTTTTTCTATTTTATTTGGTCAATATGAATTCAATTTGTTTTTCTATGAAACGTACCGACCGGCATTGTGTCATTGCGTACAAAACTAATTGAAGATCTGTTGAGAATATAGGGTCTAAAGTCTCAACTTGATAAGAAGTTCAAGAAAAGGATCAGTGACTTTTAACTTCGAGTCAACTACGGAGTCTTCCGGATACATATAGAGACATCTCTAATTGGCTTGTCTTACTCAGTTAATACGCACGAGTGATATCTTTCATGTGGAGAAATTAGTGTAATTTGATTGAGAAACTTTCAAATTTCAATTTAAAAGACTATTTCAATTAGCTTGCAGAAGCCACCAATTTACTGTATTTCGAAAGAACGAGGTATCAACACGTCAACATTCATTAGAAATTCAAGTGAATAAAGCTCGGCTGAAATAGAACTTGCCAGACGCTTGCTTGTATGTGAAGATTAAGTGAAACATGAGAAATTCAAGTGAAAGAATATTTGATTAACTAATTCTATGCTCCTTAATTGCCCTCGAACCAGGTTTGACAATTTTTGTACTGATGTCTTCTATAAACGAAGTGATTGCAAGTGTTGGATTTTTATCGCGTTTTTCCGAACTGAAGTTCAGTATTGGTTTCGTTTTGGTGTTCTTCCGTGTTTTTCCCGAAAATCTCCATCGCGCTGAGAACTTGTTTGCGCACTTCGGCTTCATTTTTTAAGTTTTCCGAACCTTCTTCCTAACCCTGGCCATGCTTTGACGGCCCGTGGGATTTGATGTGAAACTATCACAACCGAACAATTTATAGCACCCGGAATTCAATTTTAAAATGGTGGTTTATGTCCATGAGTGTTTGTTTCGTTGGGGTTTTGTTTCCATGCGTTCTTATTTCCTACCTAAA
>NC_134469.1:46302225-46619914 GCF_964194025.1 Convolutriloba macropyga
CGTAAATCAGACTCAAACGAAGCTTAAGTAAATGGTTAAGTGACTCTGCTTGAAGTCACTGAGAACTTCTGGCGTTTATCGAGAACAGCGAAGCGGTTCGAGATATTAAGTCAGAAATTCGATGTGACTTCTGCAGAGTCACTTAACCATGTTTAAAACATGAAACGCGCACGTTTTAAAAATGACGAAAGTCAACGAAATTCAACTTCTGGCTAAGTAGCAACTTCTGGCACTTTGACTTCTGGCACTGCAGACTTTCGTCATTTTAAAATGTGGACGTGAGTGTTTTAATTAGGATTTCAAAACCGGAAGCTGAAAGTGCATGAATTTTACTAGAGATTTGCAAACTAAACCACCAGAGACATTGGGCTTTTCTTAAGCCGTTACAGAAATTTGTGCTTCCGTCCTTGCAGAATTTATTACACAGCAAAGCAGATCTGAATTGCCGCCTCGGTCAAATTTGACCGAGAATGTAACTTAAATCCGTTTTGCTATGTTAAAAGATGATATTTAAATGAAGCTCGAAGAAATGGGTTACAATCGAAAACGAGGTCATTTTGAAAGGAAATTAATTACCAAATTCCGCAAAACTACAAGATATAAGAATCGCAGAATCCAAGCTATAATGATCTTAGTCAGAATTCCGATTCTGAACGTAACAATTCCATTTTATCAAATGAACGTAACGTAACAATTCCCATTTTATCAAATTTACCATACTAAAATTGAGAAACTAGTATTAGCGACAATTTAATTTAATCGCAATTAAGTGCATAATTTGCTTTAAAAAGTCTGGGAAAATACTTGAAATACTTTGGATACTGTGGATATAGTGGATATTGTGGATTTTAATGTAGTAGAGTTTGGTTACCAAACTCTGGAATTAGGTTATTGGGTTTGGTAACCAGATTCCATTTATGAACGTACCGTAATTCCCAAAAATTAAGAAAATCCATGTTGCAGAGATCAGGTTACAAAACACCTAGCCTCAATTTCCGCAACTTAACGTCACATATTCCATGAGGGCAAAATTGACCAAATTCAATTCAGGTCTGCCTTTGCGGTGCAATATCATGCCCCACTTCCCGAAGGCTGAAAACTCACTCAAATATTTTGTACTGCACCATGATATGAAAGTTTATAAGCTTATTATGTTAAGTTCTCAAAGTCTGTGGTTTTGAGCCCACATTTTAAAGCCACTAATGATTCGAGAAAATCTTTAAATTATACCAGCTTTGAATTTTAGTATGATCAAAAAAATTGGCGCCTCCAAAAACTAAACTTCCTAATAATTAGAGTCTAATTGTCACCAAACCGAAAAAAATATAGATTTTGATCACAGAACATTTGGAGCAGTGCAGCCGTTTGTAAGAAATAGCATACAACTCACCAAAACTTCAAACGAGAAATAATTTCAAAACGCTTGTCATCGAGAAAAATGCGAGCCCTTTTCTCTAGGAATATTTCATTTGCACCATAAGATGATTTCTCGATCCAGAGGAACAAAGAAAACTCAAAATTTGCATCTGTGTGGCTGACAAAAAAGGTATCCCTTGGTTGGTCTTTTAGGTCTATTAGTACCGGAATCATATGAAAAGAAAGGAAAAATTTGTTCAAACTATAATGAATTTTAACACGTCAAAAAGACGTAGAAAATCGTATTTCGTCTGTAAAAGGTATGCTTAATGCGAAAGCATATACGACGAGAAAAAGAATCTCAAAAAATAGGGTAGTCAGCGAAAACAATGTGACTTTTTCAAAAACAGTCGTACAATTAACAGAAGAAAACAAAATTTCACTCAATCACTAATGTGAACTTTTTAGAAACCAAACGTTTAATTTGCCTCTCGGTGGCCATTGAAAACCAAAATTCTCCAGAAACAAAAAAAAACATACGTAAGCAAAGTATTAATACGGTTGATTTCCCTTGAGTGAACATTCGACATATGCAAAATCTGAAAAATTAAGAAATGCCAATTTTTGGCTTAAATTTGGCTTAAAAGGCTGAAAATGCAGAAAACGGCTCAGAAACACATGAAATACCCTCAAATTAGCCCACTCTGGTTCATATAGAACCTTGGGGTGCAAATTGAAAAAATTAGTTTTGACTTGGGAACCAAATTGCAAGTGTTAACCAAGTCTTACTGATCTGGTACGATCCTTTGCAAGCAAAACCTTGTACTACAGAATATGAAAAAACAAATTTTTATTTAAAGAATTTTGAACTCTTTACTGTTTCCTCACCCTCCCTACCCCCCTCTACTTCTACAACATCCAGCGATTCTCTACTTCTACCCCTCCTCTTCCTTCCGCTACTACACCTTCCCCCTCGCCTAGACTTCCCGCTACCCTACTCCTCTAATGTAACCCGGGCCGAGGAATTTTGCCAAAATTATGTAAGATCAGCGGTAACTAGCGTTGACAAGTCGGAAAATTCACCGCAATTTTTTTACATATTTTTGCGTTGAATGCGTTGAATTTAGCGTAGATCTTCAATAATTTGCATTGATTTTAGGTTTGATTTTACATATATTGCGTTGAGTTTAGCGTAGATCTTACATATTTTGCGTTGAATTAAGCGTTGATCTTACATATTTTGTGTTGAATATAGCGTTTATTTTACAAAAAATTCAACGCGTAAAACTCTGGGCATCGGATTCGAACCACTGACCTCCTGCTTACTTGTCGCGTCTTCTACCACTGTGCCACAGAACCTTACGTTTTTCGTAGGATGCGCACTATTTAAAAATCGGACGGACTGTAACATCACGTTTCTGCATTATTTTGGCGTTTCTAGGCGTAGATCTTACATAATTTTGCGTTGAATTCAGCTTGGACATTATTCGACTTTTCTTCAATTTTTGCTCTAAATTTCTGACTTTTCAATTTTTCAGTTTTTCTAGCAAGCAACCGGTTTCTAATTTTTTGAAAAAAATTGCAAAAATTTGCCCCCCACCCCATGTACCCCTCACCTACACCCCCTCACTACACGTACCCCCCACATATAACCCAACCTACCCCCATGCACACCACCCAACTCACCCCCCCCCCCCTCAAACCCCCCACCACGACCACCCCCTCGTACCCCCCCCCACACACACACAAGCCCCCCCCCGCCTCGTACCCCCTCCCCCACTTCAACCCCCACGTAGCCCCCTCCCGCACGTACTCCACTAGACTGCCCCCCTCCAGACATACCCCCACTTCTACCCCTTCCCCCACGTACGCCCCATCCTTCAATAAAAAAAAACAAAAAGCAAAATTATGTAGAGTCAACGCAAAATTCAACGCAAAATATGTAAGATCTCCGCCAAATTCAACGCTAATTATTTCAAAATCTACGCTAAATTTAACGCAAAATAAGTAAGATCCACGCTAAATTCAATGCAAAAATATGTAACATTGGCGTTGAATGCGTTGAAAATATGTGAGATCTACGCTTTATTCAACGAAAAAGATGTTAGATCTACGCTAAATTCAACTCAAAATATGTAAAATCTACGATAAAATCAACGCAAAATATGCAAGATTGGCGTTGGAATGAGTTGAATTTATGTAAGATCTGCGCTAAACTCAACGCAGAATATATAAGGTTTACGCTAAACTCAACGCAAAATTTATAAGATGTACGCTAAATTCAACGCAAAAGATGTAAGATTGGCGTTGAATGCGTTGAATGCGTTGAATTTATGTAAGATCTGCGCTAAATTTAACGCGGAATATGTAAGGTCTACGCTAAACTCAACTTAAAATTTATAAGATCTACGCTAAGTCAACGCAAAAGATGTAAGATCTACGATAATTTCAACTCAAAATATGTTAGATCTACGATAAATTCAACGCCAAATATGCAAGAGTGGCGTTAAATGCGTTGAATTTATGCAAGATCAACGCTAAACTCAACGCAAAATATGTAAGATCTACGCTAAATTCAACTCAAAATATGTTAGATCTACGACAAATTCAACGCAAAATATGCAAGAGTGGCGTTAAATGCGTTGAATTTATGCAAGATCAACGCTAAATTCAACGCAGAATATGTAAGGTCAACGCTAAACTCAACGCAAAAATTATAAGATCTACGATAATTTCAACGCAAAATATGTAAGATCTACGATAAATTCAACGCAAAATAAGCAATATTGGCGTTGAATGAGTTGAATTTATGTAAGATCTGCGCTATATTCAACGCAGAATATATAAGGTCTACAATAAACTCAACGCAAAATTTATAAGATGTACGCTAAATTCAACGCAAAAGATGTAAGATTGGCGTTGAATGCGTTGAATGCGTTGAATTTATGTAAGATCATCGCTAAACTCAACGCAAAATATTTAAGATCTACGCTAAATTCAACTCAAAATATGTTAGATCTACGATAAATTCAACGCAAAATATGCAAGATTGGCGTGGAATGCGTTGAATTTATGTAAGACCTGCGCTAAATTGAACGCAAAATATGTTAGATCTACGCTAATTTCAACGCAAATTGTGTAAGATTGGCGTTGAATGCGTTGAATTTATGTAAGATCTACGCTCAAGCGTTGATCTTACATAAATTCAACGCATTCAACGCCAAGCTTACATTTCTACGATTTGCATTTTTACAGTTCTACAATTTTGCGTTTTTTGTGTTGACACCTCGGCCCAGGAACCAGACACTAATGGTCCGCATTTTTGTAAATTTTAGAACTGCAATCTCTCAAATTTTGATCTTGTGTTGGATATTTTCTGCTGCGAAATTCAGCTCTGCAAAATCGGCTGCAGCTGTTTCTTGGCAAATGTTGTCTGTTCTCGATCAAGTGAAAAGTTAGAACACAAAATAATGAAATTGACCAGCATGTTGTTGGGAAATAACGTGATAACATGGTCGACCGATATTGGAGATGAAATGACCGTTGGTAGACCCCCCAAACCCCATCTCGACTTCATTGGTTATTTTCATTGTCGAGGTCGATAACATGGGTCAAAAAAGCTCAATAAATTGAATTTTAAATTTTTTAAAATTACTGAGAAAATTTAGATTAGCTAAGAAAATTTTTTAATTGATTGACATGTGATTAGATCTTAGTTCCGAATTCCGGTGTAGATTTTTTATTTTCATCAACATTTCATGAGAATCATATATGGCCTAGATACAATCAAGTCCATTAGTTGGAGGTCTGTGGATGTTGGATTTAGGTTTCTGTGGGCGGGAAAATTTCCTTCTGACATCTGATTGATAGGTCAGTAAGATATTGATAGCAACAAAACAAAATTAAAATTGAGTTTTTTTAGTGGCCATTACTAATTTGTCTAACAACAAAATTCGTCGCGTAAATTCTTCTTTCCTTTTTTGAAACTTTAAAAAACTTCTAATTTTTTTTGATGTTTCTCTGAAACCATCACATCCTCCTTCTTTTTCAAGGACGTTTGTGGGTATAGGTTCTCCAAATCTGTCGGGTTGTTTTCTTTTTCTTGTTGAAGTTCGCGAAGACTCTGATGATGCAGGTTGTTTGTGCTCTGCAGATTATGGGGCTACAGAAGATTTATCTCGATGTGAAGGTCCCACATCTATCTCCTGAAGTTGTTGTTCTGATTGAGATATTGTCGGCACCACTGGTGGTTCTGTTTTGACGTTGTCCTCGTCTAGTCTCGCAATTTAGTAGCCACTCACTAAAAGTGTCTGTGTTGAGTCTTCGGGTTGTATGAAAGATGTGTTCAAGACCTTCCCCTGATGATAAAGGTAGCAGGAACCGTCTTCGTCTTTTCATTGACTGAATATTATGGTATCGCAAAAGTCGAAATCTGCTATGGCTTGTAGTCTTATTTTGCATCAAGATAGAAATTCAAATAGAGTTTTGCCCCTTGTCTTTGAAGTGTTGCGATGTGTCTTCAGTGAAATGAAAGCTCTAAATTACACAATGATAATAGGAATGAACTCTTGACGTGTCTGCTTCACTGTCTGAACTGCTATTACAGCTAGTACATTGGCTCTTGATTGATAGATGTTTGATTCTAATTTTTTAAATTCTCAGTGATTCAAAACACTGCTTAAAGTCATTACTTATGAACTCAGGACCATTATTAGACAGTAAAGTTTTTGGTATTCCAAATCTTGCAAAAATTTCACTAAGATATACCTCAACTGTTTCTGATCTGTCTACACCCAGTGGGGAAAGCTTCTATCTAGCCGAAACCCTTGTCAACAATTACTAAGATATTGCCTTCGTCCTTAGCATAACCCCGATCCATGTGGAGCCGTTCCGAAACATCAGCTTCTGGCCATGTAGAGACTGTTTTTCTCCGGCTATGCCTGTTCATATGATAATTCTTATATTTATTAACAAAAGTTGATCTTCTTGGTTAATGAAAGACCACCATGCTATCATTCTGTCCGATGACTTAGTTGCATTCTTCCCGCGAAGTATCTCATGCGCCCTTGCCAAAACCAAGCGTCGTAGTTTGGGTGAAATGAAAGAAACAACACCTCTGAAGATGATTCAATCATGTATGGTCAGTGCATCTCCGTTTTGCTCGAATTAATTCTCTGCTTCTGCTCATTGTTTTCAATTGCCGCTTTTGTTTTGTTTCATTATGTCCCGGAAGAATCTGTTTATTCCAAGTTCAGTTTTGATTGATGCTTGGATCACCAAATCACTCTGAGCGGAGTAGATGTTATTGATTGCGAAGCACACTCGATCGTTGTTGTATAAATTGTAAAAACTGTCGGCTAAATGCCATTATCGTGACAGTTTACAAAAACTTTTTGAAATGTTACTTTTGACTTGGGAACCAAATTGCAAGTGTTAACCAATTCTTGCTGAACTGGTACGATCTTTTTCAAGCAAAACGTTGTACTACAGAATATGAAAAACCCTTTTTTATTTAAAGAATTCTTGAAATCTTTACTGTTTCCTCCCACTCCCTACCCCCCTCTACTTCTACAACATCCAGGGATTCTCTACTTCTACCCCTCCTCTTCCCTCCGCTACTAATGGTCCGCTATATTTATAAATTTCAGAACTCCTGCAATCTTTCAAATATTGCTCTTATGTTGCATGTTTTCTGCTGTGAAATTCAGCTTTGCAAAATTGGCTGCAACTGTTTCTTGGCAAACGTTGCCTGTCTACGATCAAGTGAAAAGCTACAACACTAATCAATGAGTTTGATCAGCATGTCGTTTGGAAATACAGTGGTCGACCGATTTTGGATATGAAAAGACCGTTGGTAGACCCCCCAGCCCCACCTCGACTTCATTGGGTATGTTCACTGTCGAGGTCGATAACACGGGTCAAAAATATAAATACTTTGATTTTTAAATTAAAATTGGAACTGAAAATATACAAAATTTAATTATAATATTTAGTTATATAATATTTATAGTAGTTATCTCTGCGAAAGTATACAGAGAAGATTTAGATTGGCTAAAAGTATTCCACTTGATCGATCTGAGAATAGATCTCAATTCCAAACCCAGGAAGTTATTTTCTATTTTCATCAACATTTCATGAGAATCGTATATGGCCTAGATACAATCAAGTTCATTAGTTGGAGGTCGGTAGATGTTAGAATCAGGTTTCTGTGGGTGCGATAATTTACTTCTGACATCTGATTGATGGGTCAATAAGATATTGATAGCAGCAAAACAAAATTAAAATTGAGTTTTTGTAGTGGCCATTACTAATTGATCTAACAACAAAATTCGTCACGTAAATTTTTCTTTCCTTTTTTAAAAACTTTTAAAAACTTCTGTTTTTTATGTTTCTTTGAAACCATCACATCCTCCTTCTTTTTTAAGCAAGTTTGTGGTTATAGGTTGTCCAAATCTGTGGGGTTGTTTTCTGTTTTTGTTGAAGTTCGTGAAGACTCCGATGATTAAGCCTGTTGATGCTCCGCAGATTACGGAGCTGCAGAAGCTTCATCTTGATGTTAAGGTCCCTGATCTATCTTCTGAAGTTGTTGTTCTGATTGGGACATTGTCGCTACCACTGGTTGTTCTGTTTTCACATTGTCCTCTTCTAGTCTCGCAACTTAGTTGTCACTCACTAGAGTACTCCATGTTGAATCTTCTGGTTCAATGAATGATGATTTCAAGCTTAATGATGAAGGTAGCAGGATTTGTCTTCGTCTATTCATTGCCTTGAATAGAATGGGTTCGCAAAAATTGAAATCTGCTATTGTTTGTATTCTCACTCTGCGTCCCTATTGAAATTCAATCAGAGTTTTGCCCCTCGTCTTTGAAGTGTTGCGATGTGTCGTCAGTGCAATGAATGCTCCAAATAACACCTTGATATTGGGAATCCACTCTTCAAAAACCCGATTCACTGTCTGGACAGCTCTTTCAGTTAGTCCATTAGCTCTTGAATGATAGATGGATGATTTTTTTTAGTTCCCAGTGATTCACAACACTGCTTAAAGTCACTACTTACAAACTCAGGACCATTATTAGACACTTAAATTTTTGGCATTACGAATCTTGCAAAGATTTGACTAAGATACACTTTAACTGTTTCTGAAGTTCTACTTCCAGTGTGGAAAGCTTCTATCCAGCCAAAACCCGCGTCAACAATTACTAAGATATTGCCTTGGTCCTTAGCATAACCCCGGTCAATGTGGAGCCGTTCCAAAACGTCGGCTTCTAGCCATGTAGGGACTGTTTTTCACAGGCTAGGCCTGTTTGTTTGACAATTCTTTTATTTGCTAACAAAAAGTTGACCTTCTTGGTTAATGCCAGGCCACCATGCTATCGTTTTAACTGATGTCTCAGTTGCATTCTTCCCACGAAGTATCTCATGCGCTTTGCGAAAACCAAGTGTAGTAGTTTGGGTGGAATGAAAGAAACAAATCCTGAAGATGATTCCAGTTTGTATGGTCAGTGCATTTTTGTGTTGTTCGACTCCTTTTCTCTGCTTCTGGTCATTGTTTTCAATTGCCGCTTTTGTTTCATTTCATTTTGTCCGGGAAGACTCTTTTGGTTTCAACTTCAGTTTTGATTGCTGCTTGGGTCACCAAATCACTCTGAGTGAAAAAGATGTTATTGATTGTGAAGCATAGATGTTATTGATCGATCGTTGTCAAATTCGTCCTCGTCAAAAATCATTCTGTTCAAAACATCTGCACTCGGTCTTCTGATGTGTACTTTAACTCATAATCGAAGCCCATAAGAGCTATTGCCCATCTTGTGATTGTAGCTGATGCTGTCTTCGGGATCTCCTCGTCAGGTGCAAAGAGATATTTGAGTAGTTTTGTGGTCCCTCTGTAGGGTAAATAATATGCCAGGAAGGAATTGCCTTATATCTTGTGACCATAAAAACAATTGCCATGGCTTCCCGCTCTAACTTTTATTAGTGTTTTAATACATATTTAACTGGATGTCCTTCTTGCAAAATAACACCGCCAATGGCTTTTTCAGAGGCGTCAGTAGTAACTGTTGCTTCTTTTTTGTAAACTATAAGGCTGTACAAGTGGGTTAGCGCGTAATTCATTTTTTCCCGAAAGGCTTTTTGTTGGATTTTGCCCCATGAAAAGCTGCCATTTCTCATGTTGTTCAAGGGTAGCCCTTTTGTTACAAAATCAGGAATCGTTCTTCCGTAAAAACATGCTAACCCAACAAATGATTCGAGTTTTTTGTTTTTAATTGGTGCTTCTGCAATTTTTCTCAATATCTGCCTCTGTTCCCTCCCTTGAAAAAGAGTTCTACCCTACTTCTACCCCTCCTCTTCCTTCCGCTACTACACCTTCCCCCTCGCCTAGACTTCCCGCTACCCTACTCCTCTAATGTAACCCGGGCCGAGGAATTTTGCCAAAATTATGTAAGATCAGCGGTAACTAGAGTTGACAAGTCGGAAAATTCACCGCAATTTTTTTACATATTTTTGCGTTGAATGCGTTGAATTTAGCGTAGATCTTCAATAATTTGCGTTGAATTTAGGTTTGATTTTACATATATTGCGTTGAGTTTAGCGTAGATCTTACATACTTTGCGTTGAATTCAGCGTAGATCTTACATATTTTGCGTTGAATTTAGCGTTGATCTTACATATTTTGTGTTGAATATAGCGTTTATTTTACAAAAAATTCAACGCGTAAAACTCTGGGCATGGGATTCGAACCATTGACCTCCTGCTGACTTGTCGCGTGTTCTACCACTGTGCCACAGAACCTTACGTTTCGTAGGATGCGCATTATTTACATATCGGACAGACTGTAACATCACCATCTGCATTATTTTGGCGTTTCTAGGCGTAGATCTTACATAATTTTGCGTTGAATTCAGCTTGGATATTATTCGATTTTTGTTCAATTTTTGCTCTAAATTTCTGACTTTTCAATTTTTCAGTTTTTCTAGCAAGCAACCGGTTTCTGATTTTTCAAAAAAAATTGCAAAAATTTGCCCCCCACCCCATGTACCCCTCCCCTACACCCCCTCACTACACGTACCCCCCACATATAACCCAACCTACCCCCATGCACACCAATCAACTCACCCCCCCCCCCCCCCCCTCAAACCCCTCCCACCACGACCACCCCCTCGTACCCCCCCCACACACAAGCCCCCCCCCCGCCTCGTACCCCCTCCCCCACTTCAACCCCCACGTAGCCCCCTCCCGCAAGTACTCCACTAGACTGCCCCCCTCCAGACATACCCCCACTTCTACCCCTTCCCCCACGTACGCCCCATCCCTCAATAATAAAAAAAAAACAAAAAGCAAAATTATGTAGAGTCAACGCAAAACTCAACGCAAAATATGTAAGATCTACGCCAAATTCAACGCTAATTATTCAAAATCTACGCTAAATTCAACGCAAAATAAGTAAGATCCACGCTAAACTCAATGCACAAAAAATGTAAGATTGGCGTTGAATGCGTTGAAAATATGTGAGATCTACGCTTTATTCAACGAAAAAGATGTAAGATCTACGCCAAATTCAACTCAAAATATGTACGATCTACGATAAATTCAACGCAAAATATGCAAGATTGGCGTTGATGAGTTGAATTTATGTAAGATCTGCGCTAAATTCAACGCAGAATATATAAGGTTTACGCTAATCTCAACGCAAAATTTATAAGATGTACGCTAAATTCAACGCAAAAGATGTAAGATTGGCGTTGAATGCGTTCAATGCGTTGAATTTATGTAAGATCTGCGCTAAATTCAACGCGGAATATGTAAGGTCTACGCTAAATTCAACTTAAAATTTAAAAGATCTACGCTAAGTTCAACGCAAAAGATGTAAGATCTACGATAAATTCAACTCAAAATATGTTAGATCTACGATAAATTCAACGCAAAATAAGCAAGAGTGGCATTAAATGCGTTGAATTTATGCAAGATCAACGCTAAATTCAACGCAAAATATGTAAGATCTACGCTAAATTCAACGCAAAATATGCAAGATTGGCGTTGAATGAGTTGAATTTATGTAAGATCTGCGCTAAATTAAACGCAGAATATATAAGGTCTACGCTAAACTCAACGCACAATTTATAAGATGTACGCTAAATTCAACGCAAAAGATGTAAGATTGGCGTTGAATGCGTTGAATGCGTTGAATTTATGTAAGATCAACGCTAAATTCAATGCAAAATATGTAAGATCTACGCTAAATTCAACTCAAAATATGTTAGATCTACGATAAATTCAACGCAAAATATGCAAGAGTGGCGTTAAATGCGTTGATTTTATGCAAGATCAACGCTAAATTCAACGCAGAATATGTAAGGTCAACGCTAAACTCAGCGCAAAAATTATAAGATCTACGATAAATTCAACGCAAAATGTGTAAGATCTACGATAAATTCAACGCAAAATATGCAAGATTGGCATTGAATGAGTTGAATTTATGTAAGATCTGCGCTAAATTCAACGCAGAATATATAAGGTCTACGCTAAACTCAACGCAAAATTTATAAGACGTACGCTAAATTCAACGCAAAAGATGTAAGATTGGCGTTGAATGCGTTGAAAGCGTTGAATTTATGTAAGATCAACGCTAAATTCAACGCAAAATATTTAAGATCTACGCTAAATTCAACTCAAAATATATTAGATCTACGATAAATTCAACGCAAAATATGCAAGATTGGCGTGGAATGCGTTGAATTTATGTAAGACCTGCGCTAAATTGAACGCAAAATATGTAAGGTCAACGCTAAACTCAACGCAAAAATTATAAGACGTACGCTAAATTCAACGCAAAATGTGTAAGATCTACGATAAATTCAACGCAAAATATGCAAGATTGGCATTGAATGAGTTGAATTTATGTAAGATCTGCGCTAAATTCAACGCAGAATATATAAGGTCTACGCTAAACTCAACGCAAAATTTATAAGACGTACGCTAAATTCAACGCAAAAGATGTAAGATTGGCGTTGAATGCGTTGAATGCGTTGAATTTATGTAAGATCAACGCTAAATTCAATGCAAAATATGTAAGATCTACGCTAAATTCAACTCAAAATATGTTAGATCTACGATAAATTCAACGCAAAATATGCAAGAGTGGCGTTAAATGCGTTGATTTTATGCAAGATCAACGCTAAATTAAACGCAGAATATATAAGGTCTACGCTAAACTCAACGCAAAATTTATAAGACGTACGCTAAATTCAACGCAAAAGATGTAAGATTGGCGTTGAATGCGTTGAAAGCGTTGAATTTATGTAAGATCAACGCTAAATTCAACGCAAAATATTTAAGATCTACGCTAAATTCAACTCAAAATATGTTAGATCTACGATAAATTCAACGCAAAATATGCAAGATTGGCGTTGAATGAGTTGAATTTATGTAAGATCTGCGCTAAATTCAACGCAGAATATATAAGGTCTACGCTAAACTCAACGCAAAATATATAAGACGTACGCTAAATTCAACGCAAAAGATGTAAGATTGGCGTTGAATGCGTTGAAAGCGTTGAATTTATGTAAGATCAACGCTAAATTCAACGCAAAATATTTAAGATCTACGCTAAATTCAACTCAAAATATGTTAGATCTACGATAAATTCAACGCAAAATATGCAAGATTGGCGTTGAATGAGTTGAATTTATGTAAGATCTGCGCTAAATTAAACGCAGAATATATAAGGTCTACGCTAAACTCAACGCAAAATTTATAAGATGTACGCTAAATTCAACGCAAAAGATGTAAGAGTGGCGTTAAATGCGTTGATTTTATGCAAGATCAACGCTAAATTCAACGCAGAATATGTAAGATCTACGCTAAATTTAACGCAAAATATGCAAGATTGGCGTTGAATGAGTTGAATTTATGTAAGATCTGCGCTAAATTCAACGCAAAATATTTAAGATCTACGCTAAATTCAACTCAAAATATGTTAGATCTACGATAAATTCAACGCAAAATATGCAAGATTGGCGTTGAATGAGTTGAATTTATGTAAGATCTGCGCTAAATTAAACGCAGAATATATAAGGTCTACGCTAAACTCAACGCAAAATTTATAAGATGTACGCTAAATTCAACGCAAAAGATGTAAGAGTGGCGTTAAATGCGTTGATTTTATGCAAGATCAACGCTAAATTCAACGCAGAATATGTAAGATCTACGCTAAATTCAACGCAAAATATGCAAGATTGGCGTTGAATGAGTTGAATTTATGTAAGATCTGCGCTAAATTAAACGCAGAATATATAAGGTCTACGCTAAACTCAACGCAAAATTTATAAGACGTACGCTAAGTTCAACGCAAAAGATGTAAGATCTACGATAATTTCAACTCAAAATATGTTAGATCTACGATAAATTCAACGCAAAATATGCAAGAGTGGCGTTAAATGCGTTGATTTTATGCAAGATCAACGCTAAATTAAACGCAGAATATATAAGGTCTACGCTAAACTCAACGCAAAATTTATAAGACGTACGCTAAATTCAACGCAAAAGATGTAAGATTGGCGTTGAATGCGTTGAAAGCGTTGAATTTATGTAAGATCAACGCTAAATTCAACGCAAAATATTTAAGATCTACGCTAAATTCAACTCAAAATATGTTAGATCTACGATAAATTCAACGCAAAATATGCAAGATTGGCGTGGAATGCGTTGAATTTATGTAAGACCTGCGCTAAATTGAACGCAAAATATGTTAGATCTACGCTAATTTCAACGCAAATTGTGTAAGATTGGCGTTGAATGCGTTGATTTTATGTAAGATCTACGCTCAAGCGTTAATCTTACATAAATTCAACGCATTCAACGCCAAGCTTACATTTCTACGATTTGCATTTTTACAGTTCTACATTTTTGCGTTTTTTGTGTTGACACCTCGGCCCAGGAACCAGACACTAATGGTCCGCATTTTTGTAAATTCTAGAACTGCAATCTCTCAAATATTGATCTTGTGTTGGATATTTTCTGCTGCGAAATTCAGCTCTGCAAAATCGGCTGCAGCTGTTTCTTGGCAAATGTTGTCTATTCTCGATCAAGTGAAAAGTTAGAACACAAAATAATGAATTTGGCCAGCATGTTGTTGGGAAATAACGTGATAACATGGTCGACCGATATTGGAGATGAAATGACCGTTGATAGATCCCCCCCAACCCCCATCTCGACTTCATTGGTTATTTTCATTGTCGAGGTCGATAACATGGGTCAAAAGAACTCAATAATTTGAATTTTAAATTTTTTAAAATTACAGAGAAAATTTGGATTAGCTAAGAAAATTTTTTACTTGATTGACATGTGATTAGATCTTAGTTCCGAATTCCGGTGTAGATTTTTTATTTTCATCAACATTTCATGAGAATCATATATGGCCTGGATACAATCAAATCCATTAGTTGGAGGTCTGTGGATGTTGGAATTAGGTTTCTGTGGGCAGGAAAATTTCCTTCTGACATCTGATTGATAGGTCAATAAGATATTGTTAGCGCCAAAACAAAATTAAGATTGAGTTTTTTTAGTGGCCATTACTAATTTGTCTAACAACAAAATTCGTCACTTAAATTCTTCTTTCCTTTTTTGAAACTTTAAAAAACTTCTAATTTTTTTGATATTTCTCTGAAACCATCACATCCTCCTTCTTTTTTAAGGAAGTTTGTGGGTGTAGGTTCTCCAAATCTGTCGGGTTGTTTTCTTTTTCTTGTTGAAGTTCGCGAAGACTGTGATGATGCAGGTTGTTTGTGCTCTGCAGATTATGGGGCTACAGAAGATTTATCTCGATGTGAAGGTCCCACATCTATCTTCTGAAGTTTTTGTTCTGATTGAGATATTGTCGGCACCACTGGTGGTTCTGTTTTGACGTTGTCCTCGTCTAGTATCGCAATTTAGTAGCCACTCACTAAAATTGTCTGTGTTGAGTCTTCGGGTTGTATGAAAGATGTGTTCAAGCCCTTCCTGATGATAAAGGTAGCAGGAACCGTCTTCGTCTATTCATTGACTTTGAATATTATGGTATCGCAAAAGTCGAAATCTGCTATGGCTTGTAGTCTCATTTTGCATCAAGATAGAAATTCAAATAGAGTTTTGCCCCTTGTCTTTGAAGTGTTGCGATGTGTCATCAGTGAAATGAATGCTCTAAATTACACATTGATAATAGGAATGAACTCCCAATGAAGTGTCTGCTTCACTGTCTGAACTGCTATTACAGCTAGTCCATTGGCTCTTGATTGATAGATGTTTGATTCTAATTTTTTAAATTCTCAGTGATTCAAAACACTGCTTAAAGTCATTACTTATGAACTCAGGACCATTATTAGACAGTAAAGTTTTTGGTATTCTAAATCTTGCAAAAATTTCACTAAGATATACCTCAACTGTTTCTGATCTGTCCACACCCAGTGGGGAAAGCTTCTATCTAGCCAAAACCCGCGTCAACAAGTACTAAGATATTGCCTTCGTCCTTAGCATAACCCCGGTCCATGTGGAGCCGTTCCGAAACATCAGCTTCTGGCCATCTTCTTGGTTAATGAAAGACCACCATGCTATCATTCTGTCCGATGACTTAGTTGCATTCTTCCCACGAAGTATCTCATGCGCCCTTGCCAAAACCAAGTGCCGTAGTTTGGGTGGAATGAAAGAAACAACACCTCTGAAGGTGATTCAATCATGTATGGTCAGTGCATCATTGTGTTGCTCGAATTAACCCTGCTTCTGATCATTGTTTTCAATTGCCGCTTTTGTTTTGTTTCATTATGTCCCGGAAGAGTCTGTTTATTCCAGGTTTAGTTTTGATTGCTGCTTGGATCACCAAATCACTCTGAGCGAAGTAGATGTTATTGATTGCGAAGCACACTCGATCGTTGTTGTATAAATTGTAAAAACTGTCGACTAAATGCCATTATCGTGACAGGTTACAAAAATTTTTTGAAATGTTACTTTTGACTTGGGAACCAAATTGCAAGTGTTAACCAATTCTAGCTGAACTGGTACGATCTTTTTCAAGCAAAACGTTGTACTACAGAATATGAAAAACCCTTTTTTATTTAAAGAATTCTTGAAATCTTTACTGTTTCCTCCCACTCCCTACCCCCCTCTACTTCTACAACATCCAGGGATTCTCTACTTCTACCCCTCCTCTTCCCTCCGCTACTAATGGTCCGCTATATTTATAAATTTCAGAACTCCTGCAATCTTTCAAATATTGCTCTTATGTTGCATGTTTTCTGCTGTGAAATTCAGCTTTGCAAAATTGGCTGCAACTGTTTCTTGGCAAACGTTGCCTGTCTACGATCAAGTGAAAAGCTACAACACTAATCAATGAGTTTGATCAGCATGTCGTTTGGAAATACAGTGGTCGACCGATTTTGGATATGAAAAGACCGTTGGTAGACCCCCCCAGCCCCACCTCGACTTCATTGGGTATGTTCACTGTCGAGGTCGATAACACGGGTCAAAAATATAAATACTTTGATTTTTAAATTAAAATTGGAACTGAAAATATACAAAATTTAATTATAATATTTAGTTATATAATATTTATAGTAGTTATCTCTGCGAAAGTATACAGAGAAGATTTAGATTGGCTAAAAGTATTCCACTTGATCGATCTGAGAATAGATCTCAATTCCAAACCCAGGAAGTTATTTTCTATTTTCATCAACATTTCATGAGAATCGTATATGGCCTAGATACAATCAAGTTCATTAGTTGGAGGTCGGTAGATGTTAGAATCAGGTTTCTGTGGGTGCGATAATTTACTTCTGACATCTGATTGATGGGTCAATAAGATATTGATAGCAGCAAAACAAAATTAAAATTGAGTTTTTGTAGTGGCCATTACTAATTGATCTAACAACAAAATTCGTCACGTAAATTTTTCTTTCCTTTTTTAAAAACTTTTAAAAACTTCTGTTTTTTATGTTTCTTTGAAACCATCACATCCTCCTTCTTTTTTAAGCAAGTTTGTGGTTATAGGTTGTCCAAATCTGTGGGGTTGTTTTCTGTTTTTGTTGAAGTTCGTGAAGACTCCGATGATTAAGCCTGTTGATGCTCCGCAGATTACGGAGCTGCAGAAGCTTCATCTTGATGTTAAGGTCCCTGATCTATCTTCTGAAGTTGTTGTTCTGATTGGGACATTGTCGCTACCACTGGTTGTTCTGTTTTCACATTGTCCTCTTCTAGTCTCGCAACTTAGTTGTCACTCACTAGAGTACTCCATGTTGAATCTTCTGGTTCAATGAATGATGATTTCAAGCTTAATGATGAAGGTAGCAGGATTTGTCTTCGTCTATTCATTGCCTTGAATAGAATGGGTTCGCAAAAATTGAAATCTGCTATTGTTTGTATTCTCACTCTGCGTCCCTATTGAAATTCAATCAGAGTTTTGCCCCTCGTCTTTGAAGTGTTGCGATGTGTCGTCAGTGCAATGAATGCTCCAAATAACACCTTGATATTGGGAATCCACTCTTCAAAAACCCGATTCACTGTCTGGACAGCTCTTTCAGTTAGTCCATTAGCTCTTGAATGATAGATGGATGATTTTTTTTAGTTTCCAGTGATTCACAGCACTGCTTAAAGTCGCTACTTACAAACTCAGGACCATTATTAGACACTTAAATTTTTGGCATTACGAATCTTGCAAAGATTTGACTAAGATACACATAAACTGTTTGTGAAGTTCTACTTCCAGTGTGGAAAGCTTCTACCCAGCCAAAACCCGCGTCAACAATTACTAAGATATTGCCTTGGTCCTTAGCATAACACCGGTCAATGTGGAGCCGTTCCAAAACGTCGGCTTCTAGCCATGTAGAGACTGTTTTTCACAGGCTAGGCCTGTTTGTTTGACAATTCTTTTATTTGCTAACAAAAAGTTGACCTTCTTGGTTAATGCCAGGCCACCATGCTATCGTTTTAACTGATGTCTCAGTTGCATTCTTCCCACGAAGTATCTCATGCGCTTTGCGAAAACCAAGTGTAGTAGTTTGGGTGGAATGAAAGAAACAAATCCTGAAGATGATCCCAGTTTGTATGGTCAGTTTATTTTTGTGTTGTTCGAATCCTTTTCTCTGCTTCTGGTCATTGTTTTCAATTCCCGCTTTTGTTTCATTTCATTTTGTCCGGAAAGACTCTTTTGGTTTCAAGTTCAGTTTTGATTGCTGCTTGGTTCACCAAAACACTCTGAGCGAATAAGATGTTATTGATTGTGAAGCACAGATGTTAATGATCGATCGTTGTCACATTCGTCCTCGTCAAAAATCATTCTGTTCAAAACTTCTGCACCCGGTCTTCTGATGTGTACTTTAACTCATAATCGAAGCCCATAAGAGCTATTGCCCATCTTGTGATTGTAGCTGATGCTGTCTTCGGGATCTCCTCGTCAGGTGCAAAGAGATATTTGAGTAGTTTTGTGGTCCCTCTGTAGGGTAAATAATATGCCAGGAAGGAATTGCCTTCTATCTTGTGACCATAAAAACAATTGCCATGGCTTCCCGCTCTAACTTTTATTAGTGTTTTAATACATATTTAACTGGATGTCCTTCTTGCAAAATAACACCGCCAATGGCTTTTTCAGAGGCGTCAGTAGTAACTGTTGCTTCTTTTTTGTAAACTATAAGGCTGTACAATTGGGTTAGCGCGTAATTCATTCTTTCCCGAAAGGCTTCTTGTTGGATTTTGCCTCATGAAAAGCTGCTATTTCTCATGCTGTTTAAGGGTAGCCCTTTTGTTACAAAATCAGGAATCGTTCTTCCGTAAAAACATGCTAACCCAACAAACAATTCGAGTTTTTGTTTTTAATTGGTGCTTCTGCAACTTTTCTCAATATCTGCCGCTGTTCCCTCCCTTGAAAAAGAGTATTCCAAAAAAATAACGGTTTCGACTGGTTTTGAGTAATATTTTTTTCATTAATAGTAAAATTTTTACGTAGTTGACCCTTGAATGCAAGCATTCTCTTTTCGAACTGATCCTTGGTAGCTCAAAGGACCGAAATATCGTCTTGAAAGATCACGACACCTTTGATTCGATGCAATTATGGAAGATTGAAGAAGAGTTTTCCAATCCCTAAGGTAGTCAACACATCTTGAACAGTACTGAGATGTGTTGATTGTGCATTTATATTTTGCTTTTTTCAAATTCAATTTGCTAATAGGCGTCTGAGAGATCAAATTTGCCACAGTATGAGGCCCATGTAGGTTGCGGGATGTCGTCCCCATGTCTGGTATTGGGTATTCCTCATCCATGACCTTGCAATTGGTATGCAATTTCAAGTTCATTCAAAGTCTCAGTTCTCCACTATTCTTTCTCTGCCACACCACTGCAGATGCTTTAGTGACTCCTCCTGGCTGTACCGGTTCAAGGATAATTTGTCTGACCATTTGTTCCAGCTTCTCTGTGACCTTGTCTTGAAGAGGTAGAGGTATTTTTCTGGCTTTGCAGAACATTGGCTGTGACCCTGGTATCAGTTTCACATGAGCTTTGTAACAATTGATTGCAGGTAGGTGTTCGGTTGTGATGTTGTTCAAACCGTGCTTGGGTAGAAGGTCTCTACCTACAAGTCCAAACTCATTATCAGACTGCGCAATCGCAAGTAGTTTTTGTGTGTGCCTGCTTTCAGTCCACTCATCGTCACAAGTAAGTGATCCCAGAAGCCCTAGTTGATGACAATCATAAGCTTCAAGATGTTTTACATTACCATCCAACTGAGGTTTACCAAGCTCAGTCGATATTTTGGTTGATATTACTGTGCTATCTTTACTTTTGTCTATCTGCATTTTCAATTTGCAGTTACTTATTGAGATATATTCCCAGATCGCAGACATGCTAAAGATTTGTTTTTTAATAGAAAACATTCCCATCTCCGATGTTGGAGATGCTTGCTCTGAAGAAATACTTTCTTCTTAAAAACTATTCTGTTTATTGTACTTTCCTGAATTTGGTTGGGGTTTGCTTCTACACATTTTTGAGATGTGCCCCACCTTTTCACAGGGGTTGCATTTTTTACTTAGTGCTAGACAGGGTCAACTAGAATGTGGCTTACTTTCACGCTTAGTGCACATATAGCCGTAAACTTTCCTTTTGGATTTCGAGAAGTCTATTTGAAGTTGTACCCAGCTTTTTTTTCACAGTAAAAGGCTTATTACCTGAGGAATAGCTTGCGAAAGCCATTGCTCGACTTATGAATTGTAAACTATCGGTCATTTCTGTTACTGACCTTACTGATTTTGCTTTATTACCGTCTAGTAGTCTAAGTTTTGCTTCAGGGTCCCTCAAACCTGAGATTAACCTAACCTTTAGCCAACTCGTCTTCGGGGTTAGCCGCTGTTTTGAGTTTTTCGAAGTCTCATTAGCGTGCTTCTTCTCTGAGACGTGCTAGGAAATTGTCATCTGACTCCCCTACACTTTTTATTACTGACGGAAATTTAGCCTTTTCTGCCGTTACTACTCTGTCTTTACGAGAAACATAATTTTGAATCATCGACCTCAAATAGGCTCCTATAGAAATCACCGATTTTGAAAAGCTCATAAGCATAACAATTGTATGGTACCCTCACATGCTAAGAGAGAGATTGGTTACCTGTAGATCCTTTATGTTGCCATCGCTTTTGATCTTGTCCTTTTTCTTCTCTGCGAGACATTTCGCCACAAAAAGATAATCCACGCTAGAGATGGTTCTGCATTCCTTAGATGCAACATTTGTCTGTCTGCTGGTTGTCTGGACACCATTGTCGTGGTCGATTACACGGGTCAAAAGAATTCAAAAAATGAATTTTAAAGTAAATTTGGAACTGAAACTGTACAAAATCGTATTTTTAGTAGTTATATGTGCAAAAATATGCAGAAAAAATTTAGATTAGCTAAAAATATTTTACTTGATTGACATGTGAATAGATCTTAATTCCGAATCCATGAGGTGATTTTCTGTTTTCATCAACATTTCATGAGAATCATATATGGCCTAGATAGAATCAAGTTCATTTGTTGGAGGTCCGTGGATGTTAGAATCAGGTTTCTGTGGGTGGGATAATTTACTTCTGACATCTGATTGGCTCAATATGATATTGAGAGCGCCAAAACAAAATTAGAATCGAGTTTAGTTTTGTGGCCATTACTTATCGACATAACATCAAAGTTCGTCAGGTAAGTTTTTCTTTCGTTCTTTCAGACCTCAATAAAACTTCTATGTTTCTTGATGTTTCTTTGAAAGCATCATATGCGCATGTGTTTCACATCACATGCGCAGCAGCAAAAGCGGCTGCATCTGTTTCTTGGCAAACGCTGCCTGTCTACGATCAAGTGAAAAGTTAGAACACAAAAAAATGAGGTTGACCGGCATGTCCTTTGGAAATACCGTGGTCGACTGATCTTGGATATGAAAAGACCGTTGGTAGACCCCCCCCCCCCCCCCCCACCTCAACATCATTGGGTTTCTTTCATATTTTCCGCCCTTGGCAAGGGCGGGATATACTTGCAAAGCACGAATGTGTTTGGTCTATGAATATCTTTTGTAGTCTCTAAGCGTTGCGATCACCTACGCTGTGTTTCAGCTTCAGCATCTTTCAATTAAAACTTTGGTAAACAAAAGAACACTGAGTTCAGAGTTGTATACGCAGTCAGAATCCGTTATAATATAATCAATTAGAACAAGCTACTGCTTAGGAAAACATACATACACTTAGTGAATCTTACGCTTTTTTATCTGTAGGTCTCAATCAGATCAGTCACAGCGACACCATTGGAGGTTGCCAGTGGGCGGAAGAGGAGAATTCTCCCCCGCTATCCCAGGAGTTGCCCCTCTCAACACAAAAGATAGCACTAATGTCAATGGGAGGACTGGCCAGGATAAGCCAGATGCAGGCGAAGAGAGGTCAGTGGCCCCTCATTTACGCTCTGGTGGAATATTGGTCAACAATGGCACCACAAGTCAACATGGACACCAATCATGGTAGTAATTATATTCAATTATGGTCTTCTGTTTTGCTATTCGGGTGAAGATTTTCAACTATTTAATAAATTCACTGAATGTGCTGAAATATTGTCATTAATTAATTACATAAATTTTAACCCCTTTTCAGATGAGTTCTTAAACACCTTTCCTGGAGCATTTAATGCATAAATTCAAGAAATTTTCAGGGCATACCCCCGTGAGATTAGGACGAGCATATCTCAAGAATCTGGGGCGTTCTTGCAAGAATCTATCAGATCTGGGGTCTTTTCAGAAAATTCTATTTAAAATTATTACAATTTTTGGTGGGCAATTGAATAAAAACGATGCAACGGTGGGATTAATAGGTGGAGTTTCGGGCTGAATTTGATGAAAGACAAAGGGGGTAATGAGGAGTGAGTTTCATTAAAGACGGAGGGGGATAGAGGGGGGTTATATATGGTGCTTTATGGGTGTCACTAAAGTTTTAGTTTTCATCTTGAGATCATTAATTGCTCTCAAACGAAGTTCGTAGCAATTATTTTAGTCCTGTCGGTCTTTTTTATGCGACTTTTCGCTTGACCGATTTTTCGTCTGACCCCTTTGACTTTGATTTTTTAAATCAATTTGAGGGTGGTTAAAGTTCAAAAAGTTCTTTTGCAAGACCTAAGTTTTTTATGACCATTTTCAGAGCTACAAGTTTTGGTTATCCAAACAAAAAAACGCAAATTTATACTAATTTTCAAAAAAAATTTCAAGTTTTTTTTGGAAAAATTTTGTCATTTTTTAGGTTTTTCAGCCCTAGTTGTGACGGAACTTCCTCTTTGGTTTGATATCATGTTACTGCATAGGTTCTTGTGGTAATAGAATGGAGTTCAACATTTTAACATTACGAACATTAGAAATTTTTTACGAAACTTGCATTTTTTAAATTTTTTTAGCATTTTTTGTCCCTATTCAAGTTTTTTCAGCCTCAGAAATACCTCCTTTAGGGTTTGATAATAAGTTACTGGAAAATTTTTATTGGCCATGGATTAAATTTCAGCTTTTCAATATCACAAACTTTAGTAATTTTTTGATAAAACTGGCAATTGTTTCAAGTTTTTTGAAAAATTTTAGGTTTCCCAGCCTCAAGAGCCAAGAAGCCTCCACTTGTTGCATAGTTGCCGGTTGTTATGGAATGTTTTTCAATATTATAACATTTCGAGTTCAAGAAATTTTTGAAAAAATAATTGCAATTTTTTTTAAAATTCTTGAATATTTTTGACTTTTTTTATATTTTCCGGTACCATGGTCCCAGGGACCTCCTCCAAGGCTTGATAATAAGCTGTTGCTTATTTGCTAGAGTTAATGAAATGGTTATCATTTTTGTAAGGACTCAAGTTTTAGCAATTTTTCTATAGAATTTAAGTTTTTTCAATTTTTCGGTCGGAGAATTATTACCATGTTCCAAGTTTATGAATCTTTACGAGCCAGTGAAACTATTTAAGGCTTGAAATAGGATACTGAATATTCGCTTGAGACAATGAAGTAGTTCTGAGGATATTAATCTCACTCAAACTCTTAGAGCCTTTCAGAACTTACTAGCGACTCACAGAAACTGTTTTGCAGACGTTATGGTGTGAAGGGCGGTTCTTAGAAGTTGACCAGCCCCTAACAACCCCCCAACCCCCCCAACATCCCAACATCAGCCCCCTCTCACTTCAACCCCCCCCCCCCCCCCCTGTTGCTCCCCATCAGCCCCCAGGTGCAACCCCCCCCCCCCCCCCCCCCCAGCTGTGCTCACCTTACGCCCCTTCAATTAAGCTAAAGCTAGACTCACTAAACCGTGGCTAGCTACTGAAGAAGCCAACCGCTCACCGGTCGTTTGAGAGCAATTCGCCCGGCGTTAGTCGATTATGTTTCTTTCTTGCATCCAGAGAACTTCAGTAACTTATTTTCAGGAGAAGCTTGTCCACTCCGGGCAACCGAGCACGTGGGAAGATGCTTCAGTCTCTGGATTATGATTCTGGACTGGAGGACAATTTGTCTTCCTCCTTTAAAACCCTGGGCAATGAATTGGTGGGAGACATGGACATCGGGGCTCATTTGGGGGGAACGATGAAGCGAAGAAAGACTGGTAGTGGATCTGCAACGAGCTCTTCCTCGGGAACCAGGTTCAATATAATTCTGAGTGAAACAAAATTAAACTGAGTTCCCAGGTTGCCCAAACTTGGCGAAGCCGTAGTACGGAACCGTATAAGTCTTGAATGAAAACTGTAGGTCCTTCCGTAGAACAACCGTAGTAAGTTTTATAAGTTACATTAAGGCTGTATCAAGATCAATAAGGCGCCGTACTAAGGCCTTACCAAGTTTATTAAGGTGTCTTTAGTAATATAGTAGCCAGGCAGCTGTTGGAAAACTGAAAAATGAAACAGCAATGAGGTCTATATTCTAACGCACTTGAAAAAATAATGCGAACTCACGGTTCGCCGAAATAACGCTACAAGGTGACAGAAAAGAAACAATTTTTCAAAAAAATTATATGTAATAAAAACTATAGGCTTTCAACTAAAACACAGTAAACTGATCAAATTGCTACTGCCTATTGGACTTTTCCTTACTGCGGCTCAGTCAAAAGACTACAAAATAACAACAAATTCAGGCGCATCTTAAAATTTTGCACAAACATAGTTTTGATACCAAAAATAAATGATGAATTATTGAGTTATAGTAGCAAAATGACTTAAAATATCAACTGAAAATATTAGATAGATTTTTAATATTTCATTAGTAAGGAATTAGGACCCTTGAATATATAGACCCAGTCATAAGACTTCAAAATAACAGCAAGTACCGGCAAAACTCAAGAATTCATTTAAAATTTACGCAAACACTTTGGGAGCCATAAAATTTAAGAGCTCAACTCAGAACACCCATTGTTTAATGCTTTGTTTTCATTTTAGCATAAAAGGGACCTCTCATTAACATAAACACACTAAATGAAGACAGATTTGGGACGAAGTGAATTGTAATTGGGACAAAGAAAACGGAAAAAAATACTTGAAAACGGAAAGAGTCAAAAGACAACCCAAATTTTTTTTCGTTTCAAACATAAACGATGAGACAAAAATTGGTCCTGCTACCTTAATGGGGCTGTTAAAACTTTTTCGCCATTAATTGCGCAATAAATGTTTTTGGCAAAAAAATTTAATTTATCAAAAAGTAAAGGCTATTTTTCGAAAAAAACCAGAACAAATTAGTGAAAGGTCGCTAAATTGTCAGTTCTGGAACAGTTTCATAGGTTCCAGGAGTAAAGAAAAGATCTCATGGGTGTAAATTGAGATGTTGTCAGCGATTTTTATTTGTGTACTACGGGTAAATTTGCACAAAGAAGTAAAGAAGCATATTTGGTGCCATTTTCTCATGAAAAATGAAAAATGTTTCAAAGCTTCAAAAGTGTATGCGAAAACTTATCTAAAAAAATTGGTTCAAGCATTTCAGCAACTCTTCTTTATCTTTAGATTTAAAACGACGAATACGACTACCTATTAGAATTTTTTATCGATTAGATTGCAAAATTTACGACAAATGTGAACAAAACAACGGAAGTGAGCCTAACGTTCACGAAAAGCTAAACCTCCGTTACTCCTCCGTTGATAAAACTTGTATATGTGGGTTAAAAATCATTTTCTTTTTCAATTCTTTTCGAAGCAGGATGGCCTGAAGCTGCTGAAAAATTTAGTCGTAATATGACCGTAGTTCTTTTTATGATCACCACTTGCATTTTCAGCTATTGCTGCTGGCCCTTGTTTACTGCCTACACCACAATTTTTTAGCAACGTTTTATTGTTTTTTATTAGTTTAGTGAGCATTTCTTGTGGAAAAAACTACCCTTTAAAAAATAGAAAACTTGATGCGGCCAATTACGGAGCTGTACTAAGATTTATAATTTTTTCGGCGTTGTGAACCTCGTAATCAGCGATAAAAACCATTCAAATAGTCTTAGTGTTTGAATTTTTTTTTAAAAAAAGGAAGAAAACAAAGAAACCAGGCAGTGCAGGTATTTTGTACGGTGCCGTAAAAATTTGATACGGCCGTATATCATGCCGTACTAAGTTTCATAATTTCTCTACGGCGCTGTATAAGCCCTAGCAGGTTTTCGAAGTTTTGTCTAAGGTGGGCAACCTGGATTTCTTTGATTTGTCATAGACAAGAGCAGCCAAAACCCTCGCCACAACATATGGTTAGATAGCTTTTTGTCTTTGTTTTTGTTCTAGCACTTTTTCAGAAACTATTTTATCACAAAAAAAATCTCGTGGAAAGAATCACGTCTAGAATAAATGCGTCAAATAATTTGCACAGTGAAACAGAAAAAGTCACATAAACAAAACTTAAACAGGCAACCAAACATTTTAGATATGCGTCTGCAGATAATTTTCTCACCACTCATCTAGAAACGAAATAACTTCACAGGTTTTTATACGACAGGTTTTCTAATATATCACAGGTATTAACATGAGAAAGCGTATTTTGCTTTTACTAGATAAAAGTTGACCCAAAGCGTTGATCAGTTTTTAAAAGATGCCTCTTGGACATTTGGTATTAAAACATTTTGAGATCTATCTAAAAACAAGCATAAAAGTTGGTTTCAAGTAGACAACGCTTAAAAATCGAAGTAGAGCAACAATTTATAAATATATATCCGTACTTTCTTTATTGCAAATTATGGCAGCCACTCGTTTCCCATTTTTCTAAATACATAAAATATCAAGTTTCTATTTCCTCAACAAATGGTTTATCTGTAACAATACATCGAATATGTGGTCTCAGTTCAGCTAGCGATTTAAGTTTTCCTCTTTTAGGCGCTTTCATAACCGAGTACACAAGTAAAATATAATCCTCGCAAAATTTTTAAACATCGACAAATAAATAAAAACTAGCTGGGAAATTACATAAAATTGATTGAATTAGGCTATCAGCTTGAAAATCAATTTCAATTTTTATTGTTATGAACTAAGAATAGGTTGTCCAAACAATTAATCAGACAGGTAACGAATTTCTTCATGGATTTTGTGGTACAGTACTACATTTCATTCTGGGGCTAATGATTTGGTATAGCAAATCAAGTTATGTAGTTATATTTAATTTAGTTCATTTTCTTTCGCCATTTAATTTAGTCATAATTTGAGTTCTTGTTTGAAGATCAAATCTTAAATTTTCACGTTTTACAATTTGTTTATATCCTGTGCCTGTTAACTTTGTTGTCTGTTCATGTTGTTCATGTTGTCTCGCGATCTTGAGTTGCCGCAATTGGAATTCAATTGTCGTGATCAAATTGTTGATCAATTTTAGTTATTTTAATTTCATTTCAGTCTGCTCAATTTCTTAATTCAAATTAGTTGTCTCTCTCTTAAACTAGATTTTGCTCCACCAAAGCAATAAAGTGTATCAAACAATTTTGATTCCTATTTCGCTAAGCGAAATACCAGTTTAATAATAGAACTAAATTCCGCTCCGCCAAATCTACGCGTATTCTGTATTCAGAATATTGAATCGTTCAGCTACACAATTAATAGTGAATTCGCCCCGCGTATTCAGCAATTAATTTGAAATAGTAATTGAATAATTCGGCACCGCGAATCAACCCAGATTACAGATTGCGAATCTGTATGACATGGCGCAGTCAGCTCGTGAATCTAGAAAAACACCATTTTCGATAGAGCCATTTTGGGAACGCCCAACGTCGGACCCACCAATCAGATGGGAAAAGGGCGGATTCAAGTAAAGATTGCGATTCTCGCGCGCGAGAATATCACACTGGACACGCTACTGCAACCGAAACCAACGATGGTACGATTACCAGCTGAACCAAAGTACGAGATGCCAATTCAAGATGCAACACATGAAACGGAGAGAGACCGTCAGATACGTAACAGCCAATTGAAGTTGCAATGGGACTTAAAATGTCAAAAGATAACAGAAGCGGGAGTACTATGCGGAGAACGACCATGGCATCTTTGTGATCAAAAATGTGTGTCTCTTTTGTATCTTAGCATCGGTACAGAGGGAAGATGCTTACTAACACAAAAATTCCCTCAGGACAATATTTATGACCTGACTACACTCAAACTTTGGGAAATGATGGAGATAGCCTTTATCCGCCCAAGAAATATCACCTTCGATCGGTATGTACTCTTCTCACGGAAGCAGAAAAAGGGTGAAACGGTAGAACAATTCTAGAGCATTTTGAAAGAATTGGCGGAAAATTGCGATTTTGAAAATCGTGAGGAGGTGATCATCAGGGACATTTTCATCACAAACATGTTGGATGATGATGTTCAACGCGAACTTCTCCGCGACACAGTTGACCCCGCAAGAGCACTTAGTATTGCAGCCAATAGGGAATTGGGCCATCGGAATCAGCAGAGAGTATCATCAAATAACGGTGCAACTGGCAATACGGTGAATGCAATACAAACATTCAATCGATTTCGCGGCGCGAGTGCACGTGGAAATCAATCAGGCAGAGTAGTAGCTAACCGTGCAGCAGTTGGTCAATGTAGAGGTTGTGGCCAAGCTTGGACAACAACGCACCGCCAGGTTTGCCCTGCTATGGGTAAGAAATGCAATCATTGTGGTTTGCTCAACCATTTCGCCAAGGTATGTCGAAAAAATCTTAATAATGCACGAAGTTCACGTCAAAATAATCGTGTTAACAATGTAGAAACTGCTGAAACTACAGATCAAAATACAAGTCAGGAAAATCAAAACGTAGATTATATTAATTATAATGAACATTTTAATTCTGACTATGATTCCTCGACAATTACGTTGCGACAGTATAAAACGTTAGATCACCGCCAATAGCGTTGCAAAATGTGACGATAACCATCGGCAACACAGATTGTCACTTGTTCCTTGATTCCGGTAGCAGTTGTACGATTATCAATATGTCGCTCGCCAAAGAAATAATGTATAACTGTGCACAACCACAGTGGTAGGAGAAAAAACCATTAGAATTAAAGTCTTTTTCTAATGATATTGTAGAAACTCTTGGCACTTTAAAAACGCCAGTTCGATGTAATGATTGGAAATTTCAGAAAGCAAAAATCACGGTTGTAGCTGATGGTTTTGGTCCAATTCTCGGACGAGATCTCTTTGAAAAATTAGGCATAACAAAATCACAAAAACCTTGCCCGAATAGGAAAATCAAAATATCACACCGTCAATTCAAAATTCCACAAAAATTATCAATTTACACATCAAAAAGGAAGAAAAGTGCCAATTCATCTGCAACCAAAAGTGAAAATCGAACTTGAAAAATTGCTAAACGAAGGACATATTGAAAAACTCACTAATTGCTCTGATCAGTTTTTTTTAATTCTCCAATATTCATTACGGTCAAAAAGGATCAATCAATCAAAACAGCATTAGATTTCAAAATCCTGAACAAAGCTATTCACAAAAACAACAATCAAATGCCGAATATAGACTCGCTAATTCAAACGATTTCTCAAACACTGTCAACCGCGCCGCAAGAGCCGGTTTATTTTACAACTCTTGATTTGCAGTACGCATACAGCCAACTCAATTTACACAGTGATACGGCCTGCCATTGCAACTTCAGCCTCGTAAGCGGGGATATGACCGGCACATATCGGGATAGCTCTCCCTCATGCAATCAAAGATGCCTACGTCGAAGCCATACATGCTACTCATCCTGGAACATGGGGGATGACAGATAAAGCAACCCACGCATGGTGGCCGTACATGCACAGTTACATAGTCACAAAAACGGCAAAGTGCAATCCCTCTGTAAAAATTGGTAAAAACTTAAAGTCAATTATTCCTGCTAATAAAAGGGGACCATTAAAGTTATGCAAATTTCCAAATGAAGAAATTCAACTTGATTTTGGAGGACCAATTTAAAATGAAAAAAAATCAAGAGATTTATTTTCTGGCATATATAGATCGATTTTCAAAATTTCCAACAGAGAGTGATAAAGGAGCACGGAAAAAGAGATGTGACTTTTCGTAATTTAGATTTGGCTAAAATTGGCACAAAGGCCGGACTCAAGTGTATGTAAATCGACGACCGGAATTACAAGTGTATGTAAATCGACGACCGAAAACACTAACGGGAAAGATTACGGAAGATCTTATTAGTCATCATGCAAAAGAGTCCAGAAAGAAGTTAGAAGGAGGCAAACGAATGAAACACCGGAAATTAGCAGACGATACTAGTGCAGTCTCCTCGATACATTCAAATGTAACTCGAGCTCTTCGAGTACGAATGCCCACCAAACCAAACACTTATAACAGCGCCAAACAAACAGTTATAACAGCGCCACCAAAGCCCCCAGCAGAAGCAACAAGTGATTTCGGGGTGCCAATGGGAATGCCGTCGTCATCCATTGAAATCGCGGAGCCCCCTAGTAGACTAAAACGGAAAACTGCTACCCAGGCTTCAGCGGCACTGAAAACGTCAAAAAGACAAAGTTCAACGCCCTCAGTAACTGCGTCAGAAGAATCAATTGCGTCTGTGCAAAATTGTCCATCCACAGCTTCAAGTTCTAGTGCAACCTCGCGAAACAAAAGGAGACAAATTATTAAGCAAACACAGATCCAAAACAGGTCCATCATTTCAGCTATAAAGACGGCCGCAGCTCAAAGTCAGCACGACGAAACAGACTTTACAGTTGGTCCATGCTCCCCTGCACAGTCTTACCCCACACAGTACTATATTTTGCCTAACTACGAGGGACCAGAGGCCTCAATGACGGTCGGCGAGGCGGAAAGATTTTATGAGAGTGACAGTGATTAAAACCTGCCAAACGATAAACTTTTTTAACTAAAACTTTCTGAAATGAAAACATTATAGTATCAAATATTGTAACTAGTACATATGTTATTAATTTTATGATATATAACTTCGTCATTTATTTTGTTAAGGGGGAAATGTGGTACAGTAGTACATTTCATTCTGGGGCTAATGATTTGATATAGCAAATCAAGTTATGTAGTTAAATTTAATTTAGTTCATTTTCCTTCGCCATTTAATTTAGTCATAACTTGAATTCTTGTTTGAAGATCAAATGTTAAGTTTTCACGTTTTACAATTTGTTTATATCCTGTGCCTGTTAACTTTGTTGTCTGTTCATGTTGTTCATGTTGTCTCGTGATCTTGAGTTGCCGCAATTGGCATTCAATTGTCGTGATCAAATTGTTGATCAATTTTAGTTATTTTAATTTCATTTCATTCTGCCCAATTTCTTAATTCAAATAGTTGTCTCTCTCTTAAACTAGATTTTGCTCCGCCAAAGCAATAAAGTGTATCAAACAATTTTGGGTCCTATTTCGCTAAGCGAAATACCAGTTTAATAATAGAACTAAATTCCGCTCCGCTAAATCTACGCAAATTCTGTATTCAGAATATTGAATCGTTCAGCTACACAATTAATAGTGAATTCGCCCCGCGAATTAACCAATTAGTTTGAAATAGTAATTGAATAATTCGGCACCGCGAATCAACCCAGATTAGATTGCGAATCTGTATGACAGATTTGCAGCTCATTTTTGATATTAAAAAATAATTTTGTGGCCCAAAATGTTACTTTAAAAATTGCTTCGCTTTGCGCTATCTGAATCTTATTTCGAAATATTTACTTAAGTTTGCCTTACCAAATCTATCAGATCAGAAATACTCGACTAACGGATTACCAAATTGAACTTCATGTATTTGGTTATTTGTATATTCAAATCTCAATGATGCGCGATTAACCCAAAGTCCACAAATACAGACTCTCAGAATAATTTAAAAATGAATAAAACAGTTAAAATCAAAAACTTATGATTTATTTCATGAAAAGGCGTAATATAACAGATTGGCGCTAAACTTGTATACATTTAATCAAAGGCAAAATTCAGTGGAGGAGAAAAACAAATTTTTGTGAAAAAATTGGGAAAAGAAAAAAAACAAAGAAAGATAGAAACAAGCTTTAATTTGGTGGGATACTTTTTTGGCAATGTAGATGATGTAAATAAAGGCAATTGTTTGTTTATGCACACATGGGGAAAAATTTCACACATGGGGAAAAATTAATACATCTAACAAGTTGTCAATTTTTGTGTGACAGCGTTAATTGTTTTCGATAATCCTACAAAAAGGTTAATTGAGTCAATATTCCAAGCGAAAATGATTTTAAGAAATTATTTTCTCCCTTTCTGCCCTACTATGGGATCTGGAAGAAAACCTTACAGAGTATAGTTAGTTCCAGATACTTCCAGACAATGGTAAATCTTTCTTTTGGGCATAATTAAAATTATATAATGGTCCTCGAATCGAAAATGATTTTTTTAAATAGTCAAAAAGAATTGGTTTTTAAAAATTTTAACACCTTACAAAACCTATTGAAGCTTGCGCGATTTTTTTTAGTTTAAGCCATGTATGAAAATCACATCATTACTTTTGAACGAATCAGCTCTCATTTCACAAAACTAAGCGAAAAGTTCGAAAAAAATCAAACCAGGATGAGAGAAAAATTATGCTGTGATAGGTAAAATTCTTTTGTGTTGACTATCTTGTAAATTTTGATTGAATATCATTAATTGTTAATAACTTTTCTATGCGATTGTAAAACTGAGCGCTCCAAATCTTAAACAGAACATCTCAAACAAATACACAGCGTTTGTTTAGAGTCTAAAAAGAGAGAAAAAGTGGTGAAAATTGCTATAAAAATCTGGTTTCCCAAAAATTTTAGCTGCGTTTTCAAGAGTTGAGTTGGCTGTAGATTCGACGCGTTTCAACGACATTGCTTTTGTTAATGGCTTTTTTGTTTAAGAAGTTTTTTCAGTTATCTTAAGCAACACTAATTAAAGTATTAGTTTCAAATCCGATTTCTTCCTGTTTAAAATTTTTGGTTTTCCTTTCATTTTATCAAAAAAGTACCCATAACAAGGTTATGTAATGTTCATATATCAGCATCCTGTCAATATGTTGGGCTAGCCGTTACATAATAAGACCAATAAAATTAAATTCAAGCCGAAAAATTTCTTGCACTATTAGTTCTCAACCAATCCTTATAATGCAGTCAGTAGATATATTTTTCAGGTGTTCCAATTCCGAGCAATCACCAATCAGTTTAAAAATTCTAAAGCGCACTTCCTACTTCTAATCAAAAGAAAAGTTGCTGAAAATGAGCGAATGGGACGAGAAGCATCACACTAATTTCAATCAATCAATATGGCAATCAAGCGCGACAATATTTATGTTCAGAATTTGATTAATTTTTGATTGTCTTGAAAGTTAGATGGTCTTGAAAGTTAGGTTGCTCTGGTGCGATGCTCTTTACACATGCTACAGTGATGCTTCTGTATGTAAAAAATATGCAGAATTTCAAGAAAAGCAGACGGAAAAAAAGACTTCTGCTCGACAACGAAATGAAACAGGCCTCGACCAATAAATCATCTCAGCTTGACTATCGATTTATAGAACCATCGGGAGGCCAAGCAGATAATTTGACCCATAAAGCATATGAAGAGCTTGATTGTGTTATTTTAGTCCCTAACCCCTTCCCGCACACACAAACACACACACGTTAAATTTTCTGAGTACTCTAATAAGTGGAGGTCTAAACTTGGGTCACATTCCTTCGGAGAAAAGGAAGCAGTTCCTTCCTCACACTCGTAAACCTCCACTGGTAACTTAAGATCTCCTGAGAAAATGCTGTAATTGTTTAGAGGCTCTGCTGGATCCTCGAAGGGGTCGAAGAGAGGAGTGACAATTCCCAAGCTAGAGGCAGAGGTCATTGCTGAGCAGATCCTGATGAGAGCCAAGCTGGCCGATGTCTCGTGAGCCAATTTTGTATTCTTGCTCAAATCTATCCTTCTTTACTGTATTGCTTTTTTTCTGCCAGTAATATATTTAATAAAATTATGTGTTGCGAGAGTTCTAATAAAAGTGTTGCGATTGTTCTACCTGCATAAAGCCTTAGAGACTGCAGAAATAATTTATTTGTATAGCTAACAGTGAATTATAAGCAGATATGAAATAATGCAGCAAAGTAACCTTGAAATTGGTTATTCACCATCGTCTATTCAATGAACATCATTGCCTACGTTAAAAGACCTGTTGAGACTCTCGCGCAATTGTATAAGCTATCCTTTTAACCTTCCCCAGGCCTAGACCTCGACTTATGATAAGACTTTAAAAGTCTAGTAGGGGGGGCCAATATTGACTATAATTACACGGTCGAGGTTCCTAGTTAAAGTCGAGCTAATATCTTTTCATGGGTCGAGCTAAAGTCTTTTCATAACGAAGAAAGTCCAGCTAAGGTCTTTTCATGGGTCCAGCATTAGTCTTTTAATAACCAGCAAAGTCGAGTTAAGGTCTTTTCATGGGTCCACCATTAGTCTTTTCATGAGTCTGTTTTTTTTTCAAAATTCAAATTTTTTATATTTGTGTTTCCTGCTTCTGCACAGAGAGAAGCAGAACCGGAGCAAGACTAAATAGTTTTGCACCAGAGCAGTCCAACTTAAGAATCAGCTGGAAATCTGCCAAAAGCCTTAAGAATTTTGTCAAATCTTAAGATAAAGAGTTATTTCAGATCGAGCATATTACCACATTACTTGATTCAATGAAACCAGCTAGCTTAAGAGTATTGATCCTAGTCCCATTAGCCTTGAAAAAATTTTGGCGCTATTCAGTTTGTTTTCCTTCCCCAAATTATGAGCTATCTTTTTAAAAAAATAATGCAGGTTTTTGAGGTATTTTTCGTTATTTTGCATCGTAAAAGGTGCATGATCATATTTGCTGACTACGTTATATGCAATATTGCACGCAAAACGTTAATGGCAGAAAAACAGACTTATGAAGAGACTAATGATGGACCCATGAAAAGACTAATGATGGACCCATGAAAAGACTTTAACTCGACTTTGTTTGCAAACATTGTGTCGAGCTTAAGTCCAGCACAAACTTTGGGTCAAGCCAAAGTCTTTTGTAAAATTTTGGGTCCAGCTAAAGTCTTTTCATAACGAAGAAAGTCCAGCTAAGGTCTTTTCATGGGTCCAGCATTAGTCTTTTAATAACCAGCAAAGTCGAGTTATGGTCTTTTCATGGGTCCACCATTAGTCTTTTCATGAGTCTGTTTTTTTTCAAAATTCAATTTTTTATATTTGTGTTTCCTGCTTCTGTACAGAGAGAAGCAGAACCGGAGCAAGACTAAATAGTTTTGCACCAGAGCAGTCCAACTTAAGAATCAGCTGGAAATCTGCCAAAAGCCTTAAGAATTTTGTCAAATCTTAAAATAAAGAGTTATTTCAGATCGAGTATATTACCACATTACTTGATTCAATGAAACCAGCTAGCTTAAGAGTATTGATCCTAGTCCCATTAGCCTTGAAAAAATTTTGGCGCTATTCAGTTTGTTTTCCTTCCCCAAATTATGAGCTATCTTTTTATAAAAAATAATGCAGGTTTTTGAGGTATTTTTCGTTATTTTGAATCGTAAAAGGTGCATGATCATATTTGCTGACTACGTTATATGCAATATTGCACGCAAAACGTTAATGGCAGAAAAACAGACTTATGAAGAGACTAATGATGGACCCATGAAAAGACTAATGATGGACCCATGAAAAGACTTTAACTCGACTTTGTTTGCAAACATTGTGTCGAGCTTAAGTCCAGCACAAACTTTGGGTCAAGCCAAAGTCTTTTGTAAAATTTTGGGTCCAGCTAAAGTCTTTTCATAACGAAGAAAGTCCAGCTAAGGTCTTTTCATGGGTCCAGCATTAGTCTTTTAATAACCAGCAAAGTCGAGTTATGGTCTTTTCATGGGTCCACCATTAGTCTTTTCATGAGTCTGTTTTTTTTCAAAATTCAATTTTTTATATTTGTGTTTCCTGCTTCTGTACAGAGAGAAGCAGAACCGGAGCAAGACTAAATAGTTTTGCACCAGAGCAGTCCAACTTAAGAATCAGCTGGAAATCTGCCAAAAGCCTTAAGAATTTTGTCAAATCTTAAAATAAAGAGTTATTTCAGATCGAGTATATTACCACATTACTTGATTCAATGAAACCAGCTAGCTTAAGAGTATTGATCCTAGTCCCATTAGCCTTGAAAAAATTTTGGCGCTATTCAGTTTGTTTTCCTTCCCCAAATTATGAGCTATCTTTTTATAAAAAATAATGCAGGTTTTTGAGGTATTTTTCGTTATTTTGAATCGTAAAAGGTGCATGATCATATTTGCTGACTACGTTATATGCAATATTGCACGCAAAACGTTAATGGCAGAAAAACAGACTTATGAAGAGACTAATGATGGACCCATGAAAAGACTAATGATGGACCCATGAAAAGGCTTTAATTCGACTTTGTTTGCAAACATTGTGTCGAGCTTAAGTCCAGCACAAACTTTGGGTCAAGCCAAAGTCTTTTGTAAAATTTTGGGTCCAGCTAAAGTCTTTTGCAAAAAATCTGAGTCGAGCTAAAATCCAGAATGCCTTAAAGTCCAGCTAAAGTCTTTTCATAGCTCAAATGAGTACAGTATGGTCTTTTCATACCACATTTTTGTCGAGCATTGTCTTTTCATGAGTCGAGGTCTAGACCTGGGTCACAGATCTCACTGAGATCTTTTAAGATTGGAGACAAATTTTCTCAAATCTATAACAGTAATTTTCCGATCTTTTTAAATCTACCACAGTTTAAAGTTCGATTGAACTCTGCATTGAACTTGAGAAAAACAATGTATGGTATCATGGAGCGATCAATGGAAAATCGTTAAATTGTTTGATTTGCTCCAGATTTTTAATTAAGTACTTAATTTATGTACTTATTTTAAGTCCTTAAATTAAGTACTTATAGCTACTAAAAATTTGCATTTTTATAACAATTAGAACTTTCTTTTGGTTGGAGTTAAATGTGTTTCAGTACGCACCTATGAGAGTAACCACAAGCGCTGGAACCACGCAACCAAGAAAATATTTCATCTCATCTGAAAAAAATCAAAATTTTCATATCATTCCACAAAAAAACCGTTATCATGTATACGACTATCAATTGTACGTGCCAACTGTTCAGCTATAATCAATAATTCATCTCAAACTAATTTTTTCTTCGCAGAGGTGCTACGGCAATGCTCAAGTATTTTGAGGTCTTCTTTACTAAATAGGGAAAAAATAAACTAATTATCACTGTTAAATGCTTCTCTTCTAAAAGATCTCGAAAGAAACTTGTGGCAAAGAGTTTTTGTTAAAAGTTCTATCACGCAAAAGCAACCCGGGTTGACCATCATGAATGAAACTTACCAATCATAAAACGCCAGATATAGATTTTATGGAAACGTACTGAACATAAAATTTTTTTAATCTGGTTGACAAACAGTCCAAAAGGCCACCTACTGTTCCAAAACGTTTCTGCACATGAAATTTCAAAATTCGGTACTTTACTTTTGTTCTACCGTACTTACCATTAAACGCCATAAAAATGTTTATGAACCATTTTGGACATTTTGGTCGACCCGGGAATTCATATCAAGGCAGGAATGCTTGAAGCTTAAGTGTAGTCGTAATAAGACCGTAGGTCATTTGAAAAGCCGTCTTGCACTTTCAAAGTTGGTGCAGCTCAATTATCTGAGTCAATTGGTTTACTATTCATTGAATAATTAAATAAAAAGCAATTCCAAAGCACAATCATCGTTTCAAAACTGACGATACTAAAGATCAAGTAAGCAACTGTCGAATTTAGCCAACACCACTTGTAACAAAAACTCTTGGAACTTCCATAATAGATTTAGTTTTTGACTTTAGATGTTTTTGTTTATTCAACTAAAGCTCTAAGGGAACTTTTGCATTTCCAATTCAAGAATTTGGATCAGCAGCTTTCCATGATCTATATGACAATAGCCCGCCATAACAGTATAGTATCTGCTTTTAGTAGTAAAAGATGACATCAGTAAAGTTAGACAAGGCTGCAATCAAATTAATTTGCAGTTATTAGCCGGATATATCAAAAAAATGTTGTCAAACAAAATTCACGTGAAAATTAAATTCACTTGAAGGTTGCTACAGTTAACAAGAGCAATTTCTCACGGGAGATTTTACGAAAGACTCAAGTAATCTCTACTAAGGCATTATATTCTGTCATTCTTATAAATCCAACGAATAAGATTTAGATTGCAAGTCAAAAGTTAAGTAATTTTTTTCTATAGTGACTTCAGAAAGTGCAGCAATCGTTGTAAATGTGCTAAACACTCTTTCGTATCTTCAATTGATTCAAACTATATAAAGCAACGTCAATAAATATAGCAGAATATATACAGAGCAACGTATTGGCATTATTACGTACATAGCAACGTATTGATTCATCAATGATAGCAACAAATGGGTTTTTTAGACGGTAATTTTTGATGCTCATTTGGCCGGTATTTTGTCTGATTATGGATCAGTTCAACGCCGGTCACCATCTAGCGCCAATGAATCCAAAAAACGGAAAATTTTATATCCGAATCTTGTCTTATTTGATAGGTCTTATGATTAGATTTACTTAGAATTATGCTATTTGCATATTTTCTGAGCTTTGTACGTAAATTGGAACGATTTCTATGCGTATTTAAGTACTCGATTCTGATTGGCTAATTAAAATGACTAATTTTGATATATTACTCGCTTTACTCAGTAACATCCTCCGGCCCAGAAGAAGATGTTGGGAGAATCGGTAATAATTTCACAAGCTGGCGTACATGCGATCCGGTAGTCGTGCGCAGGACGGCGGAGCAGGGGACGCTGTCGGAACCGTAACAGAGTTCAGTGATCCGCGAAGTGGGGTAGTAACCCCTGGGTTGGTCTCTTCAACTACCCAAATCAAATCACCGGTCTTAAGGTGATGCTCGGCAGGCGTCTGCCAATTGGAACGTCGGTTCAGCGCCGGTAAGTACTCTTTGATCCGACGTGACCAAATTGTGTTAGCAAACGACTCTGCGCGGGCGATGATCGGACTTTTACGATGATCGAAATCGTCTACGCCAAAGATTGACGGAATTGCCGTTGCTTGGTTACCGATTAGGAAATGTTAAGGTTTTATTGCGCATAGGTCGGACAAGTTGGCGCTTACGGGCGTTAACGGGCGTGAGTTAAGTGCATATTCGACGAAACAAAAAGTAGTGTTCAAAACTTCTTCAGTGAGGCGGGTACCAAGGATAGTCTAAAGTGTTCGCTTAAAACTACGCCACAGCCTTTCCCAGATGCCAATTTGGTGTGGCTCACTTGGCGATTTGAACCTCCACTTAATGCTTTTGTGGGCAACTTCGACGGCGATGTTGATGATGTTCCACTTTTCGATATTCTCGCGTAGTTCTTCCGCGCCAAAAAAAATAGTGTCATTTCCTGGCCAATTAATGGGAGGTGTTCCCAAACTGGAGACGAACCGCTTCACTCCCATTACACACGAACTGGCGTCCATGGACGGAACAGTTTCAACATGAATGGCACGAGTAGTTAAGCATGTGAAGAGGAAACCCCACCTCTTCTCGGTTTTTCAACGCACAGTAACGTAAAACGGGCCGATGTAGTCGACCCCGGTATTCGTGAAGGGAGGAAACTGGTATGCGAGTCTTTCTAATAGGAAGCCATGGTGCGTTGAATGGTAGCAGCGCGGAGCTTTTGGCACGTAATGCAGTTAGATTTAATGGAACGTAGTGAAGAACGCAATTTAAGGATTGCATAACGTTCTTGTATTTTATCCCACAGGTAGTGAAAACCTTTATGAAAGATAGATGTTTTACATCAAAGTCAACTTTGGCCAACCGTTTGATGCGGCCAGTCGAACGAATTAGACAATTCGGTGCAACAAATGGAGAAAAGGGGGCAATACGGTTACGCCGTTTAACGGATTTGTTATCCAGGAGATCTTTTCTTTCGGAAGGAAAAGATTCTCCTCCAACGAGATACTGCCAAGCTCAGTGGGATCTATTATACTACCATCGATATTACGGTAACATTCATGTTAGGGTAACAGCCGGAGAATGTATGCTGTTATTCGAAGCAGTTTTTGATAAGAACTAAAATTATCGAAATGGATTAGTTGCGTGGGCGGTTCGTTCGTTGATTTAATTGCGGATGCGGCCAATGATGTGTTAGTTACGTCAGTTTCCATAGTTACTATACTAAGTCTGATGTTTTTAACTACCTCCTTGCTTGCTTCGGACGGGAATTGCTTGGTTCTTAGGAAATTTGGGCCCTCACCCAGGTACTTAATTGCAAAGCCTCAGCAGACATACCACGAGTACCGGCATCTGCGGGTTTATCACTTGAGACAACGTGGTTCCATTCGTCAACGCTAGTGTGTTTTAAGATCTCGCAAACACGGTTTGCAATAAATATTGTGTGCTTGGATGTAGGGTTACGTCATTGCAAAACAGTGGTGCTTTAGGTCCACATGAAAACATTTTCACTGTAAGAGCTCGACAGATTTTTTGTTTCAATCGAGAGGTCAGTAGCGCTGCCTGTAATTCCAGCTTCGGAACTGCCATGATCTTCATAGATGTTACGCAAGCTTTACCCAGGACAAACGCAAGCTCCGTTTGGGACCCACCGGAAATATTTACTTGAGCTTGGAGAAATACAACAGCACTGAAGACTTCTTGCGAACTGTCGCCAAACAAGTGTAGTTCCAAGTGTTGAAAGTTTCCCGAAAAATAGTTCCTCGGTATAGTAGCTTCTGCAAGCCCGGGTTGTTCTTCACTCCATTTGAGAAACCTTACTACTTTGTCTTTAGGTAGCCCTTCATCCCAAAAGCTTCCCGCGGACACGCCAGATCTCCATTCGTAGAAATCGAGCACCAACAGTAAATGGTGCCACTGGGATCATATACCTCAGACACTAGGCTCAGTACAAAGCGTTGTGTTAAAGACTTATTTATTGTACTGGAGTTACCCCGACTCACAAATAGAGTATCGTTGTTGTAGTTAGCGCATGTGGGCGAGTTTTTAGCCCCGAATATATGGCACGTGTATTGATACACTATAACAATTGTTGTGGGGTCCTCCCGCCAAAAAGAACCGCAGTGTTGGCTGGTCACAGCCATTGACACTCATTTGGAGGAATATGCCTTCGATATCTGCCCAGCGAATTGATGTTGACGGAACCTAAGCAGCACATTAATTAGATTTTGGAGCTGGTTGGGGTCAGTGAACAAAGATTTGTTCAAAGAAGTACCGTGGAGCTTTGCTGCACCATTTAGTACCCTACGCATTTTCCCCGGTTTTTTCGGGTTGATTACGGGATGATGTGGTAGGTACCACTCTTTATCCTACCGCTGTTGGACCATGTGAGCATCAGGGATTTGAATTACGTAAAGTTTTTCCAGGTCCTCACTGATAGTCTTAGCGTAATTTTCTTTCAATTTTGTATTTCTCGAGAGCCGCTATTCGAAAGACCCGAGCTGTACCCCCCGTGACCAAAAACAGTTATTCGGGAGCTGAATGTTGTCATCAGCCCATAACATTCCGATATCGTATCATTGGCCGTTATGAAAAGTTGGTGTTTCAAATGTTTCCATAGCTAGAGTTTACTGGATCTAGGACGGCCAGATGTGGGTAAGTTTCTTGCATGGACTTCTCGTCAATGATGTCGGAACGTACATTTATTGTTTCACTCACATAGAGGCGTACAGTGAATGCTTCGAAGTCTTGATCTTTATGAGGTGTCACAGTCAATTGAAACACGTTTGTGTCAATGAATTCTTCCGTATTTGTACCCTTGACGGTCAAACTTACTGCGATACCCTGCAAAACAAGCCTACCTGCGAGAATATCAGACACCCAAGAGTAACTGCAGGCGCTACTTCATAAAATCAACGCCGTAGTGTTAGTAACAAAAGAATTAGTCAGTTTCAATTCCGTGACCTGAAAGAGGCCTTTGACATCCGTCACAGAAGACAAAGTTGTTGTTTTGCTTGGTTGCTGTTGACCGGTAGCTGGCCTACTAATACCTGCATTCGACTTCAAATTTTTGATGTTATCGTTTATTGAGGGTTCGGCTGGAAATACCCTTTCAGCTCCGTGAAGTAAAGTCTTCTGAGAGCTGCTGCAACCATCTTTCCTACGATTACGGGGACTTTTGCACTGACTGAACATATGCTTACCACGCAAACGAGAGAAACAGAGCTTTGCATCAGCCACAACCTTGACTCTCTGCCTGGGGCTCTTTTCCTTAAAGACACGGCATCCCCAAAGCCAGTGGCTGCCTTTGCATACAATGCAACTAGGAATTGATGTTGATGGAGAACACTGTTGCGGCTAAACATTATTCTTGTATTGCGTATTTGCAGCAAATGCCTTCGAAGCAGCTTTGGTTCTTGTTACTGAGTTGTTGGTATCCTCAGTCTTCGCTTTAGTTGCGGTATTCTTCCTCAAATCGTGCGCTTCGGCCTTCTCCTTTAACCAGTCGTTAAAGTCCAGAAGAGTAGGTTTCACCCAATGCTTTCTGACAATGAAGAGTGACCATGACTCCTTCATATTGTAAGGTAGCTTCTATACTGCAGTGTTCAGAAGCGCAGCACTCTTTGAACCCAAATCACATGGGAGCGATTTAAAAACCCCGACCAGACTTGAAGTGTACCCTGAATAGTTATTGATGTTATCGCTATTGTGCATCTTCAATGGTGGAAAGCTGTTGAGTTTGCCCAAATGTGCGTTTACGACCGCCAGTGGTTGGCCAAATTTACGTTCTATGTTCCTAAGTTCGTCTTTGTACATTGCGCCGTAGTTGGTGGAATCAGCTATTGCTGTTTTATTTTTGCCATTTACGACGGTCTCAAGATATGTCAATTTTACATCACCAGTTAAAGACTGAGAGGCAGTTGCGCTTTTAAGTTGACCATACCATTCGTGCCCCTGTAGGGGATCACTACTGTATTGGGACGATTTCCGTTCAGGTAGCGAACATTCCTCTTGTTCGTTATGGCGTCAGCCAACGCCCTAAAAAAGTTTGCATTTTCATCTGCAGGCGCCGGAGGCGTGGGATGCTGTGGGTCACCCCAACACAACGCTGTAGGACCGTGCTGCGTGCTCATGGGAGGAATAATCGGCGTGACAAAAAGTGGATCGATGTTAGTTGCCGTACTTAATGGGTTTACCTGCTTGCTATAGGTTGCTTCGTGGTTGCTATTGACATTTTGTGTGCAGTCCTTTGTCAGATGGCATGGTTGCTGGCATGGTTAGCGGTGCTTGAGGGAAGTGATGTTTGAAAGTTTTAGAAAACGGCAGCATTAATTGTCACCTCGTTTGCTTTTGGGGGATATGCTTAGGAAAATGCCACAAATTTAAATCGAGGTTACGGTTAAGGGGACGTTTCGGTGCGCTGGGACACGGTAACAGGCGGGCTTGATGTGAATGGACAATGTTTTGCTGTGGAATTTTGGGGACGTGTAAATATGATGCTGTGCTCGCCCCGATAGAGGACGGAATCACCGAGAGCTGAGGATTAACTAATTGTTGAGGCGGGAGAAAGGGTTGGGGGTTCACGAAGGGGTTTGTAGGTAGAGGGAGATTACCAATGGGACGGGTAATATGGAGTTGTTTTTCGTGTGGAATGTTGAATTGAGTTGGATTCTGTTGTTGTTCAAAAAGAGGGTTGGGCATTTGCAGCTGACCAGGCATACTTTTGTTCTCAAGTGTACAGCGGATTGATTCGTGATTTCAGTTGCCTGTGGGTTTGTTCAAAAACCAGGCGCAAATATGTAGGAGATCGATGATGCCAAAACAGGTGTCGGTGGCCATGGATGTTGCATAGGTGGCTGTCGTGGTGACAATGCGACATTTTGTACGTCGAGTGGTACTTGGTTCACTGGGTTTAACTTACCACTGCCTTAGTAACTATGCGCCTGCTCGACTCTTTGATCACTGAAAGATTGCTGCAGTTGAGCCTGGAAGTCTTCCCGATAAAACGCTTCTTGATGAGCAACAGAAATTGCAACTCTTGGCCGTTTGTACTGAGAAAGCATTTCAAGGTGATTCAATTTACCGGCAACAATATTTGAGTAATCTGAAGGATTACTAAGGGCAATATCTCGAACGGGATGGTTAGCGGTTGCTGAACCCGGACGAGACAAGTTTTGCTCACTTGCAGCATTCAATGAATTACCGGATGGAAACGAATTTACCCAATCCTGAATAAGTTTCTATCTGATCCCTTATCTTTCAATAATATTAGTTCACTTAAGTGTTGACTAAACAATGAACGATTATCAATTCCATCGATCTAATCTAATTTAGCTGCGGCAACAAGCTGGCGGTGGTTTTCCTCCAGTTCTTGAAGTGCCCTCCGCTCCATTTTTTTTCAAGCTTCTCTTTTTCTCATGACAATTTCGTGTTTTTGACTAGCGAGGCGCATGGCAGCTTGTTCTTGTTTCTCAGCCTCTTCGCATTTTATTTTTGCCATGAGAATGTCATGATTACGCTGGCTATACATTGATGACTTTGTTTGATGTGAACTTCTCTTAGACTGCCCTTGAGGATTAACGCCCTGGCATACGGTGTCAAGTTCAGCAACTGAGTCAATATAGTTTCTTGCCTTAAGCAAGAATTTATCATTGTCCTTGATTACGCCATCCAACCATTGCTCAAGGACAGAATAAATGGAATCTAGTTTCTTGGCTTTACTGGCCAAGTCAAATTGTTCTTCATTCTTCTGCACCAGTTTACTGAAAACATCCTTCAACTTAGAAACCAAGCGTTCAACTTTAAACTTCCTCTCCTGACATTCCATGGCATTTGTGATGTCCTTATGGATGTTACGTAACTCAGATACCGGATTAGATCTTGCATTAAAGAGTTTTTTCGATTTCTCTTGCTGTTCAGCCATGATATTGAAATGCCTATTTTATCAATGTAGAGCAAATTTCAACCAAACACGTGGAATGAGGGTTACACCGAACCCAAATGACGATGACTTGATAATCAAGTCGAAGATCAGGAAAGAAGTTACCTATTATCGAATTTTTTGGCGAAAGTGAGTATTAAATGGGAGAGGGCGTCTAACGTGCTTCTATGCAACGTGAGACTAAACAGGAAGACGGGCAACCGACAAAAGATGACCGGTTGGACGAAGCACGACGAAACGGGAATTGAAACGGACGGGGCGGGAAGGACGGGAAAACGGCGCGCAACGAAACAGGAAACGGAAAGGAACTGGCGAAAACTTGGGTAGGAAACGCGCAACGCAATAGACGGGACGGACACGCTGAACGAGTGAAGCACGAAGAAATGTGAAACGAGACGGACGAAACAGAAATGTCGCACGACGGGCTCACGACGTTCCGGTAAACGGCCGGTAAGCGTTGAGCGAGTAGTGCGCAACGAAACGGAAAGACGAGAAGGAACGGGCGGGAGACGATTAAGCAACGAGTGGAGAGGTCTTAAGTACTATGCTAGCAGGCCACAGCAACACACTCCACCATATTCAGCAAAAAAAACTAGCCGTAACTCCAGAAAAAACTTCAGTCACACCCTAGGAAGGCGGAGAGATGCTACTGTAAGACATACTTGCACAAGTAATGGTGGGGCTTAATATATAAAAATAACGAACTAATTTACGGCAAAGCAGTAGTATACTAAATGGATGAAAAGAGCAAGAAAATTTCTAGCCTTAACTCCAGAAAAAATTTAAGTAACATCCTAGCAATATTCAAACCAAAACAACCGATCAGCATACTAACAATATTGAACAAACTACACCAAAATTTAAACAATATACAGCGTTTTTGTAGTCTATGAAAGCCGGAAAAGTGAAGAAACAATCTAGCCGAAACTTAAGAATAAACTTAAGTCACACCCTAGAAGGCAAAAACCAAAACCAACTAACAATCATACAGTTACACGAAAACATACAGCAGGAACAATCAATATACTACAGCAGGGGTGCTAGTAAATTAGTAAAGTTGAAAAAGTCATGAAACACACCAGCCGTAATTCGTGAATCATCTAAGTCACAACCTAGAAAACTACCAGACCAAAATGACAGACCAGCATACTAGCATAATCAACATGCTGCAACAAAAACAGAAACAAATTTCATCACATACGACAACATACTACATCGAAGGAATAAATGACGAGGAGAAATACGTTGAACGCAAAAAAATTGGACCGATCGGATGTAAAAAAGAAAAACGGAATTTTGGGAGAGCAACGTTGATGAAGAAAAAAACGGAAATCGTGAATGGCGAAGTTAAGGAACGAAAAAGAAGCGGACGGTACGGTACGAAAAGGAGATACAAAAAGAATGTGATAAAATTTTTTTATGGGCTAGAGGTTGTGAATTTTTTCACACATTTTCTCTGTATTGAATTTCACTCAAGTAACGCAACTTCGATTGAAAAAAATAATTTTGACAAATTTGTCAAAATTTTATGCTTTTGTCCAATTTTTTCATTTTTTTGGTCAATTTTTTGTAAATTCTTGACTACGAAACTGTAATGTGGTAAACGAAGTTTTTGTGCATGAAGGTACGGTTTATCAATTTTCGGAAATGATTTGCTTCAAATTTCCTCAAAATTGGCCATATATTTTCGAAATTGCACAATTTAGCATTATGTTCTCAAATTTTTTCCATATCAGAGGTTATTTTTCGATATCCCAACCGATTTGATCTTTTTCTACAAATTTTTGACAATTCGACCAAATATTTTCAAAATTGAAGTTTTTCATCTCAAAAATTTTGTTTGTGGGGTTTATAGTGACCAGTCTATTTGAAACTATATGATAATTATTCAAAGAATCAAGAAAAATAGTATCGGAAGACACCTAAAATTGCCGGCTGTAATTAATCAATTTACTCTAAAATATGATTTAGAATTTGTTGAGATGTAGCAGTTGACAAAATTATGCTAAACGAGAAAGTGTTGTGATTTGTGAAGATTCAGTTTGAAGTTTTCATTCTGGTGTCATAATTGACTGCTTACTCACTGGTGTATGTGTAAAACCTGAAGCCTTGCTTGGTAATCTCCATTGATGTTCCGCAAACAAGCACCGTCTGCTTGCCCGTTTCCAAAGTATTCGTCGACAATCTCGCAGTATTCGTAGACCATTGTGTATATCTCATTCGCCGCGTTTCAGGAGCGTGTCGATCTTGTCAACTCTGCCGCACTCTTCAATCTTGTATGTGATCGCCTCTCTACTAGTCCACTCTCGGTCACCGTCCATTGTGATTACATACTTCGGGATGTTGGAGGGGTTCCCAGCAAAAAAAGAACCTATGTGATGCCTCTGCAGATCACTAAGTTGCTGATGACCCAGGTATATTCAATCTGAGGGGAGCTTTGCTGGGGTCAATAGATCTCGAATGGGCTCAATTAAGCAACCGTCAATGACTTGTCCCTTGTGGGGCACCAATGTATAGGTGTAAAACATTCTTTCTTTTCTTCAATTGATTCAAACTATATAAAGCAACGTCTAAAAAGATACCAGAATGTATGTAGAGCAACGTATTGGCATTGCTACGTACATAGAAACGTATTAACTCATCGATGATAGCAACAAGTGGCTTTTTAGACGGCAATTTTTGATGCTCATTGGGCCGGTTTTAAGTCTGATCATGGATCAGTTCATTGCCGGTCACCATTTAGCGCCGATGAATCCAAAACCTGAAAATTACATGGCCGAATCATATCTTGTTTGATAGGTCTTATGATAGGATTTAATCAGAATTATGTTAATTGCATTTTTTTCAAAGCTTTGTACGTAAATTGGAACAATTTCTACGCGTATTTAAATACTCGATTCTGATTGGCTAATAAAAATGACGTATTTTGATATATTACTAGCTTTACTCAGTAACAACCGTCGTATGTTTTTGCGTTCAGCATAATTTTTTAAAACATAACTCATTACTTTATGAAAATTCTAAAGTAATCCAAAAACATACTAAAACAAAACCACAATAACATTACATACATAAAATAAACCCAAACTGTTACCTTTTTGTTAACTTTTTTAACTTTTTTCTATCCCCAATCCCAAGCTAAAACCCAATTGTTATAAGTTTGTTCCCTAAACTACTGCAAATGAATTTTTGTTGGGTTCGATTTGCCGAGCAAGCAAACAATAAATGAAAAGCATTGCAAGAACATTCATGAGACTTTTAGATCCTTTCTATGGTCGCAAAACTAAAGACTTCTTTTTTATAGACTTATTGGAACAAAATCCAATTAGATTCGATGAAATTTTCAAAGTATTTCATGTAAAACGATCAGAAGGTTTGATTAATTTTATCCTCATGTTTCAAACGATCGTTTATGTTAGTCAGAAAAAAACCGTAGCATGGAAACCTATCGCGAGGAAAATTATCAAGACAATAAAACTGGAGTATTTGCATGAGTTAATTTTCATTTATTAATCTTTTCTATCTCTTTATCCTGTTATGTTTTAAAAAGTTCTCGACCGTGTCTTAGGTTTTGTGAATTAATTTGATGTTGAATTCCAACGTGTACATTTATTATATATCGTAAAGAAAATTGGTTTTGATTGGTTTATGCTAACGTTGGCTAATGCTAAAACGGTAAATAACACAAAGAGCATACAGCTCCCTATTCTTCTTTTTAATGTAATTGAAAACCAGATGAATTTCTGCTCTAATGATCGTTCTTTGTTGTCTTTTGTTAATCTCAACAACGCCAGTATAATTATTGCTTTTGGTTACTCTGTCAGGAGTTTGAAAGTTTCCGAGGAAACAAACAAAAATTTTTTGACAGAAAAATGCTATGAGTTTTCGAACGCGATTTTTTTCCTTGTTTTGTTTCAATGACGTCATGTTGGTATTTTGAAAACCTATTGAATTGCGTTATGGCGTCATGTAGTGCATTGTCAGATAATCGGCAAAATTTGATAGCAAAAATTGCGATGGTTCCACATACAGCAATACAACATTTTTGCTGAAAACATTTACCAGAGAATCAAAAACAAAATTTGTTAAACATTAGATTTTGATTAAAAAGTGAATGTTGTTAATGGCATTCGCCAAAAAAAATTTAGTTCATCACATTTGATGGCATTTCCTGTGGAAGCAGTTTGCCGGTCTTTCTGATTCAAGTGTTTGTTTTGACTCATACTTCGTGTGTTATCTGTTATAATGTTAGTGAAGAATAGAAATAATGCTATTCTATGAAATAGTCAAGGCATTTACCAACGAACTAATTTCGCAAGCAAAAATGTCACATCGGATTCTTGTACGCATAATCGTATATGATGTTAGGAACCCGAGCAAGATCATAGAAACCATAAATAACCATTTAAGAATTTTATAAGGCAACATGTAGCAGTATATAGTTTAAATGCATGAAATTATCAAAGTGTCTTAACATTGATGTATGAGTACCCATAGAACTCAAAAACGCCATATCAGATTCATGTTTATTATATATGACTCAAGGAATCATATATATTCTATTCTTGGCAAACATATTAGGATCATATCAGAAATATTTGTAAAGCTTGTATAGAACGGAACCAGGTATTGTTTTTGGAAATTGTTTCCAAGAACACTCAATCCAGGAAACCACGTAATCATCTTGTAAGTTTTAGATTTATTGTACAGCATCTTTCTCAATTCAACGACATATTCATAGACACTGAGTTCCAAATAAAAAAACTGTACAATTTGGAAGCAACGGAAGCATGCAGTAAATCATCCAGCCGTATCTGTGATTTGCGAGTTTTTGTGGTCATGAAAATTTGGTAGAAAAAAACAGAAGAATATGTCTGAAGTTGTGAAAACAAAAAAAAATTGTCGCGGAAGAAAACTGATCTAATGCGATTATGTTGACGTTCGTTAAGTTTTTTATAACACTGTCATTGATTCACATTTCATTTTTCATCAAAAGCTTAAAAATTTTTCAGAATTGACAATTGTTTTGGGAAATTCCTGATTGATTGGAAAATTTAAACTCTTCAATTTACCTTTACAAAGATTTTCAATTTACCTTTACATTTTCTCTGGTCTCCTGGCTGAATTTGGCTGTTGCTACAGCTGAAAAAGTCAATCAATTGTCTGAAAATTGACTAATGTAAAATAGAATGTCAACAAACTGTTTTTTTTGTAATTTTTCACGTTTGATTTTTGTGATTGCCCCCTCTTTCTTTCCATTCCCATTGTGCTGGAGTTACTAAAAATATAGGAGAACGGCGCCCAAGAAGAGTGCAGAAACGCGCCCTTAACATTTATTCCGTCGTTTGTTTCATTCCGGGCTTGGGCCTAGCAGTGCAGGAGTTACTAAAACAATTTTATAAAATAAAACACCTTAAAAAATAGCTATACCAAGAACGTCACGTTTTTGCAGAACTAGCATATCTTTTAATTTCAGTAATTTTCATATAGCCAGGACTTGAGTCTCAGAGCATTTCAGCGCTGAACCAACACATTTCAAGAGCAAAATCTTAATTCAGTTCTGAAACATTGCATCTCCAGAATATTTTAGGATCTTTTATGTGCAGTATTTCTTTATGTGCAGTAGATTATAAAAATCTATCCTGTATAGTCTGAAAATTACTCATAACCCAAATTTAAGTCTGAGCAGAAAAATGTCATACTTTTGTAGCTTTTAACTAGTAATTACTATAGTAGCATGAACACTATTTATATTTAAGCTGGTTTGTAGGCAATTACCACAAAACCCATTTAGATAAGTGATTACTGTCTGCTACGAAAATTAATTGTTTAAAGTACCCAGACGGAAGTTCGAATCGCATAGAAAGCAAACCGGTTTGGCGGGGGTTAAGCTGAACATTTTAGTTTTCATTAAGAAAATTTCACTCAAAATTTAAGACTGGCCATGGTAGATTGTGACATGATCAGAGTACTAGCCATCCTAAAAAACAGAATTTATCTAGACTGACTTAGTTCTGACTTGTTCTGCCACAAAACTCCGGGAGGTCAAAAAAGAAAGTTGAACCAATTTGAATCATTTTATTCGTGTTTTCTTTGATAATAAACTTCAGTTATCTTAAGCATTTCAGACTTTGCAGAGGCCTTTCAGTTTGTTTTAACAAAGAGGCACGGAGATTTGTGTTTGCAAATAAAGTGCTGACTGCGCTCATCCAGTATTTTGTCATGAATATCTACTAAATGAGGAGCAGGTAGAAAATGCCAAAAAATTCAAGTTTTTTTCAAAAAAAAAAACGGTGTATCAACGAAAAGATGGCCTCCAAAGCAAAAAAAACTCAGTTGAGAAAAAAATGATGCATTAGATTGACGGGATATGCCATTATTAAGAAAGCCAGTCAAGACGGACAGCAAAACCAATCAACAACAACAACAACAAACATTAATTACATCAAAAAATTTATGTCCGTCTTAAAGAAAACTTAATAACAAAGTCAAAATAGCGTCAAATAAAACTGAAACTATACAAAATAACTTAAAATTTACCGGAAAAAAGTATGAGACCAGTCCATAAATAGGCTTGGTAACAATTAGACACAAAAGAACAAAAAAACAGCAAATTTGAAAAATTCGCTTTTATTTTTAAAAACAATTAATTTCAAAAAAGTGTTGGAACAGAGAGATCGCCTCCGCAAATAACTCAGTGGAGTAAAAAATATCGCAATGAATTGATGATATCAGCCATTTTTAAGAAAGCAGGTCAAGACGAGCATAAAAATGAGACAACAATAACAAAAAACCTTAATTACATCCAAATTTTTATGATCATTTTTTAAAAGAAAACAAATTAACAATGTCAAAAAAGTGTCTGATAAAACTGAAAATAAACAAGATAACTTGTGTTTTGCTAAAAAAGATATTGGACCATCCGACCACTCCATAAAAAGGCTTCGTAACAATAAGACAAAAAAGAACAAAAAAAACAGAAAAATTGGCTTCTTTTTTATAAACAGTTAATTAAGTAATGAAAACCATTAGAAAACATTTGAAAAAACCCAATATATTTATGATCACATGGGTTTCTATAGGAGGGCAATAAGATATTTAAATATGAAAATTTTAAAGCTGTCGCAAAAAGAGCAACAAATAGAGATAACAAACAAAAATTCAAATAAACTTGCGATAAACCGCTGTCGAAGCCGTAAAGCCATTTTTTGCCCCTCAAAATTTGTTCAATTTAGCCTTTCTTGAATGTCAATAATGCGGAATGCCACCTTTCTGTATTGAGAATAGGTAGGAAGCAGACAAAAAAAGAGAAAAATGGGCAAACTTAAGTATAACTTTTGCAAATTTTTGAAAACAATTTTTCTCAAGGTCATGAAAGCCATTAGCTACGAAACGAAATAATTAAATAGGTTCGTTTTTTGTTACAAAGGGAGGTTTTGAGACTTGTAATAATTAAGAATACGTCCTACGTTTATAAAAAGAACATCATATCAAGACAAATTTCAAAAATTTGTTTACTTTTTTTGCAAAAAAACCTGTGTCGAAGCCAGTAAATTCAAAATCCTTCATAGAAAACAATCGAATTTGTACAGTTGCACCTCCCCATGACATCAACATTGTTATACTTAACCTGTTTTTTACGAGACTAGGTAACAAATAGACAAAAAATGAACAAAAATGCGAAGTTAAATTCTGTTTTTTTTTAATTTTGAAAACAATCGTTTACAAAGTCAAGGAAGCCGTCAGCTGTTTACTCAAATCGGAAAAGGGGCTCATTCATTCTGTCAAGAAAACCTAATAAGACTTGTCATTAGCCAGGAAAATCTATACGACTAAAAAAAGAAACGACCATTAAAGACAAATGTAAAGAATTCAATTAAATTCTTCGAGAAAGGGATGTCGAGATCGTTTGAACCATAATCTATGCCTTTAAACAATTTTTTTGTTCAATTTTGCCTGTTTTAAACGCCAATTATGTGATGTGTGAACAGTCATTAATGCGATGATGTGACAAACGAAAAAAAAATGAAAACTATGCCAATGGCTAAAAATTAAAAAAAAATGTAAAAACTAGTAGTATCAACGCCAGAAAACCATAACCTAACTCGTAAAACAGTAAAAAAAGGTTAGATTGTAACACAACAGAAAAAAGAGAAAAAAGAATCATTCTCCCTTTGCTGACACTAAGCTACACGTTAACCAAATTAAAATAAAAATAGTGGCAAAGTTTAATAAGCTTTTTTATTATTTAAAAATCAAACATTTTTAAAAGTTAAAACCAGCATAATCTTTCAAGTACATAAACTAGATACATTAATTTGGAACTGCTTAGGAAGCCAATTGGACCTATCAACTGTGAGTTTTGTTTTGAATTGTCCTTTCTTTAATTAACATAAACAATTCTAATTGTTTTTTTAAAAAGACCGTCTGATTACAATCCGAACTATATTTTGTTCGTTATAATAATCACCAAAAAATGTTAACAAAAAACGGCAAAACGGCAGAGCACTCTCAATGGAGGTGGATGTAAAACTAGCTATTTTTAGTTTACAGAGATTGTGTTGGTTGTTTTTGGGTGTTTACTTCCGGCCAATTTAACCAAAGTGGAATAAAGGTGCTTATTTCGGATAATTTTTGAAGAAAAAGGCCGAATTTTGAAATGTTAAGCCAAATTTGTTGCCAAAAAATTAAATCAAAACAAATAACAATACTTTTTTTCTTTAAAAACAATGTCAACAGTACTATTGTTAAAAAATTTTACATATTTTAGTAAAATTGACGAAATTTTAAAAAAAATTCCGGAAAATGTGAATAAAAATAACGCAAATCGTTCTAATATTCACAAAAATTCAAACAGCTTTAACTCGCTCTAGAAAACAAATTTCAGAAAAATTTTTTTAATTTCATATTCTCCGCTCGACGGGCTTTTCAATGATACCGCTCACAACTCTCTACGATGAATATATCGATCGGTCAAAATTGTCTGAACAAAAAAACCCATTTGAGTATATAGTTCCTCCCCACTCAATAGGGGTCGGAATAATTAAGGTGATCAATTAGTTGTAGGGATTATTTTTAGTATTATATATATGATGTCTTCAATAAAGTTGAAACTATAGAACGTTTGAAAACCCTTAAAAACATGCAAGAACCCTTAAAAACATTCACACTTTCTTTTTAGCTCCATTGAATCTTTTTTTTTCAATGTCAATTCGATCGATACGCTTTTTCCCGTCAGCTCCATTTCAATTTGGTTGTATCTTTATGTTTTTAATTTGAACTTTGAACTTTGTACTCTGTCCTGTGATTTTCTAAACGTGCGCTTAATTTAGTTTTATGAGACCCTCATTAAGCATTTCACAATAATCATCTCTCAGTTTCTCCCCAATGCCAACGTTGTTTAGATCGGAATTTTTGTTTACAAATTTGATAACCTCCTCGCTTACGTCGCATTCTTCATTTTGTTTTTTATTGCTCTTTTGAACGCTCTCCTGTAGGCATTTCCACTCAAACAGAAGAACACGAAGTTGCTGGATGAGTTGATAATTTGCAATAGATCCTTCAGAATAATAAAAAAGTGACTACGGTCAATTTGGTTGAGCTTTCGGAACCTGATTGCCAACGTGCTGCAGGATGTCAACGCCACAGAAATTATGAGATACGAAAAAGTTACAGAAATGAGCATTTTTGTGTAATCGCGGCGGTTCCGTTCTTTATCCGCTTCTCGTTTGCGTTTCGCTTGTATAACGGAAGCGGCTGTCGACGAGCTGTTACCACTTTCTTTTTCCGACGCTGCACTTTTCGTGGGTTTGTTTTTGACTCGTTTGTTCAACTCAATCACGAAGACAACATTTGCGATTAACAATAGCAGAAAGGGAAGGGCAAAAAGTATGACCGTATTCACGATACGAAATATAATCCAGGCTGAGTCGCTCAGGGCATCTGTGTTCACCTGAAAAAGTTATAATGAGTACCAACTAAGTACATTCACAAAATATAGACTCAGACTACAAAAGTGATAACACTGCAAGCATATACTAGTTGGGATGCCTGAACCAAGGCAGCTCTGATCAGACCGACCTGCTTCACGCACAGGGGTTAAGTTCAACCCAGTGACATAGTCTGAAAGCTACTCTTTGAATAAGCTGAGCATAGAGCGCCGTCTGAACTCAGATATTCTGATTCCCTGGAGAGTCTGAAAAGTGCCTTTTCCAGTAACCACGTTCTGATCAGAATTTTCCTAGAACTAACAGCTCCAGCCGGAGAGTACAGTGAGTCTACTGGAAACAAAGTGGTAATAATTAACCACCAAAGACCATAGGTAGCACTGGACCGTATGAAAATGCTACCTAATATCCGCACCGCAGGCAGCGCACTGATCAGACTATATCCACACCACAGAGTAGCTTCCAGACGTTGTGTCAAATCGTTCTGATAACAACCAGCTCAAGTCGCTGTTAAAAATGATAAAGGACAGCAAAGCATGAAAAAATTAAATGTATGCATGTAATTGTATACATGTACTATTCAGCCGAAAATTGAGGATATAAAACTCACGCGCTATGATTATAATAGCATAGATTATCAATTACAACAATATTACAACAAAAGTTGTTCAGACAAAAATGTCCAGATGAGATTATGTCAAATTGAAATAACATCAAAGCGTCGAATCACTTCATTACTACTTCTGTCTTGAAAATTTCATAATTTTTTTCTGTGGGTCAGACCGTGAAATTTTGAGCCCTTTTTGCAACGGTGTGCACTTAAACATGCAGTATCACTGTTCACCATTATTGCTTGAGAAATGTTCATTCCCATTGCTGTCTAATTAACTACATTCGATTGCGAATCGCACAAAGTTACATTCGACTGTAAGTAGAAATCGCGGCGCTAGTGAAAATGGCAGACGTACCAAAATATAGAAATTTTACTGCTGGCCAATCACAATTGAGACAATAGGAATGTTGTTTTCTGATTGGCTGATATCTCCAAAAATTCTCCATGTTTTAAAATAGTGTATGCGTGTTAACGTAAAATTCTTCAGAAATCGCGATAAGCCGAAATAGAATAATTATAATTTTTTTGAGGGAAACTGGTCTCACGGTCGGTTGTGGTAGATCCATATCAAATCCCACGGGCCGCTGAGGCATGGCCATGGCCCCCGAGGCATTGCCAGATGCGGTAAAAAAATTACAATCTAGCATTAGGCTTTGTCCAACTTAGGCTAATTGAACGCATAAAGGTACAGTGTTTTAAATTTCTCAACCAATCACATTCGTTGAAATTTCTATATTTTGGTACGTCTATCTGGTAAGACGTCACCAGAAATCGCATATACTTGTATAAATGAGTTAATATTTACTCTAGTAAGCTACTCACTTTCAGAGATTTAAGAAAATGAGGAATAGGGATTTAAGCAGTGAGAAAATGTTAGCGTAATTGACACTAATAAAGTGTGGAATCTGATCAGCTGTGTCTAAATAAATAAGTACAGTGGCACAACGCTTTGATGAAAAATGCTCATAAAAGTTTACAGAATCAGTGTTCCACATTGTTCTGCTCTATTGTCTCTGAAATTTTATTTATTGTTGAAATGCATAAAATAGTTTAAAGGCCCTCGAAAACAATTGAGTGGCGTGATAGCTGAGAGCTAAGGTGTGTGATTCACACGCCAATGATTGAGAGTTCAATCACCTGCCTTCGTGAAGCCGTCTGTGTAAGGATGAGCTCTTACTTAACCACAGCGTGAGGTTGACCATAATCTGACCAATGTTGGCTGCAATGATGGTACCACGTGAGAGTTTCAGACGCAAAAAAAGTGGCCATCATCACCAAAAAAAGAGCAATGATGCTCATAAAAAGAACAGTTTGAAATGTGGGGAATAATGAGAAAAAGGACAGCTGAGAACAGGCCACTGTTGCCTAATGCTGTTCCGCTGCGCTTACGCAGGAACCATAATCTGACCAGTGTTGGCTGCAATGATGGTACCACGTGAGAGTTTCAGACGCGTTTCAGACGTGAGAGTTTCAGACAGCGTGAGGTTGACCATAATCTGACCAATGTTGGCTGCAATGATGGTACCACGTGAGAGTTTCAGACGCAAAAAAAGTGGCCATCATCACCAAAAAAAGAGCAATGATGCTCATAAAAAGAACAGTTTGAAATGTGGAGAATAATGGGAAAAAGGACAGCTGAGAATAGGCCACTGTTGCCTAATGCTGTTCCGCTGCGCTTACACAGGAACCAAAATTAATATTATAATTATTATTAGGCCTGATAACTAAAAAAGCATTTTAAATCATCATCAGTTTTATCAAATAAGTCTTCTGAAACCACTTTAGTCGTATAGCTAAGTAATAATCGTTAATTTTAATGATACATTTCTTGCCGCGTTTTTTTGTTAGAAATGGGTGCGGTGAATTGTTCTTTGCATTCCATGGCGGCGATAGATTTTTTCATTTAAGTGCTTCAACTGTTTTTTATTGCCGTTTCATAAAATTACAAAAGAAACTGATGTGTGCATGTATGGAAATGTAGAACAATTGCTTTTAAAATAGAAATTCCTAAGCATGCTCCGGCTACATTAATAATAAATGAACTAATAAAAATACAACTTCTAATTAGAACACTTTCTGTTTTTTTTTGGATTTGAAAAATTGAATGCAATCGTAAGTACTACGAAAAGCATTAAATTGTTTGCATTAACGCTTTTGAATGCCTACAAAACTTTCTGAGATCCGTGTTCATCACTATTCTGCACTATTTTTTCTTAATTCTTTTTTGAAAATGCTTAAAATATTTTAAATCCCCTCAAAAAATAAAAAAAAAATTGAGGCAATAAACAATTGCTGCAATTTCTTTTAAATCAACGTCATTAGTCATTCCTGGTATTTTTATACTTGAGAAGTTTTATTTTTTCTCTTAAAAACATCAACCGACCAAATTTTGAAGAACCAGAGATTATTAAAAGGCGATTACATTGCATGCATACATTTGTCACTTTCTTTTGCGTCTAAAAATCCGAAAAATTTTTGGAAAAGTGATAATTTGGTTGAATTAGTTAGTCGCTTAAGCTTTTCACTTTTGCAGATAAATATTTTCCAAAACATGTTCAATGGATAACTAAAAAATTTAAAAAACTGCTCATTTCGTATCGGATAAGTCTTTTTAAACCACTTTAGTTGCATAGCAACAGTACTAATCGTTAGTTTGAATGATATCTTTCATGTCGCATTTTTTGTTAGAAATATGTGCGACAAACTGTTTTTTGCATTCGGTTATAGCGACGGTTACTTTCATTTCAATTCTTCAATTGTTATTTTGCCATTTCGAACGACTACGAAAGAAACTGATGTGTGTATGTATATACAGAAATAAAGAACAGTTTTTTAACATAGAATTTTATAAGATTGCGGCAGCTAATTTAACAATGAATGAACTAAGAACATTATAAATCACTAGTTACAACAGTTTCTTTTGTTTTTGGATTTGAAAAAATGAATGGAATCTTCGAGTATCACAGAACGCATCAAATTGTTTGCAATATCGTTTTTGAATGCTTACAAAATTTTACAGATCCGTGTTCAACGTTGTTCTGCTCTATCTTTTCTCAATTTTTTTTCATTGTTTGAAATGCATAAAAATTTTTTAAATCCCCTCAAAAACAAAAAAAATTAAAGTAAAACATTGAACAATTACCGCATTTTTTAACATTAACGTCAATAGTCGTTCCATGTAGTTACCTAAAGGGTTCTATTTCTGCTCTTAATGAAATCAACCGAACATTTCTTGAAGAACCGGAGATCATCAAAGGGCCTTTTCATTGCATGCATATAATTATCACCATCTTTTCACTTGTGGAAATCCTAAATTATTCTGGAAAAGTGACGATTCAAGTGAAAAAATTAGTCGCCAGAGCTGTTCCTTTTGGCAGACAAAAGTACTTGCAAAAATTTATTTCCAGATAACTAAAAAAGTACTTAAAATGCTCTTCAGTTTTTATCAAAAATTCCCTTGAAACCCCTTTAGTCGCATAACAAAAGTACTTATCGTTACTTTTAATGATACCTTTAGTTTTCAGTTTTTTTGTTAGAAGTAAGTGCGGTGAACTGTTTTTTGCATTCTTTTGTAGCAACGGTTTATTTTTATTTCATTGCTTCACCTGTTTTTGTTACCATTTCATACAATTACGGGAGAAATTGATGTGCGTATGCATAGAAATGCAGAACAAGTGCTTTTTAACGTAGAATTTTATAAGCATGCTTCAGCTAGTTTAATGATAAATGAACTAATAAAATTACAACTTTCTAATTACAACAGTTTCTGGTTTTTTCGGATTTGAAAAATAGAAAGGGGTCTTTAAGTACTGCGAAAAGCAATACACTAATCGCCTTGTCGTTTTTGAAACAAGAATAAAACGTTATTTCAAGAAATCTAAAACGTTTATCTGCATAGTTTGAAACAATTTTTGTTTTTGATAACTGCTTCCAAAGAGGAAGAAAAGTAGCAATGAAAATGAACTCTTCAGAAACGAGAAAGTGATTATGAGCAATCAAAAACTGAATGAAATAAATTCTGATCAAAGACGGACTTGCCACTTAAGAGCAATAGTGAGAACTAAGAGCGAAAATTTGGGATGGTCCAAGACTAACAGATTGATTTTTTGAACAAATGAACGTAAATGAGATAACTGGTGGTTTTACAAGTGAATTGCCGGAAGAACAATTGTCTAGGGAGGAGCGCAGTATCACTCGAATCTGGGTGCAGAGAGTAGAAATGAGGAAAAATACAAAATTCAATTGCTAAAACTTTAACGACTTGTTTTTTTGAAAAAAAAAATGCACCAATATCAATGCTCTTTAAAAAGGTTTAGCGGTGTCCGCCAGGATTGCCATGGTTAAAAATGGCCATGCCACGTAAACCGTTTCTTGCTTGACCCATTTGAATTTGATTTCTTTTTTACATTTTTATAGAAAAATTTCAGCAGACCTCACAAGACGATCGATTGTATTGTAAAAAAATTTTCCGTATTTTACTGGTTTTTGTATAAATTCCCATCAGTCCTTCAAATAGACAAATTATCTGAACCCTTTCGAGCACGATCATTGTTTAACAAGATAGCTGTTTTTCATTTTTGTCCTTTATTAGAAGTATTTAAAATAAATACAGCTCATTTGGAGATTTTTCGCTAGCTGCCTTTATGTAAAAACAAATGAGAACACATAAACGAACAAGAAATCAATAATGTAGATGATGCAATGCATAAAACGAAGTGTTATCTGATTTTTTTTTCAACTGACCGTTATCGAAAACATTTATGAAAACGCCGCTATTGATCCAAAATATGACTTCAAGTCTGCGCGAGGTTTCATTCTTCTAACTTTCTAAGAGAATAGTAAACTTAATATAACCCAATGACTAGCGCTGATTGAACTTTTAATTGTTTAATAGCAAAAATTTATTAACCAGCTATGCTTTTTAACTTTGTACAAAACTTTGAATATTATCTGTTAATCTATATTTTTGACGTGCTGTTTTGCATGATTCGAGTCGCTCATTGTCGAGATAATGCGCTGATCAATTTTTGGTTTTTACAACGTTAGTATAGTTTTGCAAATTAAAAGGTGACTCTTATTGGAGCTAGATATCAAATATATGTTGATTATATTCGAAAATTGCCCAATCCTTTTTAAATTTTCAATTCAAGTTCAGGCCAATTTTTGTTTCTTTTCATTTAGTTCTCGACTATAGCGACAAAATGTGTAGATCAATTGATTCCTATTATTACTCCTGCTTCACTTACCTCACATTCTAGAACGCCTTCCTTACGTCGGACAAGATACAGACTGGAAACAGACGCAATGAAGGATATCATGACAGACGCCAGACTGATGTTGCGCGCTGTTTTGTCGCCAATGTGGTCCCTGTGCCAGAAGGGAACCAAGAGAGCCACTGACCTGTCCAGTGCCATGAACACAACCAAGTAACTGGAGGCCAAAGAAAAGGCCCACTCGAACCATTGGTACAGTTTACACGTCCAGTCCTAAACATGTCTTGGTTGAATGAAAATTACCACATGGTTATTATCGCCATCGAGAAAGTATCAAACTTCGAGGCTATTGATTAGTTTTGAGATGGCAAAAACAACCGGGTGCCCTACACAGTGTGATGTTTCCTGGTAAATCATGTCGGGAAAGCCGCGAAAGTTACCTTTTCTGGTATTTCCTGCTAAGGTTGCCAACTTCCTGCAAGTAAAATATGAGGAATTGCAGGAAGACGCATATGATTGCGAAGTTCTATGACTGGGAAAGTACCAGGAACTCGGGGGATACATGTATCTTAGAAAATATTTTATTTTTGCGTTTCTTACCGTCAGTAAAATCAAACCTATAAACAGGGAAAGTATGACAGGCTCGCGTCGCTCGATTAGACACCTTCGCCATCCAACCTTAGTTTTCTAAAAAAAAGTTTCTGATCCTAAGATTACAGTCAACTCATGAAAAGACCGTGATCGAACGATATTGGGTATTGTCGTTGCCAAATTGTAATTCCTATCCATTGCTCGTTGTTCGCGTTTTTGATTACCCAGGTTGAGGTCCGGACCCAAATTGGTTTATGATCAGACCCAGTCGAGCGCACATCCGTGTGTTCCCAGACCAAAATTACAGGGTCTGGACTGAAGTTCGAGCGCACTACAGTCTGGATGATGGCCTGGAGATGGTCTGATCGGAGGTAGTTTTGGTCTGATAAGTCTGGATAATGGTCTGGAGATGGTCTGATCGGAGGTCAATTTGGTCTCAAAAGTCTGACCATAGGCAGACTCGAGCGCACTTGGGTCTGATCAGAGGCGACTTCGAGCGCAATTGGGTCTGATCATAACCTGTTCGAGTGCACTTGGGTCTGATAACAAATGTTTTCAAAAGCAATTGGGTCTGATCAGGGACAATTTCGAGTGCCTTATTTTTTCCTTTTTTTGTTTTTTTATTGAGAGATGCTGGCGTTGGCAAGAGACAACAATAAAGCTGCGTTCTGATCAGAGACTCATCTGAAATCGGATAGCTCTGATCAGCAAAAAAAGAGTCCAGCTGATGGAAAAGACCGGTCACCATGGAATATTTTGTCAACTGGAGAACACGATGTTTCTTTTGGAAAGCTGTAATAACTCATCCATTGAGTCAGAAATATACAATAAACGGTACACTAAATAAAATTTGTTCTCAATAGTTGGGTTTCGTTTCCTTTAGCAATACTTTTATATTTGATTTTTCCTTAGATGAATTAAATACTGCAAACATCAGTTTTTATGAAACGAGTTTATTATAGCAAAGTTAAGAGATTTGTTCATAAGTAAAATCCTTCGCTGTTCAGACTATTTCGAGCGCACTTGAGTCTAATCACAACCGGTTTCGAGCGCGCTTCAGTCTGATCATAAATGGCTGCGAGCGCAACTGGGTCTGACCATAACCTCTTCGAGCGCACTTGAGTCTGATCACAGCCGGTTTCGAGCGCGCTTCAGTCTGATCATAACTGGCTTCGAGCGCAACTGGGTCTGACCATAACCTCTTCGAGCGCACTTGAGTCTGATCACAGTCTGAATAAGGTCTGGGCAATGGTCTGAATTTGAGTGTGGACCATGGTCTGAAGATGGTCTAATCAGAACGCTTTCGGTCTGAAAAGTCTGATCAGAGACCCTTTGTGTCTGGAAAGTCTGATCAGACGAAAGTTTGGGTCTGGACCTCAACCTGGGTAGTGAGTCCCAAAACAGAAAAATCATAGTTCCTCAAAATTGATCGGAGGCCGTATAATTTGTCATAAAGTGTCTTGGGATTTCTTTTTTTTTGCAGAAAAATCTTTCCCGAGATTTTTGTTAGCTGGTGTTCTAGAGGCATCGACTTCTGGTCGGATCCCGAAGATCAAAATATCAACATTCGAAATCCCTTGAGCAGTTATCGTATCCCTACAGAGATCATTAGGCCAAAAAAGTTCTTCCAACAAAAAATTACGCTAACACGCATCGGTTGAAGATAGTTCCGAGAGAGATGAGTATATTCTGAATGCGGTGTCGAAATTCCAAGTACTGAAATATTTTTCTTGTTTTTTGGATCAACAGACTAGATTTGCTTCCAGTTTGAGCCTTAGTTGCTAACCCTTTGGGGCCTTAAATTTCAACAAATGAACGGGCCCCTTCAAGAGACCCGTTCATTTGATTAATCTGAAAAACTTCAATTTAAAATGCCATATTTGGATATAACAAGCGGAAACAATCCAATCACTTTATTTACTATCAAAATCATCAAAAATCTTCAAACTGAACTATTTCCAGGGTTAATAGCTCAAAGTCATGTCGCCAAACAACCTCAAATCGTAGGACAGGAATTCAAAATTGGTTAAACACCCCTTAAAAACTCAATTATGTAAATTCAACTTGTCTTAAAAGGTGGGACAAAAATTTTTTAACACCTATTTTTCACCTAAGTTGGGGCTTTTTGTACTTAAAAATAAGGCAAATTCTTTTACTCTAAATTTGGTTCTATCTGCTCTATTGGTTCTCTGTCAATCCCGCGACCAGAGCCCTATACTAAAAAAATCATTAAGCAATATAGATTTTGTTAACCTTTGCATGATTTCCTAAACTTTGGCTTAACATTTCTCTTCTAGCTTGCATTGTTCGCTTTTTTTATGCCCAAACAATCCCAACCTATTATAGGAAATTTTCTATAAAAGTAAAATCCAAATATTTAGAATATAAGTCAATCAGAGTGAAGCTACGAATTCGGTGCACGATTTAGCTGCAACCCATGACCGCTTTACTTTATTTTCTCAACGCGAAAGAGGTTATTCTTTATAACTGTGTTATTCATCAACACATTAAAAACTCAGATTTAGTTTTTGCAATTAGAACACGACCAGCGATTCCAGGCAATCAGAGGACAACTGGAATACGGAAAACAAAGGGAAACCATCGCTTGACACCCCCCACCACACACACACACACACACACACAAACACACACACACACACACATACATACATACACATTTCGGTCCCCCCAATGCTAGAACTCTAAGCCCCAGCTGGCTACTACCGAAGCGAACCACGCGCCGGTTGTTTGACAGCCATTCGCCCGACTTTATTCGGTTATGCTTTAATTAAATTGATTAAACTGGTCTTTTCGGCCATTTTTTTTTAGTTCAAGGAGACCGTGTTTTTTTAACTGTGTCAACGTTAATTAAACCATTTAACTTTTTGGAAAAATTGGAGGGAAAATGGTTCAAATAAAATTGTTCTTATAATTTTCGATTTCAGCTCCAAATTTGGAATGGTGATTACAAAAATTCTAAACAGAAAAGCAGAAAGCGAAACTAAAAAAGCTGAAACAAGATGTAGAAGACGAGAGGTTGCCGATTTTTTAAGGAAAAAGTAGCACTTTAAATTATTAAATTTTCTTTGAATGAACTTTTATGGTTTGATAATTGATTGGAACTACTATATTCATACAATTATACTCAAATATAAAGGATTTTAAAATCCAGACTTACAGATACATCTGAGATACAAACGATACATTAATGTGTTAATGAATCAGGGAATGTGCTGAAATTTTTCCCATTAACCTGCATGTATCGTATAATTCCGGGTTGACCGCCAAAAACTTTTTTGGCAACCATATTCAAGCTATATATGGAGTTTAAAGTAACTTGGCAACCATACAGCTGACCATAAGAAAAAATCAACATTGCTCACAAAGCTCTTAAAACTCGCATGCATTGCACTCTGAGTGGAGAAACACTCATTAACACACTTGAGAAAAATTTGAAGTTCATGGCGTCTTGGGAACTATATCCAAGACCATACACATCCATGCTGCCATGTAAGACAATAAAAGTCAATGTCAAAATACAAAAAAAAATACGGAAAGCAGTTAAACTAACAAATTGTAACTAAATTAAGCCTTCGAAAAAACTAGTTCAGTTAGTTTGAATGTTTTTCTTGGCAACCATATCCAAGACCATAACTATCTATGGTCTTGCTTATGGTTGCCAAGAAATTCATTTAATTGTCAGCGGATGTTTAACAAAAAGTGTTGCGGCGTAGTTTGCGGCGTAGTAGGAGGTTTTGCAAAGCATTTGAGAGCCAAAATTAAATGATACCATGCACCCGCCAACATTTATGGTTTTCTTGGATACCATGACCGTTTTTCTCGGATATAAGGCAGAAACCACGGATGCCTGCTGAAATGGCAACAGGAACTTTTGTATGCGTTTTTGTCACCAGTTGAGGTTTAAAAAACGAGTTTTGTTCATGGTGTTCTTGACAACCATGAAAGTTCCATCATGGAGTTCTTGGTAACCCTTGAAATATCATACAAGGCTTTCTTGGCAACCATGGTAAGATCATGCAGGAACTTCGTTCATGGCCTCAATGGAACCCTATATGGTTCTTAGATATGGTTGCCAAGAAACGTCTACCCGGGAGTCCGTAGCATTTTCGGTTTAGCCTGCGAATAGATGACAAACATGAAAAAGAATCACTGACTCTGTTAGAAGCTACTATTATGGCACCTTAGTCAAAAAAATGTTGTAAGCAACTGGAATATCTTTGGATATTTTTACCTTTGTCTCTAAATAGAGAAAGAATTTTTCGTAAACTAACGCCAAATGTTCACTCAACTCTTAATCCTCAAAAGCCCCATCCGCTACGGGCTTAAGCAATCAGATTATCTAAACTATATCATCAGAAAATCCAGATTTTATACTGCGCTCTGATCAAACTATCCAGACTCTGGACGAGTTCTGATCAGATCAGACCGCGCAGACTTAGTACTGCGCCCTTATCAGACTATATCTATACCGTAAAGTAGCTTCCTGACTCTGTAACTGGGTTGCATTGTATCCGATGTGGAACCAAGTTGGTTTCATTACGGCTGGCTTTGAGTAGCACACCTCAACCTGAGTTTTTAATGATACCAGTCACATAGCTTTCAACAAGAGACGCCAATCCGAGAAAATTGATATAGAACAAATTTGATGTTCGCTGTGGACCCAAACCTCAAATTTGATTGGTTGTCCATGCACAGATAACGACGTGTCACATAAAAATTGTTGTCAAGCTAAATGCATTGAATTTTAACTCACGTTTATAGCTGCCAAATTGAACCCTACGAGATTTAAACCGAAATTGAAGAGTCCACTTTCGATGAGTACAACAGAATCCCAAAACGCCAAATGCTTCATCAAGTTCACACTGTTTGACTGGTCCAACTCGAATGCTGTGATGTAGCTAAAGTAGTTCCCAATGAAACCCAGAATAGTTGCAACTAGTCCGCAAATTTGGGCACATTGGCTTGCTGAATTCCAAAATACTTCCTCAAATTCCAGGCCCTTATCGATGGTAGAATTCACTTCTAACACTTCTAATACCATTTTCCCGTAGCTTATTTCATCAAAAATAAATTTCCTATTAAAGGGAATTTGCTTCTGACTACTGCGCAAGTTTATCAATTAAGCCAAAAGTTAATTATTAAGTATTGTTAGAGCTAAAAACCAAACGAGAAGTAATTTGATAACGGTTAATGGACTAAATTGATCAGCTTTCCCTATTATCCATTATCTTCTCTCTCTCTCTCTCCATTTCAGCACCTAATCCCTTTTCCTTTCAAATTTTTATAAATGGATTTCAATTACAAATATTCGCTGCAAATTAAGTCCCGTTGCATTCAATGCAAATCTCAAAGCTAAGGGAACTTGGGCATTTAGGGAAATTGAGAAATAACAACTTTATAAAATCTCAACTTAAATGCACTTTGGTAAGGGTTCTGAAAGAACAATTCATCAGCCTTATCGGTCGTCACGATTAATTGACATCTTTTCAACATCTGAACTCTTTTCGAATAACTTAGCTGCAATTTTTGTTCTAGCATTACTGTCCGTTGTTGCTATGTAGTTAATGGTGACGTCTCAACAAATAGACGTACGAAAAGCAGAATTTTCAACAAATCTGAGTGGTCGAGAAACGTTGAGATCTGCAATTTGTGGTGCAACACTCAATCCCGGGTCGAGGTTTTTGGGTAAATTTTCGTAAGAAATGCAGTGAATGCGGTGAATTATCGTAAGAAATGCGGTGATTGCGGTGAATGCGGTGAAAAAAAATAATTCACCGCTTTTCACCGCATTTCTTACAAAATTCACCACCAAATTCACCGCATTTCTTACGAAAATTCACCGCATAGACTATTATGGCAAATTAATGTAAGAAATGCGGTGAATGCGGTGAATGCGGTGAAAAAAATAATTCACCGCTATTCGACCCCAGGTCTAGGTGTCAACGCTAAGAAGCGTTAAATTATGTGAGATTTTGTTGTGGGCTGAAGTATCCATATTGTTTTCAATAAAATCAGTTGGATGCAGATGAAACTGGAAAGTGTTGAAAGCAGACAAAAGTAGTGAGAATATCAAAAAATTTCATTTTTAAACCATTTTTTCTACATGATGGAGCAAATTATCGACCCCCCCCCCCCCCCCCCCCCAACCTAAGTTTTTTTCAACTCTTGCTGTAATCTACTTTCAAATTATTATTGCAAATTTTCAAAAAAAAATAGTTGGATGCAATTGAAACTGGAAAGTGTTGAAGGCAGACTAAAGTAGTGAGAATATCAAAAATTTTTATTTTTAAACCATTTTTTCTATATGATTGAGCGAATTATCGACCCCCCAACCTAGGTTTTCGAACTCTTGTAGTAATCTACCTTAAAAGTATACTTGCAATTTTTCAAAAAAATCATTTGCATGCAAGTGAAACTGGAAAGATTTGAAAGCAAACAAAAGTAGTGAAAATAACAAAAAAAAATATTTTTAAACCATTTTTTCTATATGATGGAGCGAATAATCGACCCCCCCCCCCCCCCACCTAAATTTTTGATCTCTTGCTGTAATCTACTTTCAAAATATTTTTGCAATTTTTCAGAAAAATCAGTTGCATGCACGTGAAACTGGAAAGATTTGGAAGCAAACAAAAGTAGTGAAAATAACAATATACCTACTGTTGTTATTCACTACACAACAATTCACTACTTTTGTTTGCTTTCAAATCTTTCCAGTTTCACTTGCATGCAAATGATTTTTTTGAAAAATTGCAAGTATACTTTTAAGGTAGATTACTACAAGAGTTCGAAAACCTAGGTTGGGGGTTCGATAATTTGCTCAATCATATAGAAAAAATGGTTTAAAAATAAAAAACTGATTTTTTTTTGAAAAAAAATATTTTCAAAAAAATATTTTTAAACCATTTTTTCTTTATGATGGAGCAAATTGTCGACCCCCCAACATAAACTTTTGAACTCTTGCTGTAATCTACTTTCAAATGATTATTGCAAATTTTCAAAAAAAGTAGTTGGATGCAATTGAAACTGGAAGCTGTTGAAGGCAGACAAAAGTAGTGAAAATATCAAAAAATTTTATTTTTAAACCATTTTTTCTATATGATTGAGCAAATTATCGACCCCCCAACCTAGGTTTTCGAACACTTGTATTAATCTACTTTAAAAGTTTACTTGCAATTTTTCAAAAAAAATCAGTTGGATGCAGATAAAACTGGAAAATGTTGAGAGCTGACAACAGACTTGAGAATATCAAAAAATTTTATTTTCAAACCATTTTTTCTGTATGATTGAGCAAATTATCGACCCTCCAACCTAGGTTTTCGAACTCTTGTAGTAACTTACTTTAAAAGTATACTTGCTATTTTCCAAAAAAAATCACTTGGATGCAAATAAAACTGGAAAGTGTTGAAAGCAGACAACATTAGTGAGAATATCAAAAAATTTTATTTTTAAACCATTTTTTCTATATGATGGAGCAAAATCTCGACCCCCCAACCTAAATTATTGAACTCTTGCTGTAACCTACTTTCAAATTATACTTGCAATTTTATCAAAAGATCAGTTGAATGCAAGTGAAACTGGAATTTTCAAAGCACTGTCGAATTAGGCGAAGAAAATGACGATGTTTTAAAAAAACATTCGTTTATAACTTTTTGAAAAAGACATGATAGAAGGTATATGATAGCTCATATTGTTGCCTAAGTAACATATTTTTTTAGTTTATATGAAAATTCCAATATGCTGATTTTTATACAAAATTTTCAACTAACTGTCGAGTTAGGTGATCAATTTGTCGGACTTCATGAAAAACGTTTGTTTATAACTTTTTGAATAAAACGAGAAAAAAGATGTATGATAGCGCATTTTGTTGCACTAATAACGCATTGTTTGAATACATGTAGAAATAAAGGCCAATATGATGATTTCTAAATGAAATTTTTAAAGAACTGTCGAGTTACGTGTACAAAATTTCGGACTTCATGAAAAATGTTTGTCAATAACTTTCTGACGAAAAAGAGATAGAAAATGTATGATAGCTCATTTTGTTGCTCTTATAACGTACTGTTTGAATTCATGTAGACATAAATGCCAATATGTTTATTTTTATACAAAATTTTCAATCAACTGTCGAGTTAGGTGCTCAATTTGTTGGACTTCATGAAAAACGTTTGCTTATAACTTTTTGAAGAAAACGAGATAAAAGATGTATGATCGCGCCTTTTGTTGCACTAATAACGTACTGTCTGAAAAAATGTAGAAATAAAGGCCAATATGATGATTTCTATACGAAATTTTTAAAGAACTGTCGAGTTAAGTGAGTTAAATTTCGGTTTTCATGAAAAACGTTTGTTTATAACTTTTTGAAGAAAACGGGATAGAAAGTGTATGATAGCCCGTTTTGTAGCTCTGATAACGTACTTTTTCAATTCAATTAGAAATAAATGCCAATATGCTTATTTCCATACAAAATTATCAATTTTTCAATCAACTGTCAAGTTAGGTGGTCAATTTGTCGGACTTCATAAAAAACGTTTGTTTATAACTTTTTGAAGAAAAAGAGATAGAAAAAATATGACAGCTCGTTTTGTTGCTCTTAAAGCCTTCTGTTTGAATTCATGTAGAAATAATTGCCAATTTTCTTATTTTTAAACAAAATTTTCAATCAACTGTCGAGTTAGGTGATCAAGTTGTCTGAGTTCATGAAAAACGTTTGTATAAAACTTCTTGAAGAAAACAAGATAAAAAAAGGTATGATAGTGCATTTTGCTGCACTAAAACGTACTGTTTAAATACATGTAGAAATAAAGTCCAAAATGATGGTTTCATTACGAAATTTTTAAAGAACTGACGAGTTATGTGAACAAAATTTCGGACTTCATGAAAAATGTTTGTCAATAACTTTCTGACAAAAAAGAGATAGAAAATGTATGATAGCTCATTTTGTTGCCCTGGTAACGTACCTTTTGAATACAGGTAGAAATAAATGCCAATATGCTTATTTTTATACAAAAACTTCAATCAACTGTCGAGTTAGGTGATCAATAAGTCGGACTTCATGAAAACCGTTTGCTTATAACTTTTTGAAGAAAACGAGATAGAAGATGTATGATAGCGCATTTTGTTGCACTAATGACGTACTCTTTGAATTCAGGTAGAGACAAATGCCAATAAGCTGATTTTAATACAAAATTTTCAAATAACTCGCCTTAAAGGAAAAAAATGTCGAACTTCATGAAAGTCATTTCCTTATAACTTTTTGAAAAAGACGATTTAGGAAGCGTTTGATAGCTCATTTTAATGTGGTGATATTGTACTTTGAATTTTTATAGAAATATTATCACTTTTGTTAATTTACATCCAAATTTTCCAAAGAACTGTCGGTTTAGGGGTAAAAATTTGCCATTTTTGTCAAACTTCGACTAAATTCGACCAATTAAAAGTACAAAACATACAAGTTTTTGGTATCAAAATAAACTAGAACTCACGCTTCCAACGGCAATATAACTATATTTTCAAAGCATTGCCAAACAAGAGAAATGCGAGGGCAATGTAGAGCCCGAAATCAGGGTCGATTTTCGCAAAATTTTCGAATTTTCAAAGTTGTTTGGTTTAATAACTTTTCTCTTAGTAACCCATTTTTTACGTATGTTATATCATTTTCTTGCTCATTCAATCCTCTTTACGAATATATAAGTGTTGAAAACTTTCGGTTTTATTTCATTGCCTAATTTTTGATTTTCCAAGTTTCGCTGAAAATAAGCCAATTCCGGCGAAAATCTCAAAAATCGACTTTTGATTCCCTTGATTTTTTAACTTTTTTAACGCCAGTTTGATGTCCCAGTTCATGTTGATTCCAAAACATATTCATTTTTTAAATTTGGTTCAGTAGTTTTTGAGATATGAGCCTTTTTCGGACGCATACCAGCCCCCCAACCCAACCATCCCCCCCACCCCCGCCTTCCCCCTTTTCAAACGGCAAATCTTTTTTTTGCACTCATAGTATTCCATTTTCATAGTCCCACTATAATAGAGCTCTCGAATATATTAGTTTCATCACTTTGAAAATTTACTTCATAGTTATAGCGGCTAAACTAGATGAGAAAGTGAAACTTTCGTTTGCCACCTCCATCCGGTCACGTGACATGCTTATAAGTGTGCTGTCCCGTCAAGTGACAGCAGAGAGAGGCTCATCCACTGCCTTCCACTTCCAAGGGGGAAGGATGTATAACTTTGAATGTGAAACCAAATAGAAAGTTTCAAAAGGTCTCCTGAGAAGGAAATAGAGAAAGAAGTCGAGGGTGGTGGTTGATGAGATGAAAGATAAGGAAAGGAGTGATGATATGGGAATCGGTTGATAGCAGTGATATGGGAACCGGGTGATAGCAGTGATATGGGAACCGGTTGATAGCACCAGGTCTCTTGCCGGGTGATAGCACCAGGTCTGTAGCCAGGGGGCTGTGTGGCCATATATGAAAGAGCTATATCGTTGAAAAGCTCTAATCGAGGCGGTTTCGATAGCATATATGCCAGTACCCATACTAATAACTTTACTATTATACTATTGGTTGGTCCCTGGTGTTTTGTTATTGAGCTTTGATATTGTTAAATGCAATTTCAGATAAGACTGTTGCCTTTTCGTTGTTGAAGGCTTATTATTGAAGAGCTTCAGAAGATCATCATATAGAACCCCGTGCTAGCTCGAGGCCCAGATGTTCGAGACCCTTATGGATAGAAGATAGAAGATAGAAGATAGAAGATAGCTTATGGATAGAATTTGTTGTTAGAAGATCAGCTTTTTGATGGTTGTTTTTTAGCCAAACCTGAGGGTATTGGCTTTCGTACATGATGTGTTAGAGTGCGAGTACGATGTTTGGATCTTTTCCGTTTGTGCCCCCCAGCTTAGTGGGTGCATACTGTTAGCACCCCCAAACGCACGTAGCATTTTACTAATTAATGGCTTGTACAGATAGTATAACTCGGGAGTATAACCAACCTATTTGGGGCCCAAACGGTAAAGATCCTGTTAATTTATACATGAAATATGTGTATTCTTGATGTTTATGATGTTATGATATCATATATATTACTGTCTCTTCTAGCTGCGTCCAGTTTTTTTGGGGGAACATGCATGTATTGTTTTCCGCCGTCGGAACTCTTAGAGATCATTTGTTTTTCAAGCTTTGCAGGGACTTAAGTCACTAGACAGCCGAAAAACAAATGATCTCGAAACCCCTGGTATTAATAATAATCTATTAACAATAAGTCGGGTCAAGAAATTATTCAAATCGCATTATGCCTAGAGTCTAAAACAGAAAGAAATTTTGGTATAGCTTGCCTAGGAAAAAAGTTAGCGTTTCATAATAATAATAATAATAATAATAATAACAATAATAATAATAATAATAATAATAATAATAATAATAATAATAATAATAATAATAATAATAATAATAATAATAATAATAATAATAATAATAATAATAATAACAATAATGATAATAATATAGAATTTAGAGTAAACTCAGGGGTTCTTTAGACCCATTTCAATTCAATCAGTCACAGTTTGAGTAGTTTTAACTCGTTTCTGTACAGAACAAGTACCAATAGGACATCCACGTCCCAGATGTTCGAGACCCTTATGGATAGAAGAAATTTGCGATTATTTCGAATAAATAATTTTAAGAATAGGTCTTTTTCATTGGATCAAGGAGTTGTCCAAATCGAACCAAACTTGGTATGGAGTATCCAATGGGAAACCTAGATTGTAAAACAAAAAGAATTTTTGCTATAGCTTGTCTAGGAAAAAAGTTAACTTTTCATACGCAAATTTGCGATTTTTTCGAATAAATAATTTCAAAAATAGGTCTTTTTCATCGGGTCAAGGAGTTGTCCAAAGTGAACCAAACCCGGTATGGAGTATCCCATGGGTGCCTAAAGTCTAAAACAGAAAAAATTTTTGGTATAGCTTGCCTAGAAAAAAAGTTCTTATTTCAATCGGAAATATCGACTTTTTCGCTTATTCTATTTTCAAAAATATAGAAATTTCGTCGGGTCAAGGAGTTGTCCAAATTGAACCAAACTTGGTATGGAGTATCCCATGGGTACCTAGATTGTTAAACAAAAAGAATTTTTGCTATAGCTTGTCTAGGAAAAAAGTTAGCTTTTCATACGGAAATTTGCGATTTTTTCGAATAAATAATTTCAAAAATAGGTCTTTTTCATCGGGTCAAGGAGTTGTCCAAAATGAAGCAAACCCGGTAAGGAGTATCCCATGGGTGCCTAAAGTCTAAAACAGAAAGAATTTTTGGTATAGCTTGCCTAGAAAAAAGTTAGTATTTCAATCGGAAATATCGACTTTTTCGCTTATTCTATTTTCAAAAATATAGAAATTTCATCGGGTCAAGGGGTTGTCCAAATCAAACCAAAATCGGTATGGAGTATCCCATGGGTACCTAGATTGTAAAACAAAAAGAATTTTTGCTATGGCTTGTCTAGGAAAAAAGTTAACTTTTCATACGGAAATTTGCGATTTTTTCGAATAAATAATTTCAAAAATAGGTCTTTTTCATCGGGTCAAGGAGTTGTCCAAAGTGAACCAAACCCGGCATGGAGTATCCCATGGGTGCCTAAAGTCTAAAACAGAGAGAATTTTTGGTATAGCTTGCCTAGAAAAAAGTTCGTATTTCAATCGGAAATATCGACTTTTTCGCTTATTCTATTTTCAAAAATATAGAAATTTCGTCGGGTCAAGGAGTTGTCCAAATCAAACCAAACTCGGTATGGAGTATCCCATGGGTACCTAGATTGTAAAATAAAAAGAATTTTTGCTATAGCTTATCTAGGAAAAAAGTTAACTTTTCATACGGAAATTTGCGATTTTTTCGAATAAATAATTTCAAAAATAGGTCTTTTTCATCGGGTCAAGGAGTTGTCCAAAGTGAACCAAACCCGGTATGGAGTATCTAAAGTCTAAAACAGAAAGAATTTTTGGTATAGCTTGCCTAGAAAAAAGTTCGTATTTCAATCGGAAATATCGACTTTTTCGCTTATTCTATTTTCAAAAATATAGAAATTGCATCGGGTCAAGGAGTTGTCCAAATTGAACCAACCTTGGCATGGAGTATCCCATGGGTACCTAGATTGTAAAACAAAAAGAATTTTTGCTATAGCTTGTCTAGGAAAAAAGTTAGCTTTTCGTACGGAAATTTGCGATTTTTTCGAATAAATAATTTCAAAAATAGGTCTTTTTCATCGGGTCAAGGAGTTGTCCAAAGTGAACCAAACCCGGTATGGAGTATCCCATGGGTGCCTAAAGTCTAAAACAGAAAGAATTTTTGGTATAGCTTGCCTATAAAAAAGTTCGTATTTCAATCGGAAATATCGACTTTTTCGCTTATTCTATTTTCAAAAATATAGAAATTTCGTCGGGTCAAGGAGTTGTCCAGATTGAACCAAACTTGGTATGGAGTATTCCATGGGTACCTAGATTGTAAAACAAAAAGAATTTTTGCTATAGCTTGTCTAGGAAAAAAGTTAGCTTTTCATACGGAAATTTGCGATTTTTCGAATAAATAATTTCAAAAATAGGTCTTTTTCATCGGGTCAAGGAGTTGTCCAAAGTGAACCAAACCCGGTATGGAGTATCCCATGGGTGCCTAAAGTCTAAAACAGAAAGAATTTTTGGTATAGCTTGCCTATAAAAAAGTTCGTATTTCAATCGGAAATATCGACTTTTTCGCTTATTCTATTTTCAAAAATATAGAAATTTCGTCGGGTCAAGGAGTTGTCCAGATTGAACCAAACTTGGTATGGAGTATTCCATGGGTACCTAGATTGTAAAACAAAAAGAATTTTTGCTATAGCTTGTCTAGGAAAAAAGTTAGCTTTTCATACGGAAATTTGCGATTTTTCGAATAAATAATTTCAAAAATAGGTCTTTTTCATCGGGTCAAGGAGTTGTCCAAAGTGAACCAAACCCGGTATGGAGTATCCCATGGATGCCTAGAATCTAAAACAGAAGGTATTTTTGCTATAGCTTGCCTAGAAAAAAGTTCGTATTTCAATCGGAAATATCAACTTTTTCGCTTATTATTCGCTTATTCTGTTTTCAAAAATATAGAAATTTCGTCGGGTCAAGGAGTTGTCCAATTTGAACTAAACTTGGTATGGAGTATCCCATGGGTACCTAGATTGTAAAACAAAAAGAATTTTTGCTATATTTTGTCTAGGAAAAAAGTTAGCTTTTCATACGGAAATCTGCGATTTTTTTGAATAAATAATTTCAAAAATAGGTCTTTTTCATCGGGTCAGGGAGTTGTCCAAATCGAACCAAACTCGGTATGGAGTATCCCATGGATACCTAGATTATAAAACAAAAAGAAATTTTGCTATAGCTTGCCTAGAAAAAAAGTTCGTATTTCAATCGGAAATATCGACTTTTTCGCTTATTCTATTTTCAAAAATATAGAAATTTCGTCGGGTCAAGGAAATGTCCAAATTGAACCAAACTTGGTATTGAGTATCCCATGGATGCCTAGAGTCTAAAACAGAAAGAATTTTTGGTATAGCTGGCCTAGAAAAAAAGTTCGTATTTCAATCGGAGATATCGACTTTTTCGCTTATTCTATTTCCAAAAATATAGAAATTTCGTCGGGTCAAGGAGTTGTCCAAATTGAACCAAACTTGGTATTGAGTATCCCATGGGTGCCTAAAGTCTAAAACAGAAAGAATTTTTGGTATAGTTTGCCTAGAAAAAAGTTCGTATTTCAATCGGAAATATCGACTTTTTCGCTTATTCTATTTTCAAAAATATAGAAATTTCGTCGGGTCAAGTAGTTGTCCAGATTGAACCAAACTTGGTATGGAGTATCCCATGGGTACCTAGATTGTAAAATAAAAAGAATTTTTGCTATAGCTTATCTAGGAAAAAAGTTAACTTTTCATACGGAAATTTGCGATTTTTTCGAATAAATAATTTCAAAAATAGGTCTTTTTCATCGGGTCAAGGAGTTGTCCAAAGTGAACCAAACCCGGTATGGAGTATCTAAAGTCTAAAACAGAAAGAATTTTTGGTATAGCTTGCCTAGAAAAAAGTTCGTATTTCAATCGGAAATATCGACTTTTTCGCTTATTCTATTTTCAAAAATATAGAAATTGCATCGGGTCAAGGAGTTGTCCAAATTGAACCAAACTTGGCATGGAGTATCCCATGGGTACCTAGATTGTAAAACAAAAATAATTTTTGCTATAGCTTGTCTAGGAAAAAAGTTCGTTTTTCAATCGGAAATATCAACTTTTTCGCTTGTTATTCGCTTATTCTATTTTCAAAAATATAGAAATTTCGTCGGGTCAAGGAGTTGTCCAAATCAAACCAAACTCGGTATGGAGTATCCCATGGGTACCTAGATTGTAAAATAAAAAGAATTTTTGCTATAGCTTATCTAGGAAAAAAGTTAACTTTTCATACGGAAATTTGCGATTTTTTCGAATAAATAATTTCAAAAATAGGTCTTTTTCATCGGGTCAAGGAGTTGTCCAAAGTGAACCAAACCCGGTATGGAGTATCTAAAGTCTAAAACAGAAAGAATTTTTGGTATAGCTTGCCTAGAAAAAAGTTCGTATTTCAATCGGAAATATCGACTTTTTCGCTTATTCTATTTTCAAAAATATAGAAATTGCATCGGGTCAAGGAGTTGTCCAAATTGAACCAAACTTGGCATGGAGTATCCCATGGGTACCTAGATTGTAAAACAAAAAGAATTTTTGCTATAGCTTGTCTAGGAAAAAAGTTAGCTTTTCGTACGGAAATTTGCGATTTTTTCGAATAAATAATTTCAAAAATAGGTCTTTTTCATCGGGTCAAGGAGTTGTCCAAAGTGAACCAAACCCGGTATGGAGTATCCCATGGGTGCCTAAAGTCTAAAACAGAAAGAATTTTTGGTATAGCTTGCCTATAAAAAAGTTCGTATTTCAATCGGAAATATCGACTTTTTCGCTTATTCTATTTTCAAAAATATAGAAATTTCGTCGGGTCAAGGAGTTGTCCAGATTGAACCAAACTTGGTATGGAGTATTCCATGGGTACCTAGATTGTAAAACAAAAAGAATTTTTGCTATAGCTTGTCTAGGAAAAAAGTTAGCTTTTCATACGGAAATTTGCGATTTTTTCGAATAAATAATTTCAAAAATAGGTCTTTTTCATCGGGTCAAGGAGTTGTCCAAAGTGAACCAAACCCGGTATGGAGTATCCCATGGATGCCTAGAATCTAAAACAGAAGGTATTTTTGCTATAGCTTGCCTAGAAAAAAGTTCGTATTTCAATCGGAAATATCAACTTTTTCGCTTATTATTCGCTTATTCTGTTTTCAAAAATATAGAAATTTCGTCGGGTCAAGGAGTTGTCCAATTTGAACTAAACTTGGTATGGAGTATCCCATGGGTACCTAGATTGTAAAACAAAAAGAATTTTTGCTATATTTTGTCTAGGAAAAAAGTTAGCTTTTCATACGGAAATCTGCGATTTTTTTGAATAAATAATTTCAAAAATAGGTCTTTTTCATCGGGTCAGGGAGTTGTCCAAATCGAACCAAACTCGGTATGGAGTATCCCATGGATACCTAGATTATAAAACAAAAAGAAATTTTGCTATAGCTTGCCTAGAAAAAAAGTTCGTATTTCAATCGGAAATATCGACTTTTTCGCTTATTCTATTTTCAAAAATATAGAAATTTCGTCGGGTCAAGGAAATGTCCAAATTGAACCAAACTTGGTATTGAGTATCCCATGGATGCCTAGAGTCTAAAACAGAAAGAATTTTTGGTATAGCTGGCCTAGAAAAAAAGTTCGTATTTCAATCGGAGATATCGACTTTTTCGCTTATTCTATTTCCAAAAATATAGAAATTTCGTCGGGTCAAGGAGTTGTCCAAATTGAACCAAACTTGGCATTGAGTATCCCATGGGTGCCTAAAGTCTAAAACAGAAAGAATTTTTGGTATAGTTTGCCTAGAAAAAAGTTCGTATTTCAATCGGAAATATCGACTTTTTCGCTTATTCTATTTTCAAAAATATAGAAATTTCGTCGGGTCAAGTAGTTGTCCAGATTGAACCAAACTTGGTATGGAGTATCCCATGGGTACTTAAATTGTAAAACAAAAAGAATTTTTGCTATATTTTGTCTAGGAAAAAAGTTAGCTTTTCATACGGAAATCTGCGATTTTTTCGAATAAATAATTTCAAAAATAGGTCTTTTTCATCGGGTCAGGGAGTTGTCCAAATCGAACCAAACTCGGTATGGAGTTTCCCATGGGTACCCAGATTATAAAACAAAAAGAATTTTTGCTATAGCTTGCCTAGAAAAAAAGTTCGTATTTCAATCGGAAATATCGACTTTTTCGCATATTCTATTTTCAAAAATATAGAAATTTCGTCGGGTCAAGGAAATGTCCAAATTGAACCAAACTTGGTATTGAGTATCCCATGGATGCCTAGAGTCTAAAACAGAAAGAATTTTTGGTATAGCTGGCCTAGAAAAAAAGTTCGTATTTCAATCGGAAATATCAACTTTTTCGCTTATTATTCGCTTATTCTGTTTTCAAAAATATAGAAATTTCGTCGGGTCAAGGAGTTGTCCAAAGTGAACCAAACCCGGTATGGAGTATCCCATGGGTGCCTAAAGTCTAAAACAGAAAGAATTTTTGGTATAGCTTGCCTAGAAAAAAGTTCGTATTTCAATCGGAAATATCGACTTCTTCGCTTATTCTATTTTCAAAAATATAGAAATTTCGTCGGGTCAAGGAGTTGTCCAGATTGAACCAAACTTGGTATGGAGTATTCCATGGGTACCTAGATTGTTAAACAAAAAGAATTTTTGCTATAGCTTGTCTAGGAAAAAAGTTAGCTTTTCATACGGAAATCTGCGATTTTTTCGAATAAATAATTTCAAAAATAGGTCTTTTTCATCGGGTCAGGGAGTTGTCCAAATCGAACCAAACTCGGTATGGAGTATCCCATGGGTACCTAGATTATAAAACAAAAAGAATTTTTGCTATAGCTTGCCTAGAAAAAAGCTCGTATTTCAATCGGAAATATCGACTTTTTCGCTTATTCTATTTTCAAAAATATAGAAATTTCGTCGGGTCAAGGAGTTGTCCAAATTGAACCAAACTTGGCATTGAGTATCCCATGGGTGCCTAAAGTCTAAAACAGAAAGAATTTTTGGTATAGTTTGCCTAGAAAAAAGTTCGTATTTCAATCGGAAATATCGACTTTTTCGCTTATTCTATTTTCAAAAATATAGAAATTTCGTCGGGTCAAGTAGTTGTCCAGATTGAACCAAACTTGGTATGGAGTATCCCATGTGTACTTAAATTGTAAAACAAAAAGAATTTTTGCTATATTTTGTCTAGGAAAAAAGTTAGCTTTTCATACGGAAATCTGCGATTTTTTCGAATAAATAATTTCAAAAATAGGTCTTTTTCATCGGGTCAGGGAGTTGTCCAAATCGAACCAAACTCGGTATGGAGTTTCCCATGGGTACCCAGATTATAAAACAAAAAGAATTTTTGCTATAGCTTGCCTAGAAAAAAAGTTCGTATTTCAATCGGAAATATCGACTTTTTCGCATATTCTATTTTCAAAAATATAGAAATTTCGTCGGGTCAAGGAAATGTCCAAATTGAACCAAACTTGGTATTGAGTATCCCATGGATGCCTAGAGTCTAAAACAGAAAGAATTTTTGGTATAGCTGGCCTAGAAAAAAAGTTCGTATTTCAATCGGAAATATCAACTTTTTCGCTTATTATTCGCTTATTCTGTTTTCAAAAATATAGAAATTTCGTCGGGTCAAGGAGTTGTCCAAAGTGAACCAAACCCGGTATGGAGTATCCCATGGGTGCCTAAAGTCTAAAACAGAAAGAATTTTTGGTATAGCTTGCCTAGAAAAAAGTTCGTATTTCAATCGGAAATATCGACTTTTTCGCTTATTCTATTTTCAAAAATATAGAAATTTCGTCGGGTCAAGGAGTTGTCCAGATTGAACCAAACTTGGTATGGAGTATTCCATGGGTACCTAGATTGTTAAACAAAAAGAATTTTTGCTATAGCTTGTCTAGGAAAAAAGTTAGCTTTTCATACGGAAATCTGCGATTTTTTCGAATAAATAATTTCAAAAATAGGTCTTTTTCATCGGGTCAGGGAGTTGTCCAAATCGAACCAAACTCGGTATGGAGTATCCCATGGGTACCTAGATTATAAAACAAAAAGAATTTTTGCTATAGCTTGCCTAGAAAAAAGCTCGTATTTCAATCGGAAATATCGACTTTTTCGCTTATTCTATTTTCAAAAATATAGAAATTTCGTCGGGTCAAGGAAATGTCCAAATTGAACCAAACTTGGTATTGAGTATCCCATGGATGCCTAGAGTCTAAAACAGAAAGAATTTTTGGTATAGCTGGCCTAGAAAAAAGTTCGTATTTCAATCGGAAATATCGACTTTTTCGCTTATTATTCGCTTATTTTCTTTTCAAAAATATAGAAATTTTGTCGGTTCAAGGAGTTGTCCAAATTGAACCAAACTTGGTATGGAGTATCCCATGGGTACCTAGATTGTAAAACAAAAAGAATTTTTGCTATAGCTTGTCTAGGAAAAAAGTTAGCTTTTCATACGGAATTTTGCGATTTTTTCGAATAAATAATTTCAAAAATAGGTCTTTTTCATCGGGTCAGGGAGTTGTCCAAATCGAACCAAACTCGGTATGGAGTATCCCATGGGTACCTAAATTATAAAACAAAAAGAATTTTTGCTATAGCTTGTCTAGGAAAAAAGTTAGCTTTTCATACGGAAATTGGCGATTTTTTCGAATAAATAATTTCAAAAATAGGTCTTTTTCATCGGGTCAAGGAGTTGTCCAAAGTGAACCAAACCCGGTATGGAGTATCCCATGGATGCCTAGAGTCTAAAACAGAATAAATTTTTGCTATAGCTTGCCTAGGAAAAAAGCTCGTATTTCAATCGGAAATATCAACTTTTTCGCTTATTATTCGCTTATTCTATTTTCAAAAATATAGAAATTTCGTCGGGTCAAGGAGTTTTCCAAATTGAACGAAACTTGGTATTGAGTATCCCATGGGTTCCTAGATTGTAAAACGAAAAGAATTTTTGCTATAGCTTGTCTAGGAAAAAAGTTAGCTTTTCATACGGAAATTTGCGATTTTTTCGAATAAATATTTTCAAAAATAGGTCTTTTTCATCGGGTCAAGGAGTTGTCCAAAGTGAACCAAACCCGGCATGGAGTTTCCCATGGATGCCTAGAGTCTAAAACAGAAGATATTTTTGATATAGCTTGCCTAGGAAAAAAGTTCGTATTTCAATCGGAAATATCAACTTTTTCGCTTATTATTCGCTTATTCTATTTTCAAAAATATAGAAATTTCGTCGGGTCAAGGAGTTGTCCAAATTGAACCAAACTTGGTATGGAGTATCCCATGGGTACCTAGATTGTAAAACGAAAAGAATTTTTGCTATAGCTTGTCTAGGAAAAAAGTTAGCTTTTCATACGGAAATTTGCGATTTTTTCGAATAAATAATTTCAAAAATAGGTCTTTTTCATCGGGTCGGGGAGTTGTCCAAATCAAATCGAACCAAACTCGGTATAGAGTATCCCATGGGTAACTAGATTGTAAAACAAAAAAAATTTGCTATAGCTTGTCTAGGAAAAAAGTTAGCTTTTCATACGGAAATTTGCGATTTTTTCGAATAAATAATTTCAAAAATAGGTCTTTTTCATCGGGTCAAGGAGTTGTCCAAAGTGAACCAAACCCGGTATGGAGTATCCCATGGATGCCTAGAGTCTAAAACAGAAGATATTTTTGCTATAGCTTGCCTAGGAAAAAAGTTCGTTTTTCAATCGGAAATATCAACTTTTTCGCTTGTTATTCGCTTATTCTATTTTCAAAAATAGAAATTTCGTCGGGTCAAGGAGTTGTTCAAATTGAACCAAACTTGGTATGGAGTATCCCATGGGTACCTAGATTGTAAAACGAAAAGAATTTTTGCTATAGCTTGTCTAGGAAAAAAGTTAGCTTTTCATACGGAAATTTGCGATTTTTTCGAATAAATAATTTCAAAAATAGGTCTTTTTCATCGGGTCAGGGAGTTGTCCAAATCGAACCAAACTCGGTATGGAGTATCCCATGGGTAACTAGATTGTAAAACAAAAAAAATTTTGCTATAGCTTGTCTAGGAAAAAAGTTAGCTTTTCATACGGAAATTTGCGATTTTTTCGAATAAATAATTTCAAAAATAGGTCTTTTTCATCGGGTCAAGGAGTTGTCCAAAGTGAACCAAACCCGGTATGGAGTATCCCATGGATGCTTAGATTCTAAAACAGAATAAATTTTTGCTATAGCTTGCCTAGGAAAAAAGTTCGTATTTCAATCGGAAATATCAACTTTTTCGCTTATTATTCGCTTATTCTATTTTCAAAACTATAGAAATTTCGTCGGGTCAAGGAGTTTTCCAAATTGAACGAAACTTGGTATTGAGTATCCCATGGGTACCTAGATTGTAAAACGAAAAGAATTTTTGCTATAGCTTGTCTAGGAAAAAAGTTAGCTTTTCATACGGAAATTTGCGATTTTTTCGAATAAATAATTTCAAAAATAGGTCTTTTTCATCGGGTCAAGGAGTCGTCCAAAGTGAACCAAACCCGGTATGGAGTATCCCATGGATGCCTAGAGTCTAAAACAGAAGATATTTTTGCTATAGCTTGCCTAGGAAAAAAGTTCGTATTTCAATCGGAAATATCAACTTTTTCGCTTATTATTCGCTTATTCTATTTTCAAAAATATAGAAATTTCGTCGGGTCAAGGAGTTGTCCAAATTGAACCAAACTTGGCATGGAGTATCCCATGGGTACCTAGATTGTAAAACGAAAAGAATTTTTGCTATAGCTTGTCTAGGAAAAAAGTTAGCTTTTCATACGGAAATTTGCGATTTTTTCGCATAAATAATTTCAAAAATAGGTCTTTTTCATCGGGTCAAGGAGTTGTCCAAATCGAACCAAACTCGGTATGGAGTATCCCATGGGTAACTAGATTGTAAAACAAAAAAAAATTTTGCTATAGCTTGTCTAGGAAAAAAGTTAGCTTTTCATACGGAAATTTGCGATTTTTTCGAATAAATAATTTCAAAAATAGGTCTTTTTCATCGGGTCAAGGAGTTGTCCAAAGTGTACCAAACCCGGTATGGAGTATCCCATGGATGCCTAAAATCTAAAACAGAAGGTATTTTTGCTATAGCTTGCCTAGAAAAAAGTTCGTATTTCAATCGGAAATATCGACTTTTTCGCTTATTCTATTTTCAAAAATATAGAAATTTCGTCGGGTCAAGGAGTTGTCCAAATCGAACCAAACTCGGTATGGAGTATCCCATGGGTACCTAGATTGCAAAACAAAAAAATTTTTGCTATAGCTTGTCTAGGAAAAAAGTTAGCTCTTCATACGGAAATTTGCGATTTTTTCGAATAAATAATTTCAAAAATAGGTCTTTTTCATCGGGTCAAGGAGTTGTCCAAAGTGAACCAAACCCGGTATGGAGTATCCCATGGGTGCCTAAAGTCTAAAACAGAGAGAATTTTTGCTATAGCTTGCCTAGAAAAAAAGTTCGTATTTCAATCGGAAATATCAACTTTTTCGCTTATTATTCGCTTATTCTGTTTTCAAAAATATAGAAATTTCGTCGGGTCAAGGAGTTGTCCAAATCTAACCAAACTCGGTATGGAGTATCCCATGGGTACCTAGATTGTAAAACAAAAAAATTTTTGCTATAGCTTGTCTAGGAAAAAAGTTAGCTTTTCATACGGAAATTTGCGATTTTTTCGAATAAATAATTTCAAAAATAGGTCTTTTTCATCGGGTCAGGGAGTTGTCCAAATCGAACCAAACTCGTTATGGAGTATCCCATGGGTACCTAGATTATAAAACAAAAAGAATTTTTGCTATAGCTTGTCTAGGAAAAAAGTTAGCTTTTCATACGGAAATTGGCGATTTTTTCGAATAAATAATTTCAAAAATAGGTCTTTTTCATCGGGTCAGGGAGTTGTCCAAATCGAACCAAACTCGTTATGGAGTATCCCATGGGTACCTAGATTATAAAACAAAAAGAATTTTTGCTATAGCTTGTCTAGGAAAAAAGTTAGCTTTTCATACGGAAATTTGCGATTTTTTCGAATAAATAATTTCAAAAATAGGTCTTTTTCATCGGGTCAGGGAGTTGTCCAAATCGAACCAAACTCGTTATGGAGTATCCCATGGGTACCTAGATTATAAAACAAAAAAACATTTTGCTATAGCTTGTCTAGGAAAAAAGTTAGCTTTTCATACGGAAATTTGCGATTTTTTCGAATAAATAATTTCAAAAATAGGTCTTTTTCATCGGGTCAAGGAGTTGTCCAAAGTAAACCAAACCCGGTATGGAGTATCCCATGGATGCCTAGAGTCTAAAACAGAAGATATTTTTGCTATAGCTTGCCTAGGAAAAAAGTTCGTATTTCAATCGGAAATATCAACTTTTTCGCTTATTATTCGCTTATTCTATTTTCAAAAATATAGAAATTTCGTCGGGTCAAGGAGTTTTCCAAATTGAACGAAACTTGGTATTGAGTATCCCATGGGTACCTAGATTGTAAAACGAAAAGAATTTTTGCTATAGCTTGTCTAGGAAAAAAGTTAGCTTTTCATACGGAAATTTGCGATTTTTTCGAATAAATAATTTCAAAAATAGGTCTTTTTCATCGGGTCAAGGAGTTGTCCAAAGTGAACCAAACCCGGTATGGAGTATCCCATGGATGCCTAGAGTCTAAAACAGAAAGTATTTTTGCTATAGCTTGCCTAGGAAAAAAGTTCGTATTTCAATCGGAAATATCAACTTTTTCGCTTATTATTCGCTTATTCTATTTTCAAAAATATAGAAATTTCGTCGGGTCAAGGAGTTGTCCAAATTGAACCAAACTTGGTATGGAGTATCCCATGGGTAGCTAGATTGTAAAACGAATAGAATTTTTGCTATAGCTTGTCTAGGAAAAAAGTTAGCTTTTCATACGGATATTTGCAATTTTTTCGAATAAATAATTTCAAAAATAGCTCTTTTTCATCGGGTCAGGGAGTTGTCCAAATCGAACCAAACTCGGTATGGAGTATCCCATGGGTACCTAGATTGTAAAACAAAAAAAAAATTTTGCTATAGCTTGTCTAGGAAAAAAGTTAGCTTTTCATACGGAAATTTGCGATTTTTTCGAATAAATAATTTCAAAAATAGGTCTTTTTCATCGGGTCAAGGAGTTGTCCAAAGTGAATCAAACCCGGTATGGGGTATCCCATGGATGCCTAAAGTCTAAAACAGAAGGAATTTTTGCTATAGCTTGCCTAGGAAAAAAGTTCGTATTTCAATCGGAAATATCAACTTTTTAGCTTATTATTCGCATATTCTATTTTCAAAAATATAGAAAATTCGTCGGGTCAAGGAGTTGTCCAAATTGAATCAAACTTGGTATGGAGTATCCCATGGATACCTAGACTGTAAAACGAAAAGAATTTTTGCTATAGCTTGTCTAGGAAAAAAGTTAGCTTCTCATACGGAAATTTGCGATTTTTTCGAATAAATAATTTCAAAAATAGGTCTTTTTCATCGGGTCAGGGAGTTGTCCAAATCGAACCAAACTCGGTATGGAGTATCCCATGGGTACCTAGATTGTAAAACGAATAGAATTTTTGCTATAGCTTGTCTAGGAAAAAAGTTAGCTTTTCATACGAAAATTTGCGATTTTTTCGAATAAATAATTTCAAAAATAGGTCTTTTTCATCGGGTCAGGGAGTTGTCCAAATCAAACCAAACTCGGTATGGAGTATCCCATGGGTACCTAGATTGTAAAACAAAAAAAATTTGCTATAGCTTGTCTAGGAAAAAAGTTCGTTATTCAATAGGAAATATCGACTTTTTCGCTTATTCTATTTTCAAAAATATAGAAATTTCGTCGGGTCAAGGAGTTGTCCAAATCGAACCAAACCCGGTATGGAGTATCCCATGGGTACCTAGATTGTAAAACAAAAAATTTTTGCTATAGCTTGTCTAGGAAAAAAGTTAGCTTTTCATACGGAAATTTGCGATTTTTTCGAATAAATAATTTCAAAAATAGGTCTTTTTCATCGGGTCAAGGAGTTGTCCAAAGTGAACCAAACCCGGTATGGAGTATCCCATGGATGCCTAGAATCTAAAACAGAAGATATTTTTGCTATAGCTTGCCTAGGAAAAAAGTTCGTATTTCAATCGGAAATATCAACTTTTTCGCTTATTATTCGCTTATTCTGTTTTCAAAAATATAGAAATTTCGTCGGATCAAGGAGTTGTCCAAATTGAACCAAACTTGGTATGGAGTATTCCATGGGTACCTAGATTGTAAAACAAAAAGAATTTTTGCTATAGCTTGTCTAGGAAAAAAGTTAGCTTTTCATACGGAAATTTGCGATTTTTTCGAATAAATAATTTCAAAAATAGGTCTTTTTCATCGGGTCAGGGAGTTGTCCAAATCGAACCAAACTCGTTATGGAGTATCCCATGGGTACCTAGATTATAAAACAAAAAGAATTTTTGCTATAGCTTGTCTAGGAAAAAAGTTAGCTTTTCATACGGAAATTGGCGATTTTTTCGAATAAATAATTTCAAAAATAGGTCTTTTTCATCGGGTCAAGGAGTTGTCCAAAGTGAACCAAACCCGGAATGGAGTATCCCATGGATGCCTAGAGTCTAAAACAGAATAAATTTTTGCTATAGCTTGCCTAGGAAAAAAGTTCGTATTTCAATCGGAAATATCAACTTTTTCGCTTATTATTCGCTTATTCTATTTTCAAAAATATAGAAATTTCGTCGGGTCAAGGAGTTTTCCAAATTGAACGAAACTTGGTATTGAGTATCCCATGGGTACCTAGATTGTAGAACGAAAAAAATTTTTGCTATAGCTTGTCTAGGAAAAAAGTTAGCTTTTCATACGGAAATTTGCGATTTTTTCGAATAAATAATTTCAAAAATAGGTCTTTTTCATCGGGTCAAGGTGTTGTCCAAAGTGAACCAAACCCGGTATGGAGTATCCCATGGATGCCTAGAGTCTAAAACAGAAAGTATTTTTGCTGTAGCTTGCCTAGGAAAAAAGTTCGTATTTCAATCGGAAATATCAACTTTTTCGCTTATTATTCGCTTATTCTGTTTTCAAAAATATAGAAATTTCGTCGGGTCAAGGAGTTGTCCAAATTGAACCAAACTTGGTATTGAGTATCCCATGGAAGCCTAGAGTCTGAAACAGAAAGAATTTTTGGTATAGCTGGCCTAGAAAAAAAGTCCGTATTTCAATCGGAAATATCGACTTTTTCGCTTATTCTATTTTCAAAAATATAGAAATTTCGTCGGGTCAAGGAGTTGTCCAAATCAAACCAAACTCGGTATGGAGTATCCCATGGGTACCTAGATTGTAAAATAAAAAGAATTTTTGCTATAGCTTATCTAAGAAAAAAGTTAACTTTTCATACGGAAATTTGCGATTTTTTCGAATAAATAATTTCAAAAATAGGTCTTTTTCATCGGGTCAGGGAGTTGTCCAAATCGAACCAAACTCGGTATGGAGTATCCCATGGGTACCTAGATTGTAAAACGAATAGAATTTTTGCTATAGCTTGTCTAGGAAAAAAGTTAGCTTTTCATACGGAAATTTGCGATTTTTTCGAATAAATAATTTCAAAAATAGGTCTTTTTCATCGGGTCAGGGAGTTGTCCAAATCGAACCAAACTCGGTATGGAGTATCCCATGGGTACCTAGATTGTAAAACAAAAAAAATTTTTGCTATAGCTTGTCTAAGAAAAAAGTTAGCTTTTCATACGGAAATTTGCGATTTTTTCGAATAAATAATTTCAAAAATAGGTCTTTTTCATCGGGTCAAGGAGTTGTCCAAAGTGAACCAAACCCGGTATGGAGTATCCCATGGATGCCTAGAGTCTAAAACAGAAGGAATTTTGCTATAGCTTGCCTAGGAAAAAAGTTCGTATTTCAATCGGAAATATCAACTTTTTAGCTTATTATTCGCATATTCTATTTTCAAAAATATAGAAAATTCGTCGGGTCAAGGAGTTGTCCAAATTGAATCAAACTTGGTATGGAGTATCCCATGGATACCTAGACTGTAAAACGAAAAGAATTTTTGCTATGGCTTGTCTAGGAAAAAAGTTAGCTTCTCATACGGAAATTTGCGATTTTTTCGAATAAATAATTTCAAAAATAGGTCTTTTTCATCGGGTCAGGGAGTTGTCCAAATCAAACCAAACTCGGTATGGAGTATCCCATGGGTACCTAGATTGTAAAACGAATAGAATTTTTGCTATAGCTTGTCTAGGAAAAAAGTTAGCTTTTCATACGGAAATTTGCGATTTTTTCGAATAAATAATTTCAAAAATAGGTCTTTTTCATCGGGTCAGGGAGTTGTCCAAATCAAACCAAACTCGGTATGGAGTATCCCATGGGTACCTAGATTGTAAAACAAAAAAAATGTTTGCTATAGCTTGTCTAGGAAAAAAGTTAGCTTTTCATACGGAAATTTGCGATTTTTTCGAATAAATAATTTCAAAAATAGGTCTTTTTCATCGGGTCAAGGAGTTGTCCAAAGTGAACCAAACCCGGTATGGAGTATCCCATGGATGCCTAGAGTCTAAAACAGAAGAAATTTTTGCTATAGCTCGCCTAGGAAAAAAGTTCGTTTTTCAATCGGAAATATCAACTTTTTCGCTTATTATTCGCTTATTCTATTTTCAAAAATATAGAAAATTCGTCGGGTCAAGGAGTTGTCCAAATTGAATCAAACTTGGTATGGAGTATCCCATGGGTACCTAGACTGTAAAACGAAAAGAATTTTTGCTATAGCTTGTCTAGGAAAGAAGTTAGCTTTTCACACGGAAATTTGCGATTTTTTCGAATAAATAATTTCAAAAATAGGTCTTTTTCATCGGGTCAAGGAGTTGTCCAAATAGAACCAAACGCGGTATGGAGTATCCCATGGGTACCTAGATTGTAAAACGAAAGGAATTTCTGCTATAGCTTGTCTAGGAAAAAAGTTAGCTTTTCACACGGAAATTTGCGATTTTTTCGAATAAATAATTTCAAAAATAGGTCTTTTTCATCGGGTCAAGGAGTTGTCCAAAGTGAACCAAACCCGGTATGGAGTATCCCATGGATGCCTAAAGTCTAAAACAGAAAGAATTTTTGCTATAGCTTGCCTAGGAAAAAAGTTCGTATTTCAATCGGAAATATCAACTTTTTCGCTTATTATTCGCTTATTCTATTTTCAAAAATATAGAAATTTCGTCGGTTCAAGGAGTCGTCCAAATTGAACCAAACTTGGCATGGAGTATCCCATGGATTCCTAAAGTCTAAAACAGAAAAAAAAATTTGGTATAGTTTGCTTAGAAAAAAAAGTTCGTATTTCAATCGGAAATATCGACTTTTTCACTTATTCTATTTTCAAAAATATAGAAATTTCGTCGGGTCAAGGAGTTGTCCAAATTGAACCAAACTTGGCATGGAGTATCCCATGGATGCCTAAAGTCTAAAACAGAAAATATTTTTGCTATAGCTTGCCTAGGAAAAAATTTGTATTTCAATCGGAAATATCAACTTTTTCGCTTATTATTCGCTTATTCTATTTTCAAAAATATAGAAATTTCGTCGGGTCAAGGAGTTGTCCAAATTGAACCAAACTTGATATGGAGTATCCCATGGATGCCTAAAGTCTAAAACAGAAAAAATTTTGGGTATAGTTTGCCTAGAAAAAAAGTTCGTATTTCAATCGGAAATATCGACTTTTTCGCTTATTCTATTTTCAAAAATAAAGAAATTTCGTCGGGTCAAGGAGTTGTCCAAATTGAACCAAACTTGGCATTGAGTATCCCATGGATGCCTAGAGTCTAAAACAGAAAGAATTTTTGGTATAGCTTGCCTAGAAAAAAGTTCGTATTTCAATCGGAAATATCGACTTTTTCGCTTATTCTATTTTCAAAAATATAGAAATTTCGTCGGGTCAAGGAAATGTCCAAATTGAACCAAACTTGGTATTGAGTATCCCATGGATGCCTAGAATCTAAAACAGAAAGAATTTTTGGTATAGCTGGCCTAGAAAAAAAGTTCGTATTTCAATCGGAAATATCAACTTTTTCACTTATTCTGTTTCCAAAAATATAGAAATTTCGTCGGGTCAAGGAGTTGTCCAAATTGAACCAAACTTGGTATTGAGTATCCCATGGAAGCCTAGAGTCTGAAACAGAAAGAATTTTTGGTATAGCTGGCCTAGAAAAAAAGTCCGTATTTCAATCGGAAATATCGACTTTTTCGCTTATTATTCGCTTATTTTATTTTCAAAAATATAGAAATTTTGTCGGTTCAAGGAGTTGTCCAAATTAAACCAAATTTGGTATGGAGTATCCCATGGGTATCTAGAGTCTAAAACAGAAAGAATTTTTGGTATAGCTTGCCTAGAAAAAAGTTCGTATTTCAATCGGAAATATCGACTTTTTCGCTTATTCTATTTTCAAAAATATAGAAATTTCGTCGGGTCAAGGAAATGTCCAAACTAAACCAAACTTGGTATTGAGTATCCCATGGATGCCTAGAGTCTAAAACAGAAAGAATTTTTGGTATAGCTTGCCTAGAAAAAAGTTCGTATTTCAATCGGAAATATCGACTTTTTCGCTTATTCTATTTTCAAAAATATAGAAATTTCGTCGGGTCAAGGAAATGTCCAAATTGAACCAAACTTGGTATTGAGTATCCCATGGATGCCTAGAATCTAAAACAGAAAGAATTTTTGGTATAGCTGGCCTAGAAAAAAAGTTCGTATTTCAATCGGAAATATCAACTTTTTCACTTATTCTGTTTCCAAAAATATAGAAATTTCGTCGGGTCAAGGAGTTGTCCAAATTGAACCAAACTTGGTATTGAGTATCCCATGGAAGCCTAGAGTCTGAAACAGAAAGAATTTTTGGTATAGCTGGCCTAGAAAAAAAGTCCGTATTTCAATCGGAAATATCGACTTTTTCGCTTATTATTCGCTTATTTTATTTTCAAAAATATAGAAATTTTGTCGGTTCAAGGAGTTGTCCAAATTAAACCAAATTTGGTATGGAGTATCCCATGGGTATCTAGAGTCTAAAACAGAAAGAATTTTTGGTATAGCTTGCCTAGAAAAAAGTTCGTATTTCAATCGGAAATATCGACTTTTTCGCTTATTCTATTTTCAAAAATATAGAAATTTCGTCGGGTCAAGGAAATGTCCAAACTAAACCAAACTTGGTATTGAGTATCCCATGGATGCCTAGAGTCTAAAACAGAAAGAATTTTTGGTGTAGCTGGCCTAGAAAAAAAGTTCGTATTTCAATCGGAAATATCGACTTTTTCGCTTATTCTATTTCCAAAAATATAGAAATTTCGTCGTGTCAAGGAGTTGTCCAAATTGAACCAAACTTGGTATTGAGTATCCCATGGATGCCTAGAGTCTGAAACAGAAAGAATTTTTGGTATAGCTGGCCTAGAAAAAAAGTCCGTATTTCAATCGGAAATATCGACTTTTTCGCTTATTATTCGCTTATTTTATTTTCAAAAAAATAGAAATTTTGTCGGTTCAAGGAGTTGTCCAAATTAAACCAAATTTGGTATGGAGTATCCCATGGGTATCTAGAGTCTAAAACAGAAAGAATTTTTGGTATAGCTCGCCTAGAAAAAAGTTCATATTTCAATCGGAAATATCGACTTTTTCGCTTATTCTATTTTCAAAAATATAGAAATTTCGTCGGGTCAAGGAGTTGTCCAAATTGAACCAAACTTGATATGGAGTATCCCATGGGTATCTAGAGTCTAAAACAGAAAGAGTTTTTGCTATAGCTTGTCTAGGAAAAAAGTTAGTTTTTCATACGGAAATTTGCGATTATTTCCAATATTTAATTTTGAAATATAGTTTTTTTCATTGGGCCAAGTAGTTATTCAAATCGAACCAAACCCGGTATGGAGTATCCCATGGGTGCCTAGAGTCTAAAACAGAAAGAATTTTTGCTATAGCTTGCCTAGGAAAAAAGTTCGTATTTCAATCGGAAATATCGACTTTTTCGCTTATTATTCGCTTATTCTATTTTCAAAAATATAGAAATTTCGTCGGGTCAAGGAGTTGTCCAAATTGAACCAAACTTGGAATGGAGTATTCCATGTATAGTTAGAGAGTAGGAGGAAAAGAATTTTTGCTATAGCTTGCCTAGGACAAAAGTTAGTTTTTCATACGGAAATTTGCGATTATTTCCAATATTTAATTTTGAAATATAGTTTTTTTCATCGGGCCAAGGAGTTATTCAAATCAAACGAAACCCGGTATGGAGTATCCCATGGGTGCCTAGAGTCTAAAACAGAAGGAATTTTTGCTATAGCTTGCCTAGGAAAAAAGTTCGTATTTCAATCGGAAATATCGACTTTTTCGCTTATTATTCGATTATTCTATTTTCAAAAATATAGAAATTTCGTCGGGTCAAGGAGTTGTCCAAATTGAACGAAACTTGGCATGGAGTATTCCGTGTATAGTTAAAGAGTAGGAGAAAAACAATTTTTGCTATAGCTTGCCTAGGAAAAAAGTTGGTATTTCATACGGAAATTTGCAATTATTTCAAATAAGTAATTTTCAAATTAGGTCTTTTTTATCGGAACAAGAAGTTATTCAAATCGAACCAAACTCAGTATGGAGTATCCCATGTGTACCTAGAGTGGAAAAAAAAGTAATTTTGGTATAGCTTGCCTAGAAAAAAGTTAGGATTTCATACGGAAATTTGCGATTGTTTCGAATAGATTAAGATTATTGAATTTTAATATTAGGTCTTTTTTATCGGGTGTTGGAGTTGTTCAAATCGAACTAAGCTCCGTATGGAGTATCCCATTTGTATCTAGAGTGTAAAACAAAGGATTTTGGTAGAGCTTGCTTAGGAAAAAAGTTGGTATTTCATACGGAAGTTTGCAATTATTTCAAATAAGTAATTTTCAAAATAGGTCTTTTTTATCGGGTCAAGAAGTTATCCAAATTGAACCAAACTTGGTAAGGAGTATCCCCTGTGTATTTAGATTGTAGAAAAAAAAGTGTTTTTGATATATTTTGCCTAGCACAACTTTTGCGCATAGCTTGTTCAGAAAAAAACTTTACCTGTTTCCTCAATCGTTTACCTATTTCTAGAAGCAATGCCACTCAACAGATTGTTTGCCTATTTATTTCAAAATGAAGCTGGAGATGCTCAATTTCTCTATCTTGTGGATGATCGATGGCCTGTAAAGTACACCTTAACGCAGAAAATGGAAATGGAACCCTTCACGGAAGTCAATTTGAATCTCGAACAAGGACGATCAAAATACTATTTGACTCACAAAGGTCTCGAGTGTGAGATTTCAGCAAAGTACCGAAAAGAGATTGATCAGATGCGACAACCTGAAAAGTCTTTGCAGCGATTGAAATCAATTGATAGAGACGTTGTTGCTGTTCCCAGCTCTGGGGTGAATGAAAAAGCCATGAGCAGCGGAAGACCAGATAGCAGAAAAGATTGGTCACAAAAACATGCCAACCAAACCAGTTTTAAATCTGAACGAACTGCTAGTAAACATTTGAAGCGCAAACATCCAATAGATTCAAATCTTCTTCAGATGATAAAGGAAACGAAAAGCAATGAAAGTTTGGAGAAAGTCGTAAGTTCATGTAATAAACTGATTGAAATTTAATGTGTCCAGCCAAACTGGGTTTTAGTGTTGCGAACATCACAAAGGAGTCTGCAAAATGATCATGGCCGATGAAGAGAAGTTTGCTAGTTTGATAGAAATTCATGCCAAATCTATGAGTGACTACAACAAAAAGCTTGAAGAAGAACTCCAATCGTTCCGACAGCTGGTTTGTGCATCCAAGTTCTTTTTCCATTTTCCTAATGTAAAACCTTAACTTTTTAAAGTAATTTTGCAGTGCCGCGAGGCTAATTTGGGCGAAGATGTGCAAACTCAACAGATCATAAACACAGCAAGTGATCAAAACAAGGAAACTGAAGCAGTTAGGTTTTACAAAGGTGTTGATTTGTTTGACCTCGGTTTTGTCAAAGACCCCGAAGACGCTGGGAAGAAGTTAAGAAAGAAGCTTTGGTCATCAGAGGGACTGCTAAAAACAATGACTTCTCCCACAAAAGCCAATGAAGAGCAGCGCGAAGCGGCAACACCACAAAAGTTGCTCAATTCAAGGGTTTGTGTATAGTTTACCAATTTATCCTTTCTCAAAAAGAGTTTTTTGATTAAGTTTTCTGCTTTCAGCTCAAATTAAAAGAATCTTTGGACCTGTCAAATTCCCGGAAGCATACAAAAGAGCTAAGAAATCTGCAAACCAGGCAGGAAGAAACCGAAAGAATTTTATGTTAAGAAAAATGAAAATAGAAGAGCAAAAAAACCAATCAAAAGAACGTAATGATGGTGTTGACGACGGATGTTGAAAATGACCATTGCTTTTAGCCTAAAGAGCTAGCTAGTTTTAGTTACTGAAAATTTGAGCAGTTCTTCTTTAGTTTGTTTTGATTGATTCACAGAATGAGCCTCGTGATACGCTTGCTTTGATTTTACCATGATTTGAATGATATTTTCTATAATTCACTTCAATTAACGGTCCATTGTTTTTTATCAAGTTCTGTCTATCGTGAGTGTGCTAGATTTTATTGTGCGGAAATTATCGTGAGTATGGTTTTTAGATTCAATGGGTAAATCGGCGAACAGAAGTAAACATGGATACTTGCAAGTGAGCAAAGAAAAAATCAAACAACCGACTAAACAACTAAGACTTACCCAAATGAGCCAGCAAACTGATGCGTTATTTGAATCTGATGATTCGTTTGAAGAGGTCGCAGCAGCATCGTTACCTGTAGCTGCAACAACATGTCCGGTATCAGGTCCTGCTTCGAATACTCGATCGAATCCCACCAAAAGGCGAAATGAGTCAGACTCCGAAGTTGAAATCAACAATTCAATCAAGCAGTCTCTTCTGAAAAATGAGCAAAGATGGATTTTTGTTGATTCTCACAAAATCATTGTGATTAAACCTACTAGCGACTACTGGCCAGAGGGAGTAGATTTCATTCAGCGATCAACACTGGAGGAAAACAAAAGAATCGATCTCATAGAAGGGACAGAACCAGTGTCCTGTCGACTGCTATTCAAGGGGCAAAAAAAGTAGGTCAATAGTGTCTATGCAAAATACCAAGAGCAACTGAGAAACGGAAAAAAGCCAGAGAGTTTGAATGCAACGTATATAAAGACTGACCGAAAACGAAAAGTCTGTGATGACATAAACTTTCTTTCCCGTAGTTCGAAGACCTCTTTCACGACTCTGAAAAATTTTGGAGGGTCACCAATTGAAGTGACTACGGTGTCAACAATGCAACCATCAGTGACACAACAGCAAGTCAACAATCAGGGGCCCCAGGCTGTCTCAACAGAGCAACCCGAGAACCTGGACAACTCACCAATAACACAAAAGGTTAATTTCCAGCTTAGACTTTTGTCTTTATTTGTCAGCTTATTTTTGTCTTTAGTTTGGAACTCAATACGTGATGTGTTTGTAGAACCAAGAACTAGAGCCTGCTCAATTGCCTCCTTGTCCGCCCTTAACGCCAGCTTTTTCCAATGGGGATTCTGATTCGAGCTCTGGGTGCAATGCTTTCAATGATATTGTGAAAACGCATGAAAAGCGAATGGAAGCGCTTTTATCAGCTTTTGAAACGGAGTGCGATAAGCAAAACAGGCGGAAGTGGAATTTACTGCAATCCCTAAAAGAACAGGTGATCTAAGTAATTTTTCGAGTTAAGTTGCCTACGTAATTTTGTTTAGAGTTTTGTTTTTTTTTTCAGAGGCAAGAGATAAAGGAAGAATTGGCTTTCGCCAGATTTTCTTTTCAAAGTGTTGACGAGCACCCAGAATGGAACTCTCCAAAAACACCAATTTTCCACGATGGTTTCAATTTGATGGAGTTAACTGCTGGTAGTGATGTTGCTAACTTTGGTCGTCGTCTTGGTTTAAAACTGTTCTCATCAGAGGAAAGAGATCGCATTGTTTCGCCTCAGAGAGTTTCAGAGAGTGTTCGAGCTCCTGTTTCCAAAGAGTTGGGGGAGAAATTTAAAAGTGAGCACGTTTTTTAGACGCAAATAAATTCATTTTTAGCTTAATTTTATTTGCATGAAATAGCAGAATTTTAGTCAATGATAACAGCATCCAATATCATTTTTTCAGGTGTTGTTTCAGGTGTTGTAAGTACCCTACAACTCCGGTTTTGGCCTATAAAGCTGCAAAGAAGGCATATAATCAGCACGTTCGAGATCAACAAACTGCAATTGACGCTGAAAATGAAAATGGAATGCCATTGCTGCCAGCTGCGTCAAGTTCGACAGCTCAATAGAATTTAAGAAGACAGCCATCTTAGTAGTGTTTATGAAAAGAGCTACATATAGTTTGTTGATTCTAAATTGAATAGTTACATTCGGTCAGATAAAGTGCTGAACGATTTTGCTGTTTTCGCTCTTTTAATTTTTTAATCCTCTGAGTGCAGGTTTTTCTTGTTATGTTTGAATTGTTTAGATGGTTTTACTTATACAAAAATTTTAAATTTTTAGATTTTGGGAGCTATAATTGCAGTTTATTTGAAGTTTTTCTGAGAGAATTGAAATTGCTCTGACCTTTTTTATCAATAGCTTAGAGTATACAGCAATTTTTTAAAAGCAATGGCAAGATTTAACAGAAATGGAGTTAAAATTTGAAGTCAAAAGCTATGTTATGTGAAAACAATTATTTCTGAATGGGTTGTCTCCTATGTTATTCTCAAATTCCTTTCAGTTGAAAAATGCCAAATTGTGAAGATTTAATTACCATTGATGCGTTTGTTAGCTCAAATTTATTGCGGGTTTTTGAAAGCCAACGCCAACCAATGAAGATGCTTGAAATAAGTGATTTCTCATCGTTTTTAAGTCGAATACATTCTGAACCAGCCTTAAAGAGAACTTTAGAGGGATTATCAAAAGTCTACCGTGAAGCAGACTCTAGTGGATACAAAATAGAACCGGACAGATTTGGCGGCTTTGGTCTCTACAATCGAACTGGTAAAATTTTGAAGCATAAACTAGAACCACTGGGAGATGTTGTCGGAATATTAGAAGATATTCCCCCAGAACTTAAACTTCGACTGAAGCCTCTCTCAATTATGAAAAGCAGCTCGTCTGACAAAGATGTTGTTTTACTGGGTGTAGTAAGATTTGTGAACCATTCATGTTTGGCGAATACGCGATTTTTCCAAGGACATAGCTGCCAGTACTTAAAAAATCGAAATTTATGGTTGCAGGTTACCCGTACAATCTATCCTGATGAAGAAATAAACGCTGATTATGGTGATTCGTTCTTCAGCAGTGTTGGAGAATGCAAGTGTGATATTTGCAGTATAGAGTCTGAGCTACCGATGTACCCTGAGCAAATAGAAAATACGGCAGAAAGATCCGTCGAATGCTTTCTCGACACTGACAACCGTCAACAGGAATCAGAACAAATCGTTGGCTCTGATATTAAAAGTGTTTAGTCAGCACAGAGGAGAAATTACTTCCTGCCCTAACAACTGCCGATGAAACGAATAATCAAACCAGGGAATTGAACGAAGGCTTTGATGAGAAATTTTCGGACGCCCATCTTTTTGGCACCTTTGGCAATGAGCGAAAAGCTTGTAAGCGGAAAAAGTTTCCCCAGAACCCCTTCTAAAGTGAAAAAAAGGACCACATTTGGATGTGACATCATTGACAGCTAAATTTCTCTTGCACACCGCAGTCTCGAGGGGGATGATATGCATAGGAGTTCTACACCTAGTAGTGAAAGCGAAACTTCAGGTTTGCTTTCTGATGATGACGGCAATTTCGTTTCTAATGTTGAAAATTTTGGCAATGTCAGCGATGATAGCGAAGAAAGTCGAAACAGCTCAGACAGCATTTTGTCTGCTCAGGAGACAGAAGAGGCAGCGAGCCAGACTTCCTTGTTGAAGTTTTCGAGAGAATGAGTTTGTGAATGTTCTGATGTAACTGTTCATAACTCTTTCCTTTCACTTCTGAGCATTGTTACAAGCTACGGCTGTCCCGATGAAGTTCTATACGACCTGATAAAACGAGAAAATATAATTAACCCCAATAAACTTTTTACTACGCCCTATGCCGCAAAAAACTGATTCCTGATCTAACAAAGAGTTATGTTCAAAGTCAAGAGGCATTCAACAATGGTGAACTAGTTTGCATCCGATTTTTTAACCAACTACGTCGCATTATAAACCGGAACATTCAAAACAGTAACATCTTTCAATACAGTAACAAACAGTAACCGGAACATCTTTCAATACAGTAACAAACGAGACCCGACAAAAGACATCAAAGTGAAGCGATTGGTGAAATGCAACAATCTCAGAGTGCGATTGATCTTGAATACTGACAGTGCTATTGTTCGAAACTCTGCGAGCGAATCTGCATATCCAGTCTGGGTTGCTCTCGCAGATTTACCTCCTGTTTTGCGGTCAAAATTTGAGAATATTGTTTTATATAGATTATGGTATGGAACGGGCGATGCGCCCTGGACTTCCATTTTTCAACATTACAAAAATGAACTTAAAAAACTTTTGAATTGTCTCACGAATCTGTTCCATACTTTGTACAATTGGAAACAATTCTTTTTATTGCCGATCTCGTCTGCTAAAGTAATGTGCTACAAATGAAGCGTTTCAACGGGTATTACGCCGGCACTTTATGCGAAATGAGAGGCAAACAACAATTTCGGTCGCATTTTTATCCTCACAATGAAGAAATAGAAATGAGAAATCCCGATCGTCACTACAGGCAGGTTGTCTACTTTAAAGAGGAGATGTTGAAGAAAGGAGAAAGAAAAAGGAAAAAGATCCGGAAATTAAAACCAAGGGCGTTCAGGGGTATCCTGAAATTTTCAAAGTTCTTTCGGATCTTCCCTTATCTGCGCCTGTTGACGCAATGCACCAGCTGCTGAAAGGAGTAGCCAAAGATTTGCTCGAATTTTTGTTTGAAGTAAGTGGATATCCTGTTGAGATAGAGAATGCCACCAAAGCATTAAAACTACCCTCAGAATTTAAGCGCAGTGTTCGATCACTTCACGAACTCAAACACTTCAAGGCAAATGAGCTCAAAACTTACCTTCTCTATCTTACACCAATTGTATTTCGGCCAGTCCTAAATGACACGTCATTTTTTCGTGACTTGTGTTATTTAGTCTTTGCTGTGCGCTCTTTGTACGACTCGAACAGAAATTCAAGCTTCTGTGGAATGCTGATCGAAGCCTTTTGTAAAAACATTCATTTCAAATTTCCAGGTAGATTTTTGAGTCTATTAACTTTCTTCTGTTAAGACATTTGGCTTGGCAATGTTAAACTATTGGAACAATTTGGACAACGTCAGCATTTCTGTTCGAATCAGCAAACCATTTCCTCATCAAACCGGTTACTGGAACCGTCAATACTTGTAAATTATTAGTGCAGAGATACATCAGGAACAGAGAGATTTCTGCATCAGAGTTAGCAGTTGATCCTTTGAATAGCTTCATCCGCAATCTTGTCGGAACTGAGAAGCGTATCAAAGACGATCATGGCTTGTTGAGAACAAATTTTACTCAAGAGCTATCAGAACAATTTCCTTCAGCAAGAATTTTTTGCCGTTATCGTAACGCTTTTTTGCTGGACTCAAAATGCTATGCCAGGGGTTCTGCAAATAGTTTTGTTGAAATTGAAACAACTCCGAATACAGTCGGACAAATTTTGGCTTTTTATGATAATGGATCAGTCAATTGCTTGGTTAAAGTTTACGAAGTTGTAGAAGTCATAAGTATTGACCTTGAGGGAACCCGTTTTTCGTCGTATGCTGATAGTTTTGTACCAATGGGATACGCTGTTGAAGAGACAGAAAACACAATTCATTGTGCTGTTGGAAAGATTTCCGGTAAATTTGTACATTTTCTCTTTGATCAGTTATATGTAATCAAAATTCTGAAACATTTCGAGCATGACTGAACTTTGTCAAAGTTGTTTGTAAACTCTACCTTGAGTGCTATTTTTGTTGAGTGATAATTTTTTTGCTATCAGTGAATTAATTTTTTGTTTTTGATTGGCTTACTTAGGTTTTCACAAATAAACTTTGAGATGTCCAAACTGGACTTGGTGTCCCCTGTGTAGGCAGAGTGTAGAACAAAAGGAATTTTTACTATAGCTTGCATGCGAAAATGTCAAGTTTTCATTCGGAAATTTGCGAATATATATATATATATATATATATATATAATTAAGAATTTTTGCTATAGCTTGTCTAGAAAAAAAGTTAGTTTTATATACGGAAATTTGCTATTATTTCAAATAAGTATTTTTCAAAATAGGTCTTTTTTATCGGGTCAAGAATTTTTTCAAATCGAACCAGACTCGGTATGGAGTATCCCATGGGTACCTAGAGTGTAAAACAAAAAGAAATTTTGGTATAGCCTGCCTAGAAAAAAATTTCGTATTTCGATCGGAAATATCGACTTATTCGCTCATTCTATTGTCAAAAATATAGAAATTTCATCGGGTCAAGGAGTTGTCCAAATTGAACCAAACTTGGTATAGAGTATCCCATTTGTATCTAGAGTGTAAAACAAAAAAAAATTTGGTATAGCTTGCCTAGAAAAAAAGTTCGTATTTCGATCGAAATATCGACTTATTCGCTTATTCTATTTTCAAAAATATAAAAATTTTGTCGGGTCAAGGAGTTGTTCAAATTGAATCAAACTTGGTATTGAGTATCCCATGGATGCCTAGAGTCTAAAACAGAAGGAATTTTTGCTATAGCTTGCCTAGGAAAAAAGTTAGTATTTCATACGGAAATTTGCTATTATTTCAATTAAGTAACTTTAAAAATAGGTCTTTTTCATCGGGTCAAGGAGTTGTCCAACGTGAACCAAACCCGGTTTGGAGTATCCCATGGGTGCCTAAAGTCTACAACAGAAAGAATTTTTGGTATAGCTTGCCTAGAAAAAAAGTTCGTATTTCAATCGGAAATATCGAGTTTTTCGCTTATTCTATTTTCAAAAATATAGAAATTTCGTCGGGTCAAGGAGTTGTCCAAATTGAACCAAACTTGGTATTGAGTATCCCATGGATGCCTAGAGTCTAAAACAGAAAGAATTTTTGGTATAGCTTGCCTAGAAAAAAGTTCGTATTTCAATCGGAAATATCGACTTTTTCGCTTATTCTATTTTCAAAAATATAGAAATTTCGTCGGGTCAAGGAGTTGTCCAAATTGAATCAAACTTGGTATTGAGTATCCCATGGATGCCTAGAGTCTAAAACAGAAAGAATTTTTGGTATAGCTTGCCTAGAAAAAGTTCGTATTTCAATCGGAAATATCGACTTTTTCGCTTATTATTCGCTTATTTTATTTTCAAAAATATAGAATTTTCGTCGGTTCAAGGAGTAGGCCAAATTAAACCAAATTTGGTATGGAGTATTCCATGTATAGTTAGAGAGTAGGAGAAAAAGAATTTTTGGTATAGCTTGCCTAGGAAAAAAGTTAGTTTTTCATAAGGAAATTTGCGAATTTCGTTTTTAGCAAATTTTAACTATAGTTGTTTTTGATTGGGTCAAGATGTTGTCCAAATTGAACCAAACTTGGTATGCAGTATCCCATGTATAGTTAGAGAGTAGAAAAAAAATTTTTTGCTATAGCTTGCCTAAGAAAAAAGTTGGTTTTTCATACGGAAATTTGCGAATTTCGTTATTAGCAAATTTTAACTATAGTTGTTTTGATTGGGTTAAGATGTTGTCCAAATTGAACCAAACTTGGTATGAAGTATCCCATGTATAGTTAGAGAGTAGAAGAAAAAGAATTTTTGCTATAGCTTGCCTAGGAAAAAAGTTAGTTTTTCATACGGAAATTTGCGAATTTCGTTTTTAGCAAATTTTAACTATAGTTGCTTTTGATTGGGTCAAGATGTTGTCCAAATTGAACCAAACTTAGTATGAAGTATCCCATGTATAGTTAGAGATTAGAAGAAAAAGAATTTTTGCTATAGCTTGCCTAGGAAAAAAGTTAGTTTTTCATACGGAAATTTGCGAATTTCGTTATTAGCGAATTTTAACTATAGTTGTTTTTGATTGGGTTAAGATGTTGTCCAAATTGAACCGAACTTGGTATTAAGTATACCATGGGTACCTAAAGTATAAAACAAAAAGAGTTTTTGGTATAGCTTGCCTAGGAAAAAAGTTGGTATTTCATACGGAAATTTGCGAGTATTTCAAATAAATAAATTTAAAAATAGGTCTTTTTCATCGGGTCAAGGAGTTGTCCAAAGTGAACTAAACTGGGTATGGAGTATACCATGGGTGTCTAGAGTCTAAAACAGAAAGAATTTTTGGTATAGCTTGCCTAGGAAAAAAGTTGGTATTTCATACGGAACTTTGCGATTTTTTCGAATAAGTAATTTGAAAAATAGGTCTTTTTTATCGGGTCAAGAAGTTATTCAAATCGAACCAGACTCGGTATGGAGTATCCCATGGGTACCTAGAACGTAAAACAAAAAGAATTTTTGGTATAACTTGCCTAGAAAAAAAGTGCGCATTTCAATCGGAAATATCGACTTATTCGCCTATTATGCGCTTATTCTATTTTCAAAAATATAGAAATTTCGTCGGGTCAAGGAGTTGTCCAAATTAAACCAAACTTGGTATTGAGTATTCCATGGATAGCTAGAGTCTAAAACAGAAGGAATTTTTGCTATAGCTTGGCTAGGAAAAAAGTTGGTATTTCATACGGAACTTTGCGATTTTTTCGAATAAGTAATTTGAAAAATAGGTCTTTTTTATCGGGTCAAGAAGTTATTCAAATCGAACCAGACTCGGTATGGAGTATCCCATGGGTACCTAGAACGTAAAACAAAAGGAATTTTTGGTATAGCTCGCCTACAAAAAAGTGCGTATTTCAATCGGAAATATCGACTTATTCGCCTATTATTCGCTTATTCTATTTTCAAAAATATAGAAATTTCGTCGGGTCAAGGAGTTGTCCAAATTAAACCAAACTTGGTATTGAGTATTCCATGGATAGCTAGAGTCTAAAACAGAAGGAACTTTTGCTATAGCTTGGCTAGGAAAAAAGTTGGTATTTCATACGGAACTTTGCGATTTTTTCGAATAAGTAATTTGAAAAATAGGTCTTTTTTATCGGGTCAAGAAGTTATTCAAATCGAACCAGACTCGGTATGGAGTATCACATGGGTATCTAAAGTGTAAAACAAAAAGAATTTTTGGTATAGCATGCCTAGAAAAAAGTTCTTTTTTCTATCGGAAATATCGACTTATTCGCCTTTTCTTCGCTTATTCTATTTTCAAAAATATAGAAATTTCGTCGGGTCAAGGAGTTGTCCAAATTAAACCAAACTTGGCATTGAGTATCCCATGGATGCCTAGAGTCTAAAACAGAAGGAATTTTTGCTATAGCTTGCCTAGGAAAAAAGTTGGTATTTCATACGGAAATTTGCGAGTATTTCAAATAAATAATTTTAAAAATAGGTCTTTTTCATCGGGTCAAGGAGTTGTCCAAAGTGAACTAAACTGGGTATGGAGTATACCATGGGTGCCTAGAGTCGAAAACAGAAAGAATTTTTGGTATAGCTTGCCTAGGAAAAAAGTTGGTATTTCATACGGAACTTTGCGATTTTTTCGAAAAAGTAATTTGAAAAATAGGTCTTTTTTATCGGGTCAAGAAGTTATTCAAATCGAACCAGACTCGGTATGGAGTATCCCATGGGTACCTAGAACGTAAAACAAAAGGAATTTTTGGTATAGCTCGCCTACAAAAAAGTGCGTATTTCAATCGGAAATATCGACTTATTCGCCTATTATTCGCTTATTCTATTTTCAAAAATATAGAAATTTCGTCGGGTCAAGGAGTTGTCCAAATTAAACCAAACTTGGTATTGAGTATTCCATTGATACCTAGAGTCTAAAACAGAAGGAAATTTTGCTATAGCTTGGCTAGGAAAAAAGTTGGTATTTCATACGGAACTTTGCGATTTTTTCGAATAAATAAATTTAAAAATAGGTCTTTTTCATCGGGTCAAGGAGTTGGTCAAATCGAACCAAACTTGGTATAGAGTATCCCATGGGTACCTAGAGTGTAAAACAAAAAAAATTTTTGGTATAGCATGCCTAGAAAAAAAGTTCGTATTTCAATCGGAAATATCGACTTATTCGCCTATTATTCGCTTATTCTATTTTCAAAAATATAGAAATTTCGTTGGGTCAAGGAGTTGTCCAAATTGATTCAAACTTGGCATTGAGTATCCCATGGATACCTAGAGTCTAAAACAGAAGGATTTTTTGCTATAGCTTGCCTAGGAAAAAGGTTAGCTTTTCATACGGAAATTTGCGATTATTCCGAATAAATAAATTTAAAAATAGGTCTTTTTCATCGGGTCAAGGAGTTGATCAAATCGAACCAAACTTGGTATAGAGTATCCCATGGATAGCTAGAGTCTAAAACAGAAGGAACTTTTGCTATAGCTTGGCTAGGAAAAAAGTTGGTATTTCATACGGAACTTTGCGATTTTTTCGAATAAGTAATTTGAAAAATAGGTCTTTTTTATCGGGTCAAGAAGTTATTCAAATCGAACCAGACTCGGTATGGAGTATCACATGGGTATCTAAAGTGTAAAACAAAAAGAATTTTTGGTATAGCATGCCTAGAAAAAAGTTCTTTTTTCTATCGGAAATATCGACTTATTCGCCTTTTCTTCGCTTATTCTATTTTCAAAAATATAGAAATTTCGTCGGGTCAAGGAGTTGTCCAAATTAAACCAAACTTGGCATTGAGTATCCCATGGATGCCTAGAGTCTAAAACAGAAGGAATTTTTGCTATAGCTTGCCTAGGAAAAAAGTTGGTATTTCATACGGAAATTTGCGAGTATTTCAAATAAATAATTTTAAAAATAGGTCTTTTTCATCGGGTCAAGGAGTTGTCCAAAGTGAACTAAACTGGGTATGGAGTATACCATGGGTGCCTAGAGTCGAAAACAGAAAGAATTTTTGGTATAGCTTGCCTAGGAAAAAAGTTGGTATTTCATACGGAACTTTGCGATTTTTTCGAAAAAGTAATTTGAAAAATAGGTCTTTTTTATCGGGTCAAGAAGTTATTCAAATCGAACCAGACTCGGTATGGAGTATCCCATGGGTACCTAGAACGTAAAACAAAAGGAATTTTTGGTATAGCTCGCCTACAAAAAAGTGCGTATTTCAATCGGAAATATCGACTTATTCGCCTATTATTCGCTTATTCTATTTTCAAAAATATAGAAATTTCGTCGGGTCAAGGAGTTGTCCAAATTAAACCAAACTTGGTATTGAGTATTCCATTGATACCTAGAGTCTAAAACAGAAGGAAATTTTGCTATAGCTTGGCTAGGAAAAAAGTTGGTATTTCATACGGAACTTTGCGATTTTTTCGAATAAATAAATTTAAAAATAGGTCTTTTTCATCGGGTCAAGGAGTTGGTCAAATCGAACCAAACTTGGTATAGAGTATCCCATGGGTACCTAGAGTGTAAAACAAAAAAAATTTTTGGTATAGCATGCCTAGAAAAAAAGTTCGTATTTCAATCGGAAATATCGACTTATTCGCCTATTATTCGCTTATTCTATTTTCAAAAATATAGAAATTTCGTTGGGTCAAGGAGTTGTCCAAATTGATTCAAACTTGGCATTGAGTATCCCATGGATACCTAGAGTCTAAAACAGAAGGATTTTTTGCTATAGCTTGCCTAGGAAAAAGGTTAGCTTTTCATACGGAAATTTGCGATTATTCCGAATAAATAAATTTAAAAATAGGTCTTTTTCATCGGGTCAAGGAGTTGATCAAATCGAACCAAACTTGGTATAGAGTATCCCATGGATGCCTAGAGTCTAAAACAGAAGGAAATTTTGCTATAGCTTGCCTAGGAAAGAAGTTCGTGTTTCAATCGGAAATATCGACTTTTTCGCTTATTCTATTTTCAAAAATATAGAAATTTCGTCGGGTCAAGGAGTTGTTCAAATTGAACCAAACTTGGTATGGAGTATCCCATGGATGCCTAGAGTCTAAAACAGAAGGAATTTTCACTATAGCTTGCCTAAGAAAAAAGTTCGTATTTCAATCGGAAATATCAACTTTTTCGCTTATTATTCGCTTATTCTATTTTCAAAAATACAGAAATTTCGTCGGGTCAAGGAGTTGTCCTAATTGAACCAAACTTGGTATGGAGTATCCCATGGATACCTAGAGTCTAAAACAGAAGGAACTTTGGCTATAGCTTGCCTAGGAAAAAAGTTAGTTTTTCATACGGAAATTTGCCATTATTTCGAATAAATAAATTTAAAAATAGGTCTTTTTCATCGGGTCAAGGAGTTGGTCAAATCGAACCAATCTCGGTATGGAGTATCCCATGGGTGCCTAAAGTCTAAAACAGAAAAAATTTTTGGTATAGCTTGCCTAGAAAAAAAGTTCTTATTTCAATCGGAAATATCGACTTTTTCGCTTATTCTATTTTCAAAAATATAGAAATTTCGTCGGGTCAAGGAGTTGTCCAAATTGAACCAAACTTGGTATTGAGTATTCCATTGATACCTAGAGTCTAAAACAGAAGGAAATTTTGCTATAGCTTGGCTAGGAAAAAAGTTGGTATTTCATACGGAACTTTGCGATTTTTTCGAATAAATAAATTTAAAAATAGGTCTTTTTCATCGGGTCAAGGAGTTGGTCAAATCGAACCAAACTTGGTATAGAGTATCCCATGGGTACCTAGAGTGTAAAACAAAAAGAATTTTTGGTATAACTTGCCTAGAAAAAAAGTGCGCATTTCAATCGGAAATATCGACTTATTCGCCTATTATGCGCTTATTCTATTTTCAAAAATATAGAAATTTCGTCGGGTCAAGGAGTTGTCCAAATTAAACCAAACTTGGTATTGAGTATTCCATTGATACCTAGAGTCTAAAACAGAAGGAAATTTTGCTATAGCTTGGCTAGGAAAAAAGTTGGTATTTCATACGGAACTTTGCGATTTTTTCGAATAAATAAATTTAAAAATAGGTCTTTTTCATCGGGTCAAGGAGTTGGTCAAATCGAACCAAACTTGGTATAGAGTATCCCATGGGTACCTAGAGTGTAAAACAAAAAGAAATTTTGGTATAGCCTGCCTAGAAAAAAATTTCGTATTTCGATCGGAAATATCGACTTATTCGCTCATTCTATTGTCAAAAATATAGAAATTTCATCGGGTCAAGGAGTTGTCCAAATTGAACCAAACTTGGTATAGAGTATCCCAGTTGTATCTAGAGTGTAAAACAAAAAGAAATTTTGGTATAGCCTGCCTAGAAAAAAATTTCGTATTTCGATCGGAAATATCGACTTATTCGCTCATTCTATTGTCAAAAATATAGAAATTTCATCGGGTCAAGGAGTTGTCCAAATTGAACCAAACCCGGTATGGAGTATCCCATGGATGCCTAGAGTCTAAAACAAAAGAAATTTTTGCTATAGCTCGCCTAGGAAAAAAGTTCGTATTTCAATCGGAAATATCGACTTATTCGCCTATTATTCGCTTATTCTATTTTCAAAAATATAGAAATTTCGTTGGGTCAAGGAGTTGTCCAAATTGATTCAAACTTGGCATTGAGTATCCCATGGATACCTAGAGTCTAAAACAGAAGGATTTTTTGCTATAGCTTGCCTAGGAAAAAGGTTAGCTTTTCATACGGAAATTTGCGATTATTCCGAATAAATAAATTTAAAAATAGGTCTTTTTCATCGGGTCAAGGAGTTGGTCAAATCGAACCAAACTTGGTATAGAGTATCCCATGGATGCCTAGAGTCTAAAACGGAAGGAAATTTTGCTATAGCTTGCCTAGGAAAGAAGTTCGTGTTTCAATCGGAAATATCGACTTTTTCGCTTATTCTATTTTCAAAAATATAGAAATTTCGTCGGGTCAAGGAGTTGTTCAAATTGAACCAAACTTGGTATGGAGTATCCCATGGATGCCTAGAGTCTAAAACAGAAGGAATTTTCACTATAGCTTGCCTAAGAAAAAAGTTCGTATTTCAATCGGAAATATCAACTTTTTCGCTTATTATTCGCTTATTCTATTTTCAAAAATATAGAAATTTCGTCGGGTCAAGGAGTTGTCCTAATTGAACCAAACTTGGTATGGAGTATCCCATGGATAACTAGAGTCTAAAACAGAAGGAATTTTGGCTATAGCTTGCCTAGGAAAAAAGTTAGTTTTTCATACGGAAATTTGCCATTATTTCGAATAAATAAATTTAAAAATAGGTCTTTTTCATCGGGTCAAGGAGTTGGTCAAATCGAACCAATCTCGGTATGGAGTATCCCATGCATGCCTAGAGTCTAAAACAGAAGGAATTTTTGCTATAGCTTGCCTAGGAAAAAAGTTAGTTTTTCATACGGAAATTTGCGATTATTTCGAATAGATTAAGATTATTGAATTTTAAAAATAGGCCTTATTTATCGGGTCAAAAAGTTATTCAAATCAAACCAAACTGGGCATGAACTATTTCCTATGTACCTAGAGTGTAAAACAAAAAGAAGGTTTGCCATTGCTTGTCTAGGAAAGAAGTTAGGTTTTCATACGGAAATTTGCGAATTTTGCTATTAACGAATTTAAAAACCAGGTCTATGTAATCTGGTCAAAAAGTTGTTCAATTTGAATGAAACTTGGCATGGAGTATTCCCTTTGTAGGTAGAGTGTTCAAATTGAGTGCCACTATTAGATTGTTGGATTTTACCTTGTGTGCTCTCTTGTATAAAATAGCAGTCATTTTGGTTCTTAATTCATATTTTCAGGTTTTTGTTTATGGAAGTGACCTCGCCTGAAAGGACCAAATATTGGCCATCATAAGAGAAAAAGACGATTTCAAGAAAAAGTTGAACGCAACGAAGTTGAAATGTCAACAATCTAAGTGCAAAGTTCAAAAGAAAAAGTCGACATTTCGTCACAGATTTGCGTTGCGATTCAAAAGTCTTCTTTCTCGGGATATGAAAACGGCCAAGTCGCACATCTTGAAAGTGTTCAAGGGAGTTGTGGCAGTGACATTTCTAACAGCCCGCAAAAACCAAAACCATTCCAACGGTTGGATCTTCTTTGATTGGAAAATCAACTTGATGTTGGCACAGTCAAAAATACAACGCAAAAAGTCGAGAAAATTGTGCTATATTGAATTTATTAAAATTGAAATCAATGGGTTTGAACGGCAGCCACTATTCGAGATGAAGAAGGTTTATCTAAAAAAGCAATGGAACAGAAGCCAAGTCCGTCTTGTAATGGAGAAGTTCAAAAAAGAAGAAAAAAGCGCAAAAAATTACAAACACTGGACACTGAACTGCAGAAATTCCAAGGTTGTTTGAAACATTCTAATTCTTTTCTGCGTTATATTTTTGCATTTTCATTTGTTGTTTGTCTTTTAGTTGTACATTGTCTCTTTTTGATTTTCTCATTTTGAAGTTTGTTTTACGAACGAATTGTACTTATTTATATTGCCGACATTGAATTTTGTTCGATTTGATAATTGATTGATTGATTGATTCTTTCGGTTTTTGAAAAGAGGAAAACAGCGCTAGCGTTGTTGCGTAGAGGCTCAAATCGGAAATTAATCAAAACTAGCGGTTTTGTTTGAAACTCTTGAATAATTTTTAAAAAATTAGTAAAAGTTGCTGAACAGTAAAAAATTGTTGCTGATGGAGATTGTCTGCAGTGAGCTGTCTGATGATGCCTGGTTTGACAAAAAAATCAGTTGAAGCGCTGATTCAGGTAAGAAAAGTTAACAGGGTGAATTCATAGAAGACACGGTGAATTTTCGTAAGAAATGCGGTGAAATGCGGTGAAAAAAAAATAATTTTCACCGCGTATTTCTTACATCTTTTTTCGGTGAATGCGGTGAATCGCGGCGATTTATTTTTTTTCACCGCGTTCTCGGTGGCGGTTAATTTTTTTTTTCACCGCTTAATGCGATGAATAATTTTTTTCACCGCATCTAGCGGTGAAAAAAAATAATTCAACGCTTGGGAGAAAGTGGTGAATTATTTTTTTTTCACCGCATCTAGCGGTGAAAAAAAATAATTCAACGCTTTCTCTCAAGTGATGAATTATTTTTTTTCACCGCTAGATGCGTTGAAAAAAAATAATTCATCGCATTAAGCGGTGAAAAAAAAATCAACCGCCACCGAGAACGCGGTGAAAAAAAATAATTCACCGCGATTCACCGCAAAAAGATGTACGAAATACGCGGTGAAAATTATTTTTTTTCACCACATTTCACCGCATTTCTTACGAAAATTCACCACCAAACCTCGACCCGGGATTTACTTAATTTCGACAGCGCCTTATTCTGAATTCAATATTTTACTTCACGTGGCCATGACTCGCGCTACATGGTCATGACTCAACAGCCCGTGGGACTTAATATGAATATATCACAACCCAGCGTGATAACAGCTTCCCCGGAAAATAAGGTTTTCCTTCTTTCGCTTGAGCGATTTTCACGATTTTTGAGCTGTTTATGTTTGTGTACATTGTGTGTTCTTCAACTTCAAATGGTTGTTGAATTTGTTGGGAGCAAAAGGCCAATCAGAAAACAGTATTAACATTTATAAAGTGCTGCCGATGCAAACTCAAGATAGAAATATAAAGAAGTTAAAGATGATTTGCCTGAAAAAACTGGACTTTAGAGTATAGTGACCCAAAACATGGAAACCAAAATCTTGAATTTTTGACTATTATTGCTCGAAATATGTTTATGTAACTTACAAATGGTAACTACCCGATGTTCACATACACAAGCGCCCGATTTTAAACTACCTATAACAGTTTGATACTAACCGATTGGATTGATTTTTGCTGGTTTAAGAAGTGAACCCGACAAGAAGAGCTGCAATTTTCATTGGTTCCAGACCTTTCTAAGAATAACTTTGTGAATTCAGACGTCACCTCAACAAAAAACTTCGGAAAACTAAAAACAGCAGCCAACCCCGAAGTGGAGTTGGTAAAAATAAAGTTTATCTCAGGTTTGAGGGACCCTGAAGCAAAATTTAGAATACTAGACGGTATTAAAGCAAAACCAGCAATGTCGGTTACTGAAATGACCGAGAGCTTACAGTTCAGAAGTCAAGCAAGGGCTTTTGCAAGTTCTTCATCAGGTAATAGGCCCTTTACTGTGAAAGAAGAAGTTGGGTTCAACCTCAAAAAAACCTTTCGAAAACTAAATGAAAAAAATACGGCTAATAAAAGTAACCACATGTGCATTAGGTGTGGAGGTAAGCCACACTCTAGTAGACCCTGTCCAACGCTAAGTAAAAAATGCAACACCTGTAAAAAGGTGGCACAGTTCTCAAAATTGTGTAGAAGCAAACTCCAACCAAATTCAGGTAAGTAAAATAAACAGACTAACTTTTGCTAAGAAGAAAATGCTTCTTCAGAGGAAACATCTCCAGCATCCGAGATGGGAATGTTTTATACTAAGGAACAAATCTTTAGCGTGTCTGTGACATAGGAATATATCTCAATAAATAATTGCAAAGTAAAAATGCAGGTAGACACAGGTGCAGATAGCACAGTGATATCATCAAAAATATGGAATGAGCTTGGTAAACTTCAGTTGGACGGTAAGATAAGACATCTCGAAGCTTATGATGGTCATCAATTTACGCTTCTGGGATCACTTACTTGTGACGTTGAGTGGAAAGGAAGCAGGGTCACGCTAAAACAACTAGCAGTTGTGCAGTCTGATAAAGAATTTGGACTACTTTGTAGAGACCTTCTACCCAAGCAGGGTGTCAACAACATCACAGCCAAGCACCTACCTGCTGTGAAGGGTTAAAAAGCTCATGTGAATCTGATACCAGGATTACAGCCAATGTTCTGCAAAGCCAGAAAAATATTTCTACTTCTTCAAGACAATGTCACAGAGAAGCTGGAACAATTGGTCAGACAAGGCATCCTTGAACCGGTACAGCTAGGATGAGTCACTAATGCATCCCCAGTGGTGTGGCAGAGAAAGAAGAGTGGAGAACTGAGACTTTGCGTGGACTTGAAAGTGAACATCAATGGCAAGGTCATGGATGAGGACTACCCTATACCAGACATGGAGACGATCTTCCACAACCTACATGGGGCCTCATACTTTGGCAAAATTGACCTCTCAGATGTCTACTATTAAATTGAACTTGACAAGGAAGCAAAAGATATATGTACAATCAACAAATCTCAGGGACTGTTCAAGATGTGACTGGCTCAGGGATCGAAAAACTCTTCTTCAATCTTCGAGGATTGCATCGAATCAACACTTAAAGGAATCAAAGGTGTTGTGATCTTTCAAGACGATGTATTGGTGTATAGAACTACCAAGGAGCAGTTCGACAAGAGAATACTTGCAGTGAAGAGTCGACTACGTGAGAAAAATTTCATTATTAATGAGAAAATCCAACTCAAAACCAGTCGATAGCGTTAGCTTTTTGGGATACTCCATTTCAAAAGAAGGACTAGCACCATATCCCAAACATGTTGAAAAAATTAGAAAATGCAAAAGCATCAACTAACAACAAACAACTCGAATCGTTTGTTGGGCTAGCTAATTTTTACGGAAGAATGGTTCCTGATTTTTCAACGAAAACATTACCCTTAAATATAATGAGAAATAGCAATTTCTCATGGGGCAAAATGCAACAAAAAACTTTGAAGACATAAAAAAGGAATTGTGTGCTCACCCAATAGTACAGCCATATAGTCTACAAAAAGAAGCAACTGATACTACTGACGCCTCAGTAGTCATTGGCAGGGTTCTTTCCTAAGAAGAACATCCGGTCAAATATGTATCAAGTAATTTTACTCCAGCGGAGCAAACCTACTCCAACAGAGAGTAGGATGCACTGGAAATTGTGTTTGTGGTCACAAGACGTAAGCAATTCCTTCTTGGAAGACGACTTACCCAACAGATTGAACACAAACCACTCAAATATCTCTTTGCACCAGACGAGAAGATCCCGAAGACAGCATCAGCGAGAATCACAAGATGGGCAATAGCTCTAAAGGCTTCCGACTATGAGTTGAAGTACACACCAGGAGAGCAGATAGCCCATGCAGTTGCTTTGAGCAGAATGGATTTTGACGAAGACGAATCGGACAACGATCGAGTGTGCTTCGGAATCAATACCATCTACTTCACCCAGAGTGATTTAATGACCCAAGCAGAAATCAAAACTGAACCTGGAGCAAAGAGACACTTCCAGGCCATAATGAAACGAATCAAAAGCGGCAATTGGAAACAATGTTCAGAAGCGGAAAGGATTCGAACAACAGAAAGATGCACTTACTTTTCATAATGGAATCATCTTCAGAGGTGTTGTTCCTTTCATTCCGCCCAAACTACCAAACTTGGTTTTGGCAAAAGCGCATGGGACACATCCAGGGAAGAATGCAACTGAGGCATCAGTCAGAATGATAGCATAGTGGCCTGGCATTGCCCGAGACGTTCAACATTTTGTAAGTAAATGTACATATGTTGTCAAATGAACAGGCCTAGCCTGCGAAAAACAGTCCCGACGTTTGGGAACGGCTCCACATGGACTGGGGTTATGTTAAGGACCAAGTCAAAATCTTAGTAATTGTTGACGCGGGTTCTGGTTGGATAGAAGTTTTCAGCGCGGGAAATAGAATAACAGAAACAATAAAAATATATCTTAGTCAAATCATTGCAGGATTCGGAATACCAATAACTTTAGTATCTGATAATGGTCCTGAATTTGTAAGTGGTGACATTAAACAATGGTGTCAATCCTTGGAAATTAAGAAAATGGAGTCAACCGTCTATCTTCCAAGAGGTAATGGACTAGCTGAAAGAGCAGTTCAGACAGTGAAGCGGGCAGTTCAAGCGAGGAGTCCCAACCTTAATGAGTCATTTGGAGTATTCCTGCAAAGGGCGCTGATGACACATCGCAACATTTCAAAGACGAGTGGCAAAGCCCAAGTTGAACTCTTGTTGGGACGCAGAGTGAGACTACCAGCAATAGCAGATTTCGACTTGTGCGAACCCAATCTATTCAAGGCCAACGTAAAGACAAAGCCAGTTCCTGCTAGCTTCATCATCAGGAAGGGCTTGAACACATCTTTCATACAGGCCGAGAACTCAGCACGGACTATTCTTGTGAGCGGCAACCAAATTGCGAGACGAGACGAGGACAATGTGAAAACTGAACCAGCAGTGGAGGAGACCATATCTCAATCAGAACAACAACTTCAGAACACAGATGTGAGACCTTCACTTCAGGATGAAGCATCTGCAGCCACATCATCTGCAGAGCACCAACAACCCGAAACCTCAGAGCCTTCACGAACATTAACAAGAAACAGAAAACAATCCGACAGATTGGGAGAATCTATACCCACAAACTTGCTTGAAAAAAGAGGGAGGACGAGATGGTTTCAAAGAAACATTAAAAAACTTAGAATTTTTCTTTATTAAAGTTTCAAAGAACGAAAGAAGAACTTACCTGACAATTTGGTAAATTATCTCACCAACAGAAACCTGATTCTAACATCCACCGACCTGCAACTAATGAACTCAATTGTACCCAAGCCATATATGATTCTCATGAAATGTTGATGAAAATAGTAAATCACCTCAGGGATTCGGAGTTAAGATCAATTCTCATGCCAATCATGTAAAATATTTTCAGCTCATCTAAATTTTCTCTGTATATTTTCGCATAGATAACTATTACAAATACAAGCTAACTTTTGTATATTTTCAGTTCAAAATTTAATTTAAAATTCATTTTATTGAATTCTTTGACCCGTGTTATCGACCACGACATTGATTTTTGCTGGTTTAAGAAGTCAACCCGACAAGATCTGGAATTTTTATTGGTTCCAGACCTTTCTGAGAATAACTTTGTGAATTCAGACGTCACCTCAACAAGATGGTCCTGATTTTTCTCTGCTTTCAGATGTCGGCAACAGAAGCCCGGTCGAGATCTCAGATTAGACTTTATGTCTGATTTCCTGCTTCCCAGTTAAAAATATAGAAAAATCTGTTTTTGCTACAGAAAACTTATCAAAAAATTTAAGTTGTCATAAAAAGGATTTTGTCGTTACTATCGCAGCTGTATTGATGAATAATGACCAATTTACTCTTATTTTCGAAGGAAGGGAAAACATTTTAACTGCTTTGAACAAAATATCACAATCAATGTGGCAATTGCTACAAAGTCATTTCAGTCGATGTACCAAAATTGGATCTCAATAACAAAAAAGTCAGAAAAACTATTATGAAATTAGGAAAATTGAAAAAACTCATTTCTATTTTCTGAATGCATATCGCTTGAATTAGCAACCAACAATTTTGATCTAGTTTTTTTAGTTAATTTTGCAATAGCCAGAACTTCAATGTAGAGCCGCATGATGTCATTAAACGAGAGATCTCCGAAAAGCCTTTCTGAAATCAGGAACATAAACGACTTTCAATGCTAGAAAAAAATTTTCTTAACATAAAGAATGAAAAATCAATTATGCTCGCTTTAGTTTTAAACGTTTGAACGTCGTTCATCAAATTCTGCTGAAAATTTTGGAGGTAGCAAAAAAATTAAATCAAAAAGTAATTTTTTTGTGTCGATATCCCTTTTAACATTAACACTTATCATTGTTTCGTCCGGCTAGCTCATTACACTCTGCAGTTTTTGTAACATCTTTTTTTGGCTCCACTATTTTAATTTTTTTAGCAAACTAATTTGATCCATTTTTTTGTCAGAAGAAAAGACAACAAACATTTCGGCAAAAACCTCTTTCACTCTGATTTTTTTGAAAATTAATTGAGAATTAATTATTAGCAGCAACCGAAAAACTGCATAACGAATAAAATAGCAAAATCCGAAAAAATTTATATTTTCTGAACGCAATTAGTATGACAACATTTGATATGAACAAAAAGCTTTCAGTCGATCAGACTGATCAACTACATAAAGGAGTAATGAAGAACTGTCCATATTGAGGCAAACTTTTATAACGATAAATCAAGATTTAAGAGCAAAGTTCCAAAATAATTTTTTTTGAAAACCACTATCCATTGCGTCGAAACAGTTGACTTTCTATTCAAAGCAGTAACCTAAATCGAATTAATTTCAATAGAGAGCCATTGAGACGCCCCAATAATTAGAAAAAAATATCAAACTACCAAAAAAAATGCAACAACAGGCGAACTGATCAACACGTATTTTTGGAAGAGAAATGGCGTCTGATTTTTGAAAACCATTGGTTGGGTTTTGGAAGATTTGAACACCTGCAACTGTTTGTTATTAGAACACCCGTATCGTAGTTTTTTAAAAAGATAATTGTACAGAAAATAGAGAGATAAATGCAAAACCGAAGTCAGATTGCCGCACGCGAAAAAAAATTGCGCCAAAAAACCTCAAAGTCTGTTTAAACAGCTTTTTCTCAAATGACTTTAAAGCACTTTGAAATAATGTTACGCTTTATATTAATTTTCGCTTCTTTTACTACTTCAGAGTTGCTAAAATCACAACTAGAATACGACTTATTGACAATAAAAATTTTTCAAAGAATTGAACAGATCTTCATAAAGAACGCGAGAACATTAGAGCCGGAAAGAGCCGGAAATAAATGATGAATTATCCACCTTAATTGGCACCCTGGTAATATATCTTTTTATCCATTATGGAACAAAAATAGGAAAATAATTTCTAGAACAAACTCTCATTACAAAATCTGATAAAACATTTAATAAGAATTGTCTAACAAGTTGCGCCTCCAAAACGACCGTTGGCAATTTACCTTGTGATGAAGTTCATTTTTTACATTCAACGAATAACGAATAAAAACAATTTCTAGAAAGTAATCAAATAAAAAATGTCTACAAAATGTTTATTGCTTCATCATAACCATTATTTTGAGCAAAAAAATTCATTACTTTTTCGGCTTGAGCATGCACAAATCCAAAATCTGCAAAATTATCTTCAGCCGCAAAAACAAATTCTTTTTAATTAATAAAAGGGATTGATCCTCTCAATGTACGGAACACTGAGCCCCCACTATGAAACATCACAACAGCGTATTTAAGCGCATTTAAAATTACCGCAAAATAGAATTATTAACATCAGTTACTTGGTTAGTCGCAAAGAATCCTTCAAAACAGATAATCGTGCAGTGTAATTGTGTAAATTTTGTTTTAGTTTGAATGTATGTTACTGTGATGTCCTGTCTTTCAAAGTTTTGTGGCCAGTTGTTTTATAGTGCGTGTTGCAGAGGGCCCTGCGCCTCCCATGCAAGAAAACACGAACGGAACAAAACCACTGATTTCAATCTTGAGAACTTGTTGTCCATATTTTTGATTTTCAGCCTCTGATATCTGGAGTATTCTTAGCTTCTTTTAGAAATGATTTGGCTAACGGATTAAAATGGATACAAAATTTCCACGAAGAAGAATTTTCCGCTGAAACGGGACCCCATTTGTTTTGAGGGCGAATTGATTCTTGTCATCAGTTCTAGTAGATTTGTTGTAAAGGCGTTCCCCATAGATGTGAGGGATCAACTTTGAAGTCGTAGCATCAGCCATTCATTATATTCGCAAACGTGTTTTCAGTTTGGTTTTGTTGTTGTTGTTCATGTTGGTTGAAAACCCCCTTTCACGGTGAAGAGCAAGCATTTTTGTTTATTTTACACAGGGACTGTTAACAGTTGTATTTTGGCTTCAATATTTAGCCGAATGCACATACAGTTGAGAAATTTCTATTTTGTCAACCTGAAACATTATAGTTTCAGGGGAGGGCTGTGAGCTAGTTCGGGGCTCCTTTTCTGATGCCGCTGCAAAATCCGGACGTTTGTTTTTGAATAATGTGCGGAGAGTATATTTTTGTAAGCTTCTATATTCTTGAGTCGAGTGTTGTGTTCGTCTTCCGTAAATCAATCTCGTATGTGGATATTTGTAATATCACAGTTTTCATGAGGCTCGACAGTTGCTAGCGTTGCAGCGTAATCATTGTCTGATTGCGTTGGCTCTTTTTGTCTAATCTCTTGGGTCGGAAACAAATACCATGACGAGCGTGGTTGTAGACAGACAAGTCAAAAATTGATGGGAACAACAACATTATTTTTTGAATAACTTTCAGATTGTGCAGGAAAATAAAATTCTCAGCATTAGAATTTGCCAAACAACTCTTGTGGAACATGAGTTCACGTTTTGGGCAGATTATTAATGAATTTTTCTCAAACTTCTTGAGTAGATTGCAAAAGTCTTACAATGTAGTTGTTAGGAAGAATGCCAGCAAATCATCTCAGCTAAAGACTGATCCCAAAAGACGGCAGCGTGTAAAAATCAGTTTCTCTGAAAATTTTTTAAGTTCTGCATTTCGCGTGCTTCTTTCCAATCAATTGACAAATTGGAGCATTCTTACCATGACCGAATAAATCCGTGAAAAACTTCAGTACATTTTGCAAGCATTCAATGGCACTGCTGTCTTCCGCCTGCCATTTCTGCGTTATTATTGTTTTTTTTTCATGAGGTCAATCAATGCGAGTATGGCCATTACGTGCATTTACTTTGCAATAAATTTTCTTTGAGTGGTACCATTTAAGGACTGCAGGCGATGCGCGCTAAGTATAGGTTGGATATGTACGTGTATGAAATATGAGCAATAGAGCTCAAAGCAGATCAATTTTGTTTCATATTTTCAAGCGCCAAATGTCAATTGAGGCAATTGAATGCAGTTTTGACTTTTATTGGGAGTAGTTTTTTTGCATTCGGGAACATCATAAGCAGACCACATTGAAATCATAGCATAATCAACCCTACAATTTTTGGTCTAGGCAGAGTTGGCTATTGCCTCCGAGAAGCCGCAGGAATTAATATTTCAATGGAAATTCTCGAGAAAACGGGAATTAACATTGAAATATTAATTGCAGAAGGCATGTTCTGCGTGTGAAAATATTGCAGGTGCGCAAAACCAAATTGATCACAAAACCAAAAATTTTCCATTGAAAACATTCAAATAGAAAGACTCATTTCAACAGTTTTGAAATTCTTTTAACATTTCAACAAACTTTAATGTGAAAACTTATAAGAATTTTAGAAAAATTCGAAAATGTAAAAAGATAATCTAGAAACTTTACTGTATGTATGTATGCATATTTGTAAAAGTTTAACTTAACAAAACTTTAGCTCCTGGCAATTCAAGATCTTTCTTGATATGAAGAAGAAATTCTTTTTTCAGCGAACAAATTTCCTGCAGCACCGAAGTAACATCAGCTTGGATTTTTAAGCAAAAATTGTAGAAAATTTTTGAGAAAAGACAAGTATCTCGAAGACTACAAACATGCTCACCGTTCCCGAAACCGAGTTTTCTTATTAATCTGGTATCTCATGTAGTCTACCAACTCAGTTGTTGTGGATGCAATTCAACCTATGTGGACCAAAGACAAAAATTAATCAAATGCCAGATAAAAGAAAAACAACGAATGTAATTGTTAAAGAGAAAAACGATTGAAAGGAAGGACACAAAGTGAAAAACAGTATGTACTACAAAAAAAAATCAAAGAAAAAATTTCTGCAAAAAAATTTAATGCTTCATCATAACCCTTATTTTAAACAAAAGAAATCCTTACCGTTTTGGCTTGAGCATTTTCAAACCCAAGACCTGCAAAATTATCAGCAGCCATAACAATTTATTCTTAAGGAAAAAGTGGGGAAAGTTCCGGATCAGTGAGCCCTTACTGTGAAATATCACAGAAACGTAGTTAAATTTACGGCAAAAACAAAATCTGTTTTAAACCTACATCAATATTATCGCTCTATGAGGCGAATACGAAGATTGAAATAAAACTAAATCAAAATAGGAGTCTCGATTTTTCCCACTCGCAACAAAGCTATAGGTATTGTCATTCTCAATTGGTGCTACTGTTATTGCTGCAGTTTGTCATGGTAAGTGCCACAGTAAACTCTGAGACAGTTAATTGTGCTGCGTAGGTGTGCAAAATTTTTTTCTCCTGAAATTTTGTCGTTGCGTTCGAGTATGTGTCGTTTTTCCTTCAAACATTTGTTTTGCCAGTTTTTTCATTGTGAGTGTCTCGGAGGACCCTTGGTCTCCCATGCAAGAAAACGCTTGCTGAGCCAAATATGTTTTTGTTTTGCAAACTCGTTGTCCATGTTTTAGAATTTTTTTATAGCCTGTTGATATTTTAGAGCGTTTTTTCCTTAGCTTCTTTTGGATTAAACGGATCCAACGGATTAAAAAGTTTCACGTAGAAAAAAGATCTGCTAAACTTTGGCCCCCAATTGTTGAAGGCAATTGGATTGCTGCTGTTAGGTTTGTTGTAAAATTTTTGCCCTTCTAGCAATTGATTTGATGGATCAACTTCGACGTCATAGCATACGTAATACATTGTCTTCGTAAACGTTTTTCTAGTGTTGTTGTATTTCACATGGGTAAAAAACCCCTTTGCACAGTAGAGAGCAAAAGTTAGTGTTAATTTTTCTCCACAAGGACATTTAATAGGTGTATTTTTGCTGAAATATTGTGCCAAATGCACATACAGTTGAAGAATTTGTCGTTTGTCAACGGGAAGCAGTATTGTTTTACGGTCGGGGCTGTGAGCTAGTTCGGGCTCTTTTTCTGATGACACTGCAACATCTGGACATTTGTTTTCGAATTTTTTGCGAAGAGTTTTTTTGCGAGCTTCTATATTCTTGAGTTGAGCGTTGCATTTGACTTCCGTAATTGTATTCTTTATGTGGATATATGTGACATCACAATTTTTATGAGGCTCAACAGTTGCGAGCAGTGCAGCGTAATCATTATCGTATTGCGTTGGCTCTTGTTCGTAGACGAGCGAATCAAAGATTGATGGCAACAAGGACAATATTTTTTGAATATATTTCAGTTTGCGCAGGAAAACGTTAAGAGCATTAGGAGTTGTCCAGGCAATGAAAGCAAAGTTTTGCCAAACACCTCTAGTGAAACTTGAGGAAACGTTTTGGGCAGAAGTTTAGTATATATTTTTAAACTTTCTTGAGTAGATTGGAGATGTTCAACGATGTAGTTGCAGAAGTCTTGTTTTGCTCTAAAAATTTTTCGAATTAGCAGGTGGGCAAAGTTAAATTTATCACAAAAAATATCTCCAATTAAAATATTATAACTAGAAAGACCCATTTAATCATTTTGAAGTTCTTTTAACAATAAAAATCTTCAATGTGAAAGCCTATTGGAATTTTAGAAAATTTTGAAAAAACAAGTTGTTAGTCTAGACATTTTACTTTATGTTTAAGTGCATATTTGTGAAAATTTCACTTAAAAAGCAACTTATCGCGAAAACGTTGCCGAAGTTTAACAATTTTATATCGACTATTAACCTTCTTTTCTATGCAAAACAAGTAAAACTGTTACCCGAGTGAAACTGTTAGTGAAATTGTTACCCATCAGCAGGGTCATAGTGACATACGAAAGGAGAGGACTATCTTCCCATATCACAGAAATTGAATCTCAAGTGGGAATCGAGTAACATTCTGAAACCGTCAGATAATTGGGTAGTAAATGGTAGAAGCCTTGGAAACCGAACAGATCTAGTACTGTGGCACAATACAATCAGCGACACCATTACAAAACACAGAGCCAACCAGTTCAAGCGCATTGGTCCGGACAATCTCGTTGAGTACCTACAGCAAAACAGGTTCCGTTTTAAAGCTACTGTGTACTGCACACGTAGGGAAGCCCTGAATACTGTGAAGAACTTGCTGAAAACAGTTATTCTGGTGATCCAGGTAACCAGGCACATTATTTCCAGACAAAAACAGCGTTATCATTGGTGTTTGAAGCAATACGATGAATTACATTGAAGATCTGCACTGGAGACACGAAGAACACGAGTCATTTGGCAACACAGGGGAACTCAAATGGATTATTGAAGATGGATAATATAAACCGAAATTGGGTAAACGCCAACGTCAGGCAAAAGTGGAGTAAAGTGAAAACGAGGCCATCTTGCTACTTAGGGACTTTTTTGTCCGTAGCTCAGTTGATGCTTGTGTAATTGACACCACTCTTGCCTTTGTGTTTACAATAAAACGAAAAATGGAATATTTTTTTGGGATAATGCAGATTTTTTAAAAAAATATATAGAAATGGAAAAAAAGAAATTGTAGAAAAAATGCGTCGAGAAAATGTATTGAAATTTCGTGTTCCAAGAAACAATGTTTTTTTTCTGATCAAACGTGGTTTTCAACTAAGGCTACTTAAATTAGAACTGAACAAAGCACGAGAAATTACTCTGAATCTTTACGCAAGGGCTGACATGAGCCAAAGCAAACTATGTTGGGCTCTGAACGAAAAATTGCTAGGATCTGTGGAGCTCAAAACAACCTTCTCTCTACGAAAAATTAGATAAGAACATAAATTAAAGATGAATACGACGTTGAAAAAGCTGTCAGTACGTCAAGACATGCTTTTAAAGAAAAACAATTTGACACAATCAGATTTATTGACGGCATTAACTTACCAACCCTGCTTCTAACCTAGGCCCAAGATATCCATTGATTGGTTTCATAAAAGACTTGGTGTGGTTTTGCTCTAATTGCCAGAAAATTAACAATAGAACAGTTACCAAGAGTCTAAAAAAAAGAAAAAATTAACAAACGAAAATAACGAAAATAATAATAGTGAAGCGGAAACTGCAAGAAAATTCTTCGAAAGATATGTAGACGAAATAAATTTTACTGCTAGTGGTGAACAAGATTGTTTGCTCAGAAAAGTCAATAATCGTCATCGGAAATTGAAACTTATAATGGAGTTTCGGAAATTGAAACTTATAATTGAAACTTATAATTGAAACTTAAATTACCAGGCGAAAATGGTAATTTAGCTTTTTTAGTCATGAACATCTATTTAAGTTGCAGTAAAGAAATTAATTGCGAGTGGTAAAAGAAACCAAACGATACGGAGATTGTTTTGAAAAACTTTAGCTGCTCACCAATCTAACATACGAAAAATATCGTAGAAGGTACTGTTCACGTCAATTTCAGAAGCACCATCACATGGCAAAACTTTTGACAAAACTATGATTGAAAATGAAAATGTTTGGTCAAAAAATCAATTCATTGAAGGTTGGACTTCCATAGCCATCAATGATGCTTTACAAAATATTTTAAATAAACCTCAACTGAAAGGTGGTTTTAAGAATGTACCACAAAGAAGAAGCAAAGCAAAAGCAGATGTTAAACAGTAATTTTCTTGCAGTAGCGAAGTAATCTAAGCATGCAATTGAAACAAAAGTTGGGGGAAACCTGCGAAATGACAACCTGCGAAATGACTCCACGCTAAATTACGGAGAAGTTTGCCTTCCCCTATGTTGAGTTTTGGTAGAAATCTCATGTAATTTACGAGCTCAGTTGTTATGGATGCAGTTGCACCTAATTTGGCCACAATTGTTGCCATATCACCACGAAAATTTTGTTGCATCAAAAGTTTGATTCATTAGTGCGTCAACACGTTGTGGAATGCTGTGGGGTGCTAACAGCCTTTAATTTTAAGATACTAGATCAGTGCCAGTATACCGAGAGCTTTATGACCATAGAGGCTCTGCATATTAGTAGATACAAGCCAAAACTGAATATTCAGGAGGAATTCCACAGCCGGGAATTAACATTTTATTATTATGTGCAGAACGTATGTCTTGCCTGAAAAGTTTATTGAGTTAGCGTTCCGACACAGTTAATTTGATCAAGAAATAGAAATATTCTTATTGAATACTTACAAAGAGAAAGACTAGTTTTATAAGTTTTACATTTCTTCTTTAATTTAGACAAATAATTATATGAAAATCTTTTAAAATTTAAGAAAAACTTGGAAATCTGAGCAGATTTTTAAAACAGATTACTGTAATTATGCTTTTGTGAATATTCAACTCAACAAAATTTTGAATTTTGATAATGCAAGTTATTAAGAAAAGGTTTGAGTAGATTAACATAAATCGAGTTTTATCTCTTTTCAGCGAAACCACAGGTCATCTGCTAACGCGAAGATCACTGCTTTAAAGATTAAAAAGGAAGAGTTCTTTATCGGGCGCAAAAATTAGATATATTATTATGTGGAAAAGTGTATATTATTATGTACCAATATTATGTGCAAAAATTACGCGGGATTTTTTATACATAGCCCTTAACTGGGAGGTAAAAGATCAGTGCCAGGGTCCGTAGAAGCTCTACAAATTAGTAGAATTAAGCGACAACAGAATATGCGGTAATAGCATAAGAGCTGGGAATTAACATTGGAATATAAATTGCAGAAAGCATTTCTGTCTAATATTTCATTCGCAATCGTATGTTTGCAAAGTTGGATCGATCTCAAAAACAAAAATCTCTCAATGAAAATTTACAAAGAGAAAAGCTCATTGTAACAGTTTTAAAGTTAACAAATTTAACAAATTTTAGTATGAAAACCAGTTGGAATTTTAGAAAACTGCAAAAATTGAAATAGATAATCAAAACACGTCACTGTACGTTTTTAAATGTGTGACCTAACAAATTATTAACTAATAACGATGCAAGTTAATGTGACAACGTTTTTTACAGCGAGTACCTCACAACACTCTTTGATAAAGCGCTGGCTGCTATCATTGAGACGTTAACGCTTAATGCACGGATAAAAATTGAATAAAAAACTTTGGTCCTGGTGAGAGCATTGTTTGTTTGGATGTGAGAAGCTTATATACGAATGTCCCAGATAATGAAGCAATTGAAATAGCATTGATGAGCCTTACTCTAGAGACCACCCTCCAGAGATCTCAAGATCAATATTAGGGTCACTCATGAAGCTGATCATGACAATTGTATGTTTTAAATGCAAAGACAGGTGGTTTTGTTAAATTGATTGCTTAGCAAGGAAAACATCACTTACATTAAATCTGGCAAATCATTGGATGAGTTCAATTGAACATTGAATCTAGTCAAGGAAAGACATTGTCAATAAGCACCCCAAAATGAATATGAAAGCTGCCTTGATTTCAACCGTAGGATCACTCACAAAGGAAAAAGAGTCTTGAATTTCCGTAGCAACATAAAAAAAATATCGTAGAAAGGACTGTTTGCCTCATTTTTAGAAGCATCAGCACATGGCAAAATTTTGTTAATGCTCTGACTGAAAAATGTAAGTTATTGGTTAAAAAATCAATATTTGGACTTGTAGAATCATTAATGCTGCTTTAGAAAAATTTATAATTAAGTCACTGGTAAAGAATGTTGGCGAGAATGTACAACAGAGGAGATAGAAACCACAAGCAAAATGTTAGACCATTGTTTTTCTCACAGTTCCGAGTTATCATCACACTGCAAGTACGAAATTAAAACAGACTTCACCTCCAACTTCACTACAAATCTTAAATCTCATGTAGTTTACCTACTCAGTTGTTATGGAAACAATACCACCTATGTCAACCAAACTTGTCAACATTGGACCACGAGAATTTTGTTGCATCAAAATTTTGTTTAACCTGTGAGTCAACATGTTGTGGAATGCTGTGGGGTGCTAACAGCCTTTAATTTTAAGTTACTAGATCATTGCCAGGATACCGAGAGCTTTATGGCCATAGAGGCCCTGCATATTAGTAGATACAAGCCAAAACTGAATATTCAGGAGGAGTTCCACAGCCGGTATTTAACATTTTATTATTATGTGCAGAAAGTATGTCTTGCCTGAAAAATTTATCGAGTTAGCGTTCCGACATAGTTTATTTGATCAAGAAAAGGAAATATTCTCATTGAATACTTACAAAGAGAAAGACTAGTTTTAAGAGTTTTAATTTTCTTCTTTAATTTTGACGAATTATTATATGAAAATCTATTAAAATTTAATAAAAATTTGGAAATCTAAGTAGATTTTCCAGACAGGTTACTGTTATTATGCTTTTTTGTGAATATTAAACTCAGCAAACTTCTAAATTTTGATAATGCAAGTTATTAACAAAACGTTTGAGTAGTTTAACAAGTTTAAATCGAGTTTTATCGCTTTTCAGCTAAACCGCAGGTCATCTGCTAACGCGAGGGAGATCATTGCTTTGAAGATTGAAAAAACATCAAACAGTGCGTTGCTTGATATAAGCTAGAGTTCTTTATCAGGGGCAAAAATTATATATATTAGTATGCGCAACATGTATTTTATTATGTTCAAAAATTATGTGCAAATTATGTGCAAAATCAAACACTGCGTTGCTTGATATAAGGTAGAGTTCTTTATCAGGGGCAAAAATTATATATATTATTATGCGCAAGATGTTATTTATTATGTTTTATTATATGCGAACGTCCCAGATAATGAAGCAATTGAAGAAGCCTTGAGGAGTTTTTACTCTAATGACCACACCCCTGAGATGTTAAGATCAATTATATGATCACTCTTGAAGCTAGTCACGACTAATGCATGTTTTAAAGGCAAGGACAGTTGGTTTTTTAGGTGGATTGCTTAGCAAGGCGAGCATCATTTGCAGTAACTCTGACAAACCTTTGGATGAAACCATTTGAACATCTGATCTAGTCAACGAAAGAGATCGTCAATCAGCTTCCTGAAAATCATCTTGAGGCCTGTCCTGAACGAAACACTAGAGACACTTATAGAGGAAAAAGAGTCGAATATGAGAAATGTGAGAATTGATTTCATAGAGGACTTGGTGTGGTACTGCTCTAATTGCGAGAGAATTAACAAAAAAACAGTTAACAAGAGATAAAAAAGTTATCAAAAGAACAAAAAATGAAAAACGAAAATAACGAAAATGATAATAATGAAGCGGAAATTGTAAGACAATTATCCGAAAGATATGTAGACGAAACAAATTTTACTGCAAATGTTCAACAAGATTAGATGGTTGGCTCAGAAAAATCAACAATCTTCATCGCAATTTGAAATTCACAATAGAGAGCACAGACGGAAATGGTTAATTAGAATATTTAGTCATGAACACCAATTTTATTTGCCGTAAAGAAATTAATTGTGATTGGTAAAAGAAACCAACTGATACGGAGTTTGTTTTGAAAAACTTTAGCTGCTCACCAATCGAACATACAAAAAGCATCGTAGAAGTTACTGTTCACGTCAATTTCAGAAGCACCAGTACATGGCAAAACTTTTGACAAAACTATGATTGAAAATGAAAATGTTTGGTCAAAAAATCAATACTTTGAAGGTTGGACTTCCAGAACCATCAATGATGCTTTTCAGAAAATGTTAAGTAAAACTCAACTGAAAGGATAACTCAGCTAAGAATGTAACACAAAGAGGACAAAAGCCACATGCAAAAGATGTCAATTATTATTATAAACCGAATATGTAAACCGAAGTAACATAACTCTGCAATTGAAGCAACAATTGAGGGGAAAGGTGCCAAATGACAACCATCTTCACCATGCGAAAATTACAAAGGTGCTTAGCGTCCCTTTAATTGATTCGTGATAGCAACCTAAATTCGGAGAATTGAATTATGATTCACCGGTGAGATAGTATTTTGTGTTATGCTGTGTGGAGCTAACAGACATTAATTTTAAGATAATAGATCAGTGCCAGGATACCGAGACACTTTTGACCATAGAAGCTCTACACATTAGTAGATGCAAGCCATTACTGAATACTCGGGACGAGTGTAAGGGCCGGGAATTAACAATGTATTATTGGGTACAGAAAGCAAGTCTTGCCCAAAAAGCGTTTCAAATAATCGTTTTGGCGAGGCAAATCGATCAGGAAAATAAAAATCTCTCTTTGAAAACGTACGAAGAGAAAGACTAATTTTAACGGTTTTAAATTTCTCTTTACAATTTAACAAACTATTGCTTGAAAACCTGTTGTATTTTTTAAAAATAAATAAAAATCTTATTAGAATATAAAGACACGTTGCTGTATTTATGCAGTTTTATGAATATTCAACTCAACAGAATTTTAACGTTTTACAATGCAAGATAATGCAATAACGTTTGAGTATTTCAACAGGGTTATATCGAGTTTTATTTCTTTGTAGCTATTCCACACGTCATCTGCTAACGCGAGAACAATTGAAAAAAACATCAAACAGCGCGTTGCTTCAAACGAGGAAGAGATCTTTATTAGGCGCAAAAATTTATCAAAAATTACAATCAATAGGAAGACAGCAGGCGAGAGGTTTTGACGTAGTGAAAGTGCGCAAAAATAGAGCTCTTTTACGCCCAGTATATCTTCTACTGGTCAGCAGTTATTAAAATCTGAATAAGTTCTTCACAACACTCTCTGATAAAGTATCGGCTGCTAACATTGAGATACGGCTAAATCACGGATAAATCTTGAATACAAAAAATTTGTCCCTGCTGAAAGCATTTTTTTTAACGTGAGAAACCTGTATACGAAAGTCCCAGGCAATTAAGAAAATGAGGGGTCTTTGCTTTAGTGACCACGCTCCGGAGATGCCAAGATCAATTTTAAAATCACTCTTGAAGCTAGTCATGACAAATGCATGTCTTTGATGCAATGACAGTGGGTTTTGTTAGATGGATTGTTTAGCAGTGGGAGCATCACTTGAAGTAACTCTGGCACACCTTTGGATGAAACCATTTGAAAATCAGATCGAATCAACGAAAGAAATCGTCAATCAGCTTCCTAAAAATCATCTTGAGGCCTGTCCTGAATGAAACAGTAGAGACACTTATAGTGGAAAAAGAGTCGAATTTGAGAAATGCGATAATTTATTCTACAAATGACTTGGTTTGGTATTGCTCTTTTAACCAGAAAATCAACAAAAGAGCAGTTACAAGAGTTTAAAAGGTTAGCAACTGAACAGAAAATTCACAAACGAAAATTTAAAAAATATTATCAGTGAAGAGGAAATTGCTAGACTACCATTCGAAAGATGTGTAAACGATATAAATTTTACTGTTAGTGATGAACATAATGGTTTGCTCAGAAACGTCAAGAACTTTTGTCAGAAATTGAAATTCACAATGGAGAGGACAGAGGGTAATGGTAATGTAGCATTTTGGACCATGAAAATCAATTTAAGTTGCTGTAAAAACATTAATTGCGAGTGGCAAAATAAACCAAACGATACGGAGGTTGTTTTGAAAAACAGCTGCTCACCAATCTAACATACGAAAAATATAGCAGAAGGTACTCTTCGAAGCAATTTTAGAAGCACCAACACATGAAAACGTTTGGTTGAAAAATCAATACCTGGAAGGTTCGCCTTCCATAACCAACAGTAATATTTATAAAATATTTCAATTAAATCTCAACTGGAATGTGTGTTTATGAATGTACCAAAGAGAAGACACAAACCACAAGCAAAAAATAACAATGTTTTAATTTTGTTGCGGTACCGAAGTAACATCAGCCTGCAATTGAAGCAAAAAATGAGGGTAAACACGCAAAATAACAACCATTTCCACCACGCGGAAATTATGAAGATGCTTACCGTCCCTTAAATTGAGTTCTGATAGCAATCTAAAACTTAATGTGGTTTTACGAACTGGGTTGTTATGGAAACAACTGGTGGTTTTGTTGGATGGATTGCTTAGAAAAAAAAGCATCACTTGCAGTAACTCTGGCAGACCTTTGGATGAAATCGTTTGAACATCGAAACTAGTCAAGAAAGGAGATCTCTAATAAGCTCCCTAAAAAAGATCTAAGAGACTTTCTTAGAGGAAAAGGAGTCTTGAAGTTCCGTAGCTACAAAAGAAAAATATCGTAGAAAAGACTGTTTGTCCCATTTTTAGAAGCACCAACACATGGCTAAACTTTGACAATGCTCTGACAGAAAATGAATGTATTGGGTTAGAATACCATTATCCTGAACGCTGGGATTCTAGAATCATTAAAGCTGCTTTTCCAAAAATTATAGGTAAACCTCTGGTGAAGAGTGTTGGCGAGAATTCACAACACGCAAAGATCTTAAACCATGGTTTTTTTTAGTTCCCAGTTTTCATCAGACTGCAAGTGAGAAACGACGACCAACTTTTCATCCAACTCCATTACAAATCTGAATTCTCATTTTCTCAATTTTGTGGTATGCTGTGGGGTGCTAACAGCTTTTAATTAAAAGATAATACATCAGTGAAAGATATCGCGAATTTTAAGATTATAGAAGCTCTACATATTAGTAAACGCACGCCCGAATTTGATATACGAGACGAATACAAGAACAGGAATTGATATTAAAAAACTAAAAGCAGAAAACATGTTTTGCTTTAAAAGTGTTTCGAATAAGCATTTGCGCAAAATTAAATGTAAAAAAAGAGAAAGTTTTCCAAAGAGATTTTTTTTATGCGAACGACTCACTTAACAGTTTCAAATTTCTTTAATTTTAACAAACTTTAATATGAAAACCTATTGAATTTGTAGAAAAAAATTGACAACGATATTAGATAATCAAAACACGTTTATGTATGCATGCATATTTGTAAAAATTTAATTTTGAATTTTTAACTACTGACAAGGCAAGTTATTTCGACAACGTTTTGTACAACAAGTAATACAAAAAATTGATATCGAGTGTTACTCTTTTTAGCTAAAACGCGTGCCATTTTCTAATGCGGAGACAAAAATACTCTGAAAATAGAAACAGACATCAACAGTGCGTTGCTTGATATGAAGAGATAAAAATTATCATAAGTTATGTTTAACAGGAGCATTACCTTCAAGACTTTAGATGGTAAAACAATATTTTAAAGCGCAGGATGTTAATTCAATTTTTTTGCAGTATTGAGGTAACATTGGTGTGCAATTGAAAAGCTTGCAAAATGACAATCATCTTCGCCACGCGAAAACGACAAAGTTGCTTATTGTCCTTGATATTGAGCTTTGATAGAAATCTAAATTTTAAAGTGGTCTACGAACTCAGTTGTTGTTGTGGAGGCAATTTAATTTTTGTCGGCCATACTTGTCAACATTTGACCACGAGAAATTCGGAGCTTCGATTTTTAATTCATCAGTGGGTCTACAACTTGTGGAATGCTCTTGGACGGCAACATTATTTAAACACAAGACAATAGATCAGTACAAGGATAACAAGAAATTTATGACCATATAAGCTCTGCACATTAGTAGACGCAAGCCACAGCTGAATATTTGGGACGAATACAAGAGCCGGGACCTAATATTAAAACATTAAGGGCATTAAGCATGTTTTGCCTGAAAAACGTTTCCCAATTAGCATTTGGCCTAGTTAAATCTCTCATTGAAAAAGTACAAATACAAAGACCCATTTTAAAAGTGTTAACTTTCTTTCTACATTTTAATCAACTTTTATTTGAGAACCAATTGGAATTTTAGAAAAATAGTGGCATTTATTAATAACGTTTTCACAATTTTGAATGAATTCGCTTCGAAGCAAGTCAAAATTGGTCTAAGTGTATTTTTGTGTAAAGTTGACGGACCGTGGTTGCATGGATTTTATGGCTGCTTTTTAAATAGCCGATGCGCTGACGATTGCAAAAAATAGAGGAGAGTTGAACGATTGCAAAAAATAGAGGGGCGTTGAATGCTTGGGTCCAAGGAAACTGTTTAGATCGGCCTGAGAGGGTTGTGTTTGTTTTTCATAGAGTACTTCAGGTTAGTTTTTACATTGATTGTATACTTCGGTGAGAGGATCGACAACACATCGACACAACTACAACTCCGACTTTAGCCGGTAAATTGACACAACTCCAACACGCTAACGCAATTGACTAATGAACTGACTTTATGAACCAATAGAAAGACACTGACGTGATTTACCCAGAGTTCAGAAAAGCGTTTGACAGTAACCCTAATCAACGACTTGTGGCTAGAATGAAATCAATTCGCTTCACTGGAAACGCATTCGGTTGGATCCAAGATTTTTTTGCGGGACGGAAACAGAGAGTTGTTGTCATCGGGAGTAGTTCCTTTTGGTGTGATGTATTAAATAGTATCCAGCTAAGTGAGTTTACTTTCTAGGACCAATATTGTTCATCATGCATACAAACACCAATGAAGAGAATCTCAAATCAAACATTCCACTCTTCGCTGACGACGCCAAGCTCCATCGTAGGATTGAACCAACGGACGACAAAACAGTTCTACAAGAGGATCTCAAACTCCTTGAAAACTGGCTGCGAGAAATTCTACTGCAATTTCACGAAGAGAAATGCGTCTATTTGCCAACCACAAGCGCCAAAGTTTCACCAAATCCGAGTACTCTCTAAATGGTGTTAATTTGAAAAATGTCATCACGGAAAAGGTTCCGGTTATCTGGATAGACAACAAACTGGACTTTGAACAACATGCCATTACCAAGGTTAAAACAACCAATTGAATCCTTGCCCTGGCTTGAAAAAATGCTTCTCGAACATTTTCTATTGCGGAGATAAAAGTGCTCTGAGGATAGAAACAGACCGCAACAGTGCGTTGCTTGATATGAAGAGATAAGGATTATCATAAGTTACGTTTAACAAGAGCAAAACCCTCGAGATTTTGGATGTTAAACCAATATTTTAAAGCGGAAGATGTTAATTCAATATTTTTTGCAGTACTGAGGTAACATCCGTGTGCAATTGAAAATCATCTTCGCCACTCGAAAACGACAAAGTTCCTTATTGTCATTGGTATCGAGTTTTGATAAAAATCTAATATTTAAAGTGGTCTACGAACTCAGTTGTTGTTGAGGAGGCAAATTATTTTATGTCGGCCATACTTGTCAACATTTGACCACGAGAAATTTGGAGCTTCGAATTTTGTTTCAACAACTTGTGGAATGCTTCTGAACTGTAGCAGCCTTTAAACATAAGATAACAGATCATTTCCAGGATAACGAGAAATTAGTGACACTAGTAGACGCAAGCCAAAGCTGAAAATCCGGCACGAACAGAAGGGCCGGGAACTAACATTGAAACATTCAGGTCATTAAGCACGTTTTGCCTAAAAAAAGTTTCCGAATTAGCATTTCGGCCAAGTTAAATCTCTCATTGAAAACGTACAAAGATAAAGACTCATTTTAACAGTGTTAATTTTCTTTCTAAATTTTAATCAACTTTTATATGAGAACCAATTGAAATATCAAAAAAAATGATGACAATTTTTAATAATGGTTTCAAAATTTAGCTACAAATGAAAAATTTCTCTTAGAAAGGACTGTTTGTCCCATTTTTAGAAGCACCAGCACATGGTTAAACTTTGACAATGCTCTGACGGAAAACGAATGTATTTGGTTAAAACCTCGATATCCTGAACGTTGGTATTTTACAATCATTAAAGCTGCTTTTCAAAAAATGTTATAAGAAAACCTGTGGTGAAGTGTTTTGAAGAGAATTTACAACAGAAGGGACAAAAACCACAAGCAAAGATGTTAAATATTGATTTTCTTGCAGTTCCGATTTATCATCGGACTGCAAGTGAGAAACGACGACCAACTTCATCTCCAACTTCATTACAAATTTGAAATCTCATATTCTCAATTTTGTAGTATGCTGTGGGGCGCTAACAGCTTTTAATTAAAAGATAATACATCAGTGAAGGATACCGAGACACTTATGATCATAGAAGCCGGACTTAGTATCTGGGACGAGTACAAGAACAAGAATTGACATTAAAAAATAAAAGCAGCAAACATATTTTGCTTTAAAAGTGTTTCGAATAAGCATTTGCGCAAAAACAAAAGCAACAAAAAAAGACAATTTTCCATGGAGATCCTTTAAAGCTAACGACTCAGTTAACAGTTGTAATTTTCTTCAATTTTAACAAATTTTAAGAAAACCTATTCGATTTGCAGAAAAATTTTGACGATGTAATTAGATAATCTAAACACTGTGTGCTTGCATTTTTGTTAAAGTTCAGTTTTTTAAGTTTTTAACTCTTGACGATGCAAGTTATTTCGACAACGTTTTGTACAACGAGTAATATAACAAAATGATATTGAGTGTTACTCTTTTTAGCTAAAATGCGTGTCATTTTCTAATGCGGAGACAAAAATGCTCTGAAGATAGAAACAGACAGCAACAGTGCAATGCTTGATATGAAGAGATAAAGATTACCATAAGTTATGTTTAACAGGGGCAAACCCTCGCGATTTAGATGGTAAACCAATATTTTTAAGCGACAGATGTTAATTCAATATTTTTTTGCAGTAATGAGGTAACATCGGTGTGCAATTGAAAATCGTGCCAAATCACAATCATCCTCGCCACGCGAAAACAACAAATTTGCTTATTGTCATTGATATCGAGTTTTGATAGAAATCTAAATTTTAAAGTGGTCTACGATCTCAGTTGTTGTTGTGGAGGCAATTTAATTTATGTCGGCCGTACTTGTCAAGATTTGACCACGAGAAATTCGGAGCATCGAATTTTGATTCATCAGTGGAAACTTGTGGAATGCTGTTGAACTGTAGCAGCCTTGAAACATAAGATAACAGATCAGTTCCAGGATAACGAAAAATTTAGACACAAGCCACACTGAAAATCCGGCGCGAACACATGGGTCGGGAAATAACATGGAAAAATTAAGGACATTATGCACAATTAGCCTAAAAAACGTTTCCGATTTAGCATTTCGGCCAAGTTAAATCTCTCATTGAAAACGTACAAAGATAAAGACTTATTTTAACAGTGTTAATTTTCTTTCTACCTTTTAACTAACTTATCATCGGACTGCAAGTGAGAAACGACGACCAACTTCATCTCCAACTTCATTACAAATTTGAAATCTCATATTCTCAATTTTGTGGTATGCTGTGGGGCGCTAACAGCTTTTAATTAAAAGATAATACATCAGTGAAGGATACCGAGACACTTATGATCATAGAAGCCGGACTTAATATCTGGGACGAGTACAAGAACAAGAATTGACATTAAAAAATAAAAGCAGCAAACATATTTTGCTTTAAAAGTGTTTCGAATAAGCATTTGCGCAAAAACAAAAGCAACAAAAAAAGACAATTTTCCATGGAGATCTTTTAAAGCTAACGACTCAATTAACAGTTGTAATTTTCTTCAATTTTAACAAATTTTAAGAAAACCTATTCGATTTGCAGAAAAATTTTGACGATCACATGGGTCTGGAAATAACATGGAAAAATTAAGGGCATTAAGCACAATTAGCTTAAAAAACGTTTCCGAATTAGCATTTCGGCCAAGTTAAATCTCTCATTGAAAACGTACAAAGATAAAGACTTATTTTAACAGTGTTAATTTTCTTTCTACCTTTTAACTAACTTTTTTATGTGAACAAATTGAAATATTAGGAAAATGATAGCAATTTTTAATAATGGTTTCACAATTTTGACTGAATTCGCTTCAAAGCAAGTTGAAATTGGTCTTAGTTTATTTTTTTTGTAAACCTGACGAACCGTGATTGCATGGCTTTTATGGCTGCTTTTTAAATTGCCGATGCGCTGATGATTGCAAAAAAATGAAGGATGGTATGGAATTGAGTTGAATGCTTGGGTCCAAGGAAACCGTTTAGATTGGCCAGAGAGGGTTGTATTTGTTCTTCATGGAGTAGTTCAAACTAGTTTTTACATTGATTTTTTAATTCGATTAGAGGATCGAGACAACTAAAACACCGATTTTAGCCGTTAAATTGACACAACTCCAACACGCTAACGCAATTGACCAATGGACTGACTTTATGAACCAATAGAAAGACACTGACGTGATTTACCCAGAGTTCAGAAAAGCGTTTGACAGTAACCCTAATCAACGACTTGTGGCTAAAATGAAATCAATTCGCTTCACTGGAAACGCATTCGATTGGATCCAAGATTTTTTTTGCGGGACGGAAACAGAGAGTTGTTGTCATCGGGAGTAGTTCCTTTTGGTGTGATGTATTAAATAGTATCCAGCTAAGTGAGTTTACTTTCTAGGACCAATATTGTTAATCATGCATACAAACACCAATGAAGAGAATCTCAAATCAAACATTCCACTCTTCGCTGACGACGCCAAGCTCTATCGTAGGATTGAACCAACGGACGACAAAACAGTTCTACAAGAGGATCTCAAACTCCTTGAAAACTGGTTGCGAGAAATTCTACTGAAATTTCACGAAGAGAAATGCGTCTATTTGCCAACCACAAGCGCCAAAGTTTTACCAACAACCGAGTACTCTCTAAACGGTGTTAATTTGAAAAAAAAAACTCATCACGGAAAAGGATCCGGTTGTCTAGATAAACAACAAACTGGACTTTGAACAACATATCATCACCAAAGTTAAAACAACCAATTGAATCCTTGCCCTGGCTTAAAAAATGCTTCTCAAATTTTTTCTATTGCGGAGATAAAAATGCTCTGAAGATAGAAACAGACATCAACAATGCATTGCTTGATATGAAGAGATAAAGATTATCATAAGTTATGTTTAACAGGAGCACAAAACTTCGAGATTTAGATGATAAACCAATATTTTAAAGCAAAAGATGTTAATTCAATATTTTTTTGCAGTACTGAGGTAACATCGGTGTGCAATTGAAAATCGTGCAAAATGACAATCATCTTCGCCAAGCGAAAACGACAAATTTGCTTATTGTCCTTGATATTGAGCTTTGAGAGAAATCTAAATACTAAAGTGGTCTACGAATTCAGTTGTTGTGTCGGAGGCAATTTAATTCATGTCGGCCATATTTGTCAACATTTGACCACGAGAAATTTGGAGCATCGAATTTTGATTCATCATTAGTAAACAACTTGTGGAATTCTGTTGAACGGTGGCAGCCTTGAAACATAAGATAACAGATCAGTTCCTGGATAACGACAAATTTATGACACTATTAGACACAAGCCACAGCTGAAAATCCGGCACGAACAGAAGGGCCGGGAACTAACATTGAAACATTCAGGTCATTAAGCACGTTTTGCCTAAAAAACGTTTCCGAATTAGCATTTCGGCCAAGTTAAATCTCTCATTGAAAACGTACAAAGATAAAGACTCATTTTAACAGTGTTAATTTTCTTTCTAAATTTTAATCAACTTTTATATGAGAACCAATTGAAATATCAAAAAAAATGATGACAATTTTCAATGATGGTTTCAAAATTTAGCTACAAATGAAAAATTTCTCTTAGAAAGGACTGTTTGTCCCATTTTTAGAAGCACCAGCACATGGTTAAACTTTGACAATGCTCTGACGGAAAACGAATGTATTTGGTTAAAACCTCGATATCCTGAACGTTGGTATTTTACAATCATTAAAGCTGCTTTTCAAAAAATGTTATAAGAAAACCTGTGGTGAAGTGTTTTGAAGCGAATTTACAACAGAAGGGACAAAAACCACAAGCAAAGATGTTAAATATTGATTTTCTTGCAGTTCCGATTTATCATCGGACTGCAAGTGAGAAACGACGACCAACTTCATCTCCAACTTCATTACAAATTTGAAATCTCATATTCTCAATTTTGTGGTATGCTGTGGGGCGCTAACAGCTTTTAATTAAAAGATAATACATCAGTGAAGGATACCGAGACACTTATGATCATAGAAGCCGGACTTAATATCTGGGACGAGTACAAGAACAAGAATTGACATTAAAAAATAAAAGCAGCAAACATATTTTGCTTTAAAAGTGTTTCGAATAAGCATTTGCGCAAAAACAAAAGCAACAAAAAAAGACAATTTTCCATGGAGATCTTTTAAAGCTAACGACTCAATTAACAGTTGTAATTTTCTTCAATTTTAACAAACTTTAAGAAAACCTATTCGATTTGCAGAAAAATTTTGACGATCACATGGGTCTGGAAATAACATGGAAAAATTAAGGGCATTAAGCACAATTAGCTTAAAAAACGTTTCCGAATTAGCATTTCGGCCAAGTTAAATCTCTCATTGAAAACGTACAAAGATAAAGACTTATTTTAACAGTGTTAATTTTCTTTCTACCTTTTAACTAACTTTTTTATGTGAACAAATTGAAATATTAGGAAAATGATAGCAATTTTTAATAATGGTTTCACAATTTTGACTGAATTCGCTTGTAGCAAATTAAAACTGGTCTAAGTTTATTTTTTTTAAACCTGACGGACCGTGATTGCATAGCTTTTATGGCTGCTTTTTAAATTGCCGATGCGCTGATGATTGCAAAAAAAAGAAGGATGGTATGGAATTGAGTTTAATGCTTGGGTCCAAGGAAACCGTTTAGATTTGCCAGAGAGGGTTGTATTTGTTCTTCATGGAGAAGTTCAAGTTAGTTTTTACATTGATGTTATACTTCGGTTAGAGGATCGACACAACTAAAACACCTATTTTAGCCGGTAAATTGACACAACTCCAACCATTGTAATAAATAGTATCCGGCTAAGTGAGGTTACGTTCTAGGACCAATATTGTTCATCATGCATACAAACACCAATGGAGAGAATCTCAAATCAAACATTCTACTCTTCGCTGACGACGCCTAGCTCTACCGTAGGATTGAACCAACGGACGACAAAACAGTTCTGCAAGAGGATCTCAAACGCATTGAAAACTGGTGGCGAAAAATTCTACTGCAATTTCACGAAGAGAAATGCGTTTTTTTGCCAATCACCAGTGCCAACGTTTTACCAACTATCTAGTACGCTCTAAGTGGTGTTCATTAGAAAAAAACTCATCACGGAAAAAGATTCGGTTGTCTAGATAGACAACAAACTGGACTTTGAACAGCAAATCTTCACCAAGATCAAAACAGGCAATTGAATCTTTGCCCTGACTAAAGAATGCTTCTCGAGCATTTTCTAATGCGGAGATAAAAATGCTCTGACGATAGAAACAAAGATCAAGAGTGCGTTGCTTGACATGAAGAGATCAATATTATCATAAGTCACGTTTAACAGGAGCACAACCCTCGAGACTTTAGACGTTAAGTCAATATTTCAAAGCGAAAAGCTCAATATTTTTTGTTGCAGTACTGAGGTAAGACCAGTGTGCCACTGAAAAGCATGCAATATGACAATCACCTTCTCCAAGCGAAAACGACAAAGTTGCTTATTGTCCTTAATATCGAGATTTGATAGAAATCTAAAACTTAATGTTGTCTACGAAGTCAGTTGTTACTGTGGAGAAAAATTAATTTATGTCGGTCATACTTGTCATCATTTGACCACGAGAATTTTGGAGCATCGAGTTTTGATTCATTAGTAGGTCAACAACTTGTGGAATGCTGATGGACGGTAACAACATTAAAGATAATATAATAGATAAGTGCCAGGATAACGAGAAATTTATGACCTTAGAAGCTCTGCACATTAGTAGACGCAAGCCACAGCTAAAAATCCGGGACGAATACAAGAGCCGGGAACTGACATTGAAACATTAAAGGCCTTTAGCCTGTTTTGACTAAAAAACGTTTCCGAAGTAGCATTTCGGCCAAATTAAATCTCTCATTGAAAACGTACAAAGAAAAAGACAAAGACTCATTTTAAAAGTTTTAACTTTCTTTCTACATTTTAACCAATTTTTTTATGAGAACCAATTGGAATATTCGAAAAATGATGGCATTTTTTAATAATGTTTTAAAAATTATGAGTGAATTTGCTTCGAAGCAAGTCAAAATTGGTCTAAGTGTATTTCTGTGCATACCTGACGGACCATTGCATGGTTTTATGGCTGCTTTTCAAATTGCCGATGCGCTGATGATTGCAAAAAATATAGGGATCGTACGGAATGGAGTTGAATGCTTGGGTACAAGGAAAATGTTTGGATTGGAGTGAGAGGGTTGTGTTTTTTTTTTCATGGAGTAGTTCAGGTAGTTTTTGCGTTGAATGTATACTTCGTTGAGAGGATTGACACCACATCAACACAAATGCAATTTCGATTTTAGCCGGTAAATTGACACAGCTCCAACACTTTAACGCAATTGACCAATGGACTGACTTTATGAACCAAGGGAAGGACGCTGACTTGATTTACCCAGATTTCAGAAAAGCGTTTGACATACCATAATCGACGGCTTGTGGCTAAAATGAAATCAATTCGGTTCACTTGAAATGCAATTGTCTGGATCAAGGATTTTCTTACGGGAAGGAAACAGAGGTTTGTTGTCATCGTGAGGAGCTCCTTTTGGTGTGGTGTTTTAAATAGTATCCAGCTAAGTGAGGTTACGTTGTAGGACCAATATTGTTAATCATGCATATAAACAACATTGGAATGATCTCGAATAAAACATTCCACTCTTCGCTGACGACACCAAGCTCTACCATAGGATTGACACAACGGACGACAAAACAGTTCTGCAAGAGGATCTCAAACGCCTTGAAAACTGGCGGCGAGAAATTTGTACTGCAATTTTACGAAGAGAATTGCGTATATTTGCCAACAACAAGCACCAACGTTTTATCAACAACCTAGTACGCTCTAAACGGTGTTAATTTGAAAAAAAAAACTCATCACGGAAAAGGATCTGGTTGTCTAGATAAACAACAAACTGGACTTTGAACAGTATATCTTCACCAAGATAAAAACAGCCAATTGAATCCTTGCCCTGGCTTAAAAAATGCTTCTCGAGCATTTTCTAATGCGGAAATAAAATTGCTCTGAAGATAGAAATAAACATCAACAGTGCGTTGCTTGATATGAAACGATAAAGATTATCATAAATTATGTTTGACAGGAGCACAACCCTCGAGACTTTGGATTGTAAGTCAATATTTAAAGCGAAAGATGTTGATTCAAAATTTTTTGCAGTACTGAGGTGAAATCAGTGTGGCACTGAAAAGCGTGCAATATGACAATCATCTTCGCCACGCGAAAACGACAAAGTCGCTTATTGTCCTTGATATCGAACTATTTGTCCTTGATATCGATAAATGGTGTTAATTTGAAAAAAAAATCATCACGGAAAAAGATCCGGTTGTCTGGATAGACAAAAAACTGGACTTTGAACAACATATCATCACCAAGGTTTAAACAGCCATGTATGATCTAAACAGCCATGTATGACTAAAAAATGCTTCTCTAACATTTTCTAATGCGGAGATAAAAATGCTCTGAAGATAGAAACAGATATCAACCGTGCCTTGCTTGATATGAAGAGATGAAGATTATCTTAAGTTTTGTTTAACAGGAGCACAACCCTCGAGACTTTAGATGGTAAACCAATATTTGAAAGCGAAAGATGTTAATTCAATTAATTTTGCAGTACTGAGGTAAGATCAGTGTGCAATTGAAAAGCTTCCAAAATAATAATCATCTTCGCCACGCGAAAACGACAAAGTGGCTTAGTGTCCATGATATCGATCTTATTGTCCCTGATATCGATAAATATTGTTAATTTGAAAAAAAAAGTCATCACGGAAAAGGATCTGGTTGCTGGATAGACAACAAACTGGACTTTGAACAGCATATCATCACCAAAATTAAAACAGCCATGTCTGACTACAAATGCTCCGCGAAAATCAGGGTAGAGATTTTCAGCAGTATTTACAAGTCGGTAATTTGACCCCATCTTGAATATTTCAACCAATTTTTGTACTCGCACATGAGAAAACCTGTTGTGAGTGTCACCCCATGTAAAAAAAGGGGTGTACTAAAAACCTTGGGTTTCAAGGTCAAAGATTTAGTTTAAATTTTAATTTATTACTTGGTTAATGACTGACACAATCTTGATAGGTGTCGACATATTGAAATAGACAAAGCTCGGGCTTCGAGCAATACTAACAATTGTGACATATCAGTATTTACTTGGTTAATTTACCACGGTGATAGAACCGATATTGGGTACGGGCAAAACTGAGGATAAAACTCACTCATTGAATAATAAACCTACCTTCAGTGTTAATCACTCAATTAGATCTTCATTTATTTGAAACAATTCTCTTCTGCTTTTATCTACTTATTAATTAAACTTCAATCCTTGTATTTTAAACAAGTACCACGCTCAACTACAAAAGATAATACATATTGCGCACGGGCGGCTGCTATAGTGGCGACAGAGATTAAAAGAAAATAGAAAACCACCACCCAATAACATTGAGCGTTGTACTAATTTCCAAGAGAAATCTATTTTTTGTTTTAAAACCAATTTTTAAACTCGAGTTCGACCTCTTAACATCACGACCCGGAAGAGGAATTGTGGACTGCTGTCGGGATTCGACAACAACAACTGCCATCTTGGAACTATAAAGTGAGTACTCCCTAAAAATTCGAATAGCATAAATCAGGGTGTACATGTTTTTTTGATAATAAAATAGCGTTCAGAAACATCAGTATTTTAATTTGACCTAATTTGACTTAAACTCAAGCATTAAACCTCGAGTTTTTTTGCATTTATTGACGAGGGAATTAGAGTTTCAATCATATTTAAAAGCTGTTAACTAGAGTGTCGGAAAAATAGTTCGAGTTTCGAACAGAATTAGTGAAATATTTTGAATAACAACAGCTTTTAAATAAAAAAAGGATGGCGCGGCACTCCTCGAGAACGCTGTTACCGGAACCGTTTACTAGATCAAATGATTTTGAAAGTTACATTACACACTTTGAGCTCTTGTCACAACTTCAAAAGTGGCAAAGAAAAGAAACAGTAAACGGCGCCGAGACCGAAATTGATGAACGGCCGCATTATTTCGCGTTAAGGTTACAAAAGTCGGCTATTGATTTCTATCGTACACTTTCGGAGGACACTAGAAAAAGTTATGACGAGTACGTAAAGGCTTTCAGACAACATTATAATGAGAAACCAGTAGTGTTCCGGGGGAGGCTAGCTAGGAGAGTCCAGCAGCCTGGTGAAAAATTAACAGATTTTCTCGGTGATTTGAAAACTTTAGCCTTGAAAGCATACCCTCAGGAGTCTAATGAGATAAGAGAACATCTCATTTTGAGAGGATTCCTCGAAGGCATAGAAAATAGTCAGGTGCGACTCGACCTGAGAAAGAACTTGGGTGACGCGGATATGACTTTAGACAAAGCTTTAGAAAGAGCACTACACATTGAAGCAGTCACGAGAATTGAGGAGGAGGATAATGAGCCGCGGGTTTCTGCCATCCAGTCGAATGAAAACACACAACTGGTTAATTCGATTAACGATTTAGTGCAAACACTGCAGACTAATCAACCTAATAGGCGAGAGAATCAAAAGTTTTCATCGCAAGGAGCGCGGCCAAAAGATTTTCTGCGCGGTAGTCAGCGAAGTTCAAGAGAGAACGAAGATAGAAATAGAAATACTAATAGCTATACTAGAAGCAGCGCTGAGCATAGACGAAACAATTACGAAAGTAGAGCGCGTTCGCTAACACCGGGAGGTGAGAACAGAAGCCGAGATCGATCGCACGAGAGTCGTGCCGAGCAGTCGAAGGCAGCGGTGAGTTTCGAGAAAGAAAAATGTCGCCGTTGCGGTCAGCGAAACCATGCATCTAGGGAATGCAAAAATTGTTTCGAATGCGGGAGCCCAAATCACTTCAAACGAAATTGTCCGTATTTAAACGAGAATTAGCTGGAAATCGCAGGGCTTCATTTTCAGCCGGCTACGTAAAAACCTTGCGTGGCGGAAACAGCCCAGTGGAGGCGTTGTTCGCAAAAATAATGATAAAAGACAAATTGATAATGGCCTTAATTGATAGTGGAAGTAGTGTTAATATTATAAGCGACACACTCTACAAGCAATTGGGGGAACCGAGCCAGATCAGAATGTGCAATAAAAATATAATAGCTGCCAATAACGGGAAAATGCCTATAATGGGGTCAACAGATATTCAAGTTCAACTTCAGAAATTTACATGTGAAATAACAGTCAAATTTCTAGTGACCAGAATTGAGATAACGCCTTGTTTATTAGGCATGGAATTCTTGTACAATTTTGACTGTATTTTAAATCTCAGAAAGAACGAACTTTTTTGCGGGGCGATTGGGAAAACATTACAATTGGCCCCATCTCAACGAAGTAATAGGAATCTGTTTTTAATTGCTGCTGAGGATCAAGAATTACCTCGTCGCTGCGAGGGTTTCATTAAATGCAAAATTATCGATGAAGAAGGTAACATAACACAGCAAACAGAAATTATAGTCGAACCTATGAAAGGGTTTGAAGACAAATCACACTTATTAAAAGCGAGATCGCTGAATGACATGGTTGATGATGTCGTATGGGTTCGAGCTCTGAACCCTACATTAGAATCAAAGAAAGTTTACAAAAATGCGAGAATCGCATGTGCGGAAAACATTGAAAAAATTTCAAGAGTACAACAAAATAACCCCGACAATAATAAAAAGCATGGGGACGAATTTGATTTCGACAAACACGTGAACTCAAGTTCAATGAGCTTGTCTTGCGAGGAAATGTCAAAACTGAGGTCACTTTGCACAAAATATGAAATGATATTTTCGCGAAACTCAAATGATATGGGATTTTGCGACCGAATTTATCATAAAATAAAATTAAAAAATGATGCTGTGCCATTCAGACGTACATACGGCAGCATGAGCTTTGAGAAAAGAAAAGCCATGAAGAAAATTGTCGAAGACTTGGAACGAGATGACTTAGTCGAACCAACACACTCTGATTGGGCAGCACCATCATTACTGGTACCAAAAAAAGACGGAACCTACCGTTTAGTTGTAGACTACCGTGGTCTAAACAAACAAATAGAGAAAACATGCTGGCCTTTACCGCGAATTAATGAGGTTATTGATTCATTGGAGGGAAATATGTACTTCTCAAACATTGATCTTCTGTCGGGATACTTTCAAATGGCGCTGGAAGAAGAGAGTCAAAATGTAACAGCTTTTATTACACCTTTGGGCCTATATAAGTGGAAGAGGCTCCCTATGGGACTAGCTTCTGCACCAGGAGCTTTTCAAAACCTAATGGATTTAATTTTTGCTGGTCTCTCTTACGAAGTAGCTTTAGTTTATCTAGACGACGTTATCGTCTTCGGAAGAAATTTTGAAGAACATCTTAAGCGGTTAGAGCTGGTTTTCCAACGTTTATCGGAGAATGGATTAAAGATTAACGGATCAAAATGCAATTTCTTCCAAAAGCGGGTCAGCTTTTTAGGACATATTATATCTGAGAGTGGTGTCGAGGTCGACCCAGAGAAAGTAAGAGCGGTAGAAAAAATGAAAGAACCATCATCCCTAAAAGACGTCAGGGCTTTTCTGGGCCTTGTGGGCTATTATCGAAAATTCATTCCGGGTTTCGGAAAAACAGCATAACCTCTTTACAGGTTACTAAATAAATCAAATAAATTTGAATGGAGTACAGAGTGCACAAGTGCGGTAGCAGAGTTGAAGAAAAAGCTTTTAGAAGCCCCAGTTTTAGGATATCCAAACGATAGGGATCAATATACCTTAACTACCGATGCATCGTTGACAGGCATCGGAGCAATTCTTACACAAAAACAAGGAACTGAGGATAGAGCTATTGCATATGCTAGCAAAACTTTGAGTAAAAGTCATCGAAACTACTCAGCAACTAAGCGGGAATTATTCGCAGTAGTTCATTTTACCCATTAGTTTAAAAACCATTTACTTGGTCAGCATTTTTTAATTATAACGGACCACAGGTCTCTCGTGTGGATCTATAGTTTTAAAGAACCAGACGGTATGGTTGCAAGATGGATAGAGAAACAGAAACTTGGGCAATTTAGTTTTGACATCAAGCATAGAGCAGGAAAGAAAATCCCACACGCTGACTGTCTTTCGCGTATAAACACAGAAGATGAGGAACAAACAGCTTTCGTTAACGCTATTGCGCTAGACGTAGAGCAAGACGATACCGACTATAGTAGTCGAGGTTGGCAGTTACAAAAACTGCAGAGAGTAAAACTGCGAGATTCGCAGCAAAATGACAATATACTCAAAGAAGTATATTCATGGGTCATAAACACAAAAAGACCCGAACCACGGCAAATGAGAAACGGAGCTTCAAAGGAGTTATGGAAATACTGGGTTCAGTATAAAAATCTTTTTCTCATAGAAGGGATTTTGTATCGAAAACACCAAACAGAACCTAACTTTGAAACTGTTTGCCAAATGCTGGTACCCTGGGGTAGAGTGTCCAACGTTCTTGAGCTGTTGCATGATTCGCCTAGCGCAGGACACTTTGGTATAGAGAAAACGTACAAAAGAGCTTGCGAAAGGTTTTATTGGCCGTGCATGAGAAGGGACGTAAGAAACTGGATAGAAAGCTGTGACGTTTGCCTAAAAACGAAAAGCACTAAGCAGAAACATCGGCATTCACTCTCAAATTGGAAACCTAGTCATCCATTTTGGCAAGTATCTCTTGATATCATGGGTCCACTTCCCGAGTCTCAGGGAAACAAGTACATTTTGCTTATCGGTGATCAATTCAGTAAGTGGTATGAAGCTGTAGCGTTACCCAATCAAGAGGCAAAAACTGTGGCAAAAGCGTTTGTTGAACACTGGATAGTAAGATTCGGCTGTCCAGTCAATCTACACAGTGACCAAGGGTCAAACTTCATGTCTAAATTGTTTTGTAGTCTTTGCAGTGAACTAGGAATTCAGAGGACATCAACCACATCCTACCACCCACAAGGGAACGCGATGATTGAACGAACAAATCGAACAATAGAAGAATGCCTCTCCAAATATATAGGACAATACCAACACGAGTGGGCTAATTTTCTACCTTTAGCGATGATGGCATATCGATCATCAATTCATAGTGTAACAAGATACAGCCCAGCGTTTGTGGTACTGGGTTTTCCACTGTCGCTACCTATAGACTGCACCTATAGCACACCACAGACCACAATATATGCAACACCAAGTGACTATGTTTTCACGATGAAACAGAAACTACAGGAAACACACCATTTGATGCGAGAGTATATGGATGTCGAACAAGAACGCCAGAAGTCGTATTATGATCGCAGTAAGTATGGGCCGTGCTATAAAATTGGCGAAGAAGTGTTAGTTTTCAACCCAACGGTTACAAAAGGAGAAACAAGAAAATTTACTTCTTTCTATAGAGTACCATACATAATTGTTGAAATTATAAACGATTTGACTTTCAAGGTAGAAGATAAAAAGACGAGGAAAGCTATCAAGGTCCATTATGACCGACTGAAAAAATATAAAACACGAGAAAAACCATTCACTCCTGAGCCTCAGGCGAAACGAAAAACAACCAGTAAGGAGCATAAGAATAGCAATTTGAACAGCTCAGACGATGGCGATATAATTGAAATAGAATCATCAACAGACAGTGAAAGCAATCTAATTACAGAAAATCAATCCGAAGCTGAGGATGCTAGCGATTCACTAAATGTTACAAATGAAACGCCTGAGAATGAAGCTAAAGAATCAGAGCAAAAAACCTCTAAAGGGCAAGAGAAGGCACAAAATGTTCCCGAGGGTGGAGGTGCAACTTCATTAAAAGCTACCGAGTACACTGAAAAAAAATCAGCAGAAACAAAAATTCCAAAACCAGAAAAAAAGCAACAGGAATCTATTAGTAAAACAAAAAGTACTGAAGAAAAGATTAATAGTAATGCCAGGGCACCAAAAATGGCTACAAGTTCTAGCAGTCGATTAAAATTGGTGCCTGAGAGATTAAAAAAATACTTTACTGAGCAAGATGAGGAGTACTTTAGCAGCCAGGAAACTGATGATGTTTTTGTTTCAGGAAAATCCAGAAAGAAATAATGGAATCGAAAAGAAAGACGAGTTCGTCTGGAGTATCGTGTGATGGAATATCACTATGTTTGTATCTGGCATTGCTAGCCGTTTTTGCTTCTCCTTCACTTTGTATTAAATTATACGGCTACGATTTTGACAATATCGTATCAACAAAAAAATATTCTTTGGATTACAGTACAAACTGTGATAACAAAATTCGAGTATCGAAAACAATAGAAGAAGGTAGTTTGATATATGCTGAGGTTCAGCCCGAGATAAAATTAAGATTTTGCATATATGAAGCGGCATATACTGTGTCTGCACTTGAAAAGAGCAATGTATATGACGATGTTGTCTTTATTACCAAAAACTCAAGACTCTTAAAATCCATATATCCATTAAACGAAGGAACCTGTAGGGGCATTTGGCAAAACAAAAACTTTGCTTTACCAGGTTTTGGAGATAAAAACTTTAAAGTCAACAATTCAGTAACGGAAAAGATTTTACAACGAGCAAGTGAAACTACGTATGCCGAGGAGCATAGCCAGAGCTTCATGAAAAAAAATAATCGTGAAGGTGCTATGTATGCTGAGCCTGTAGAGTGGGTTTCACCTACAGGAGTAAAACTTATTGGAAATGTGATAATCAATGCAAAACTTTACATCGGAACAATTTGGGGAAAGCTGATACAAAGAAACCTCTTAAGCTTTAAGGATCCCCTAGGTTTCTCGAAAACTGTTTTTATCAAAACCACATATTTTGAAGACGATTTAGTAAACTATTTTTTTGAAAATCGAGGTGAGCAAACATGTCAAACGATCAAACACTTTAATAAGGAGGACACTGTAAAAATTTTTGGTAACAACAAGACCACTTTTATCAGCGGAAAAACATTACACAAAAACAAATATGAAGATTTTGCATTAGAAATCTTAGAGGAAAAAGCAATTAGATTGTGTGGACAGCAAGTGAAAACAACCGGAGTTTCAGGTGTTTTTTACTCCGAGGAAAGTTCAGAACTGAAAACTGTTAATCTTAAAATAACCATGGAAATGTTTCTTTCAAGCGTTGTTGACACCTTGAATTTCGAACTTCTCAAGGGGAGAGAATTTTTTTTTGTGAAAATTAGAACACTCCAATGTGAGATTCAACGACTAAAAATTCAAACTATGATTGAAATATCAAAAGACATTGTTAGTCCATTGGTAACGCTCTTCGAGAAAGGAACTCACGTCGAAAGAGCAGGATCTGTGTTATATGTTCATAAATGTGCAAAGATGGTAGCAACAATAACTAAACTTCTTTTTTGCACAGAAGAAGTTCCTGTGTTAGTAGAGGGTCAGAATTTTTCTTATATTAGATATATGGACCCTATTACAAAAATTTTGTATCATAATTATACAATCGCTGCATGCATACCGCTGTACCCAAATGTTGTGAAATTAGAAGACGGCAGTTTTCAACAATATGGAGAAACGCTGAAGAAATTCAATCGTGAGATATATCAGTGGTCGATGAATAATAACTTAAACGTAAGTGATGAAAACCTGCATCGCAGCCTTTTCTCCATATCAGACGTAAAACAGAGTCAAATTGCTCGAACAATGCGCCATAATAGTAAAGGAATTATCAGTCGGGAAGCATTCCGAGATTCGGATGGAAAATACAGTCATGAAAATTTTATTCATTGGAACGCTCAGTTCCAAAAACAATTTTTTCTAACAAATGAAATAACAATTTTTCGTAACTTAAAAATTGAAAGCTTATACGTTTGGTTAAAAGCTAAGGATATTGCTGTGTCAGTCTTAACAGTCTACCTCATATTCCAAGTTGTGAAAAATTTTCCTAAATTGTTCATCTATTTAGGATTAGTCATTAATGGAACCTCCTGGCAACAACTTTTGCGGAATCTCGACCCTGTAACGGGAACACGTATGTATAATCAACTACTCAAATTAATTTATGAGCGTCACGAACAAAAGAAAATGATTGAAGAGAAAGAGTCCTTGAAAGAGTCGGTTGTGTAAAAAAAATGAAAATGGGTTGTCTTGAGTTCAAGACCCAAAAAAAGAATGAAAATGACTTGTCTTGAGTTCAGGACGGGAAAAAAATTAAAATGACTTGTCTTGAGTTCAAGACCAAAAAAAATTAAAATTAGTTGTTTTGAGTTCAAGACCAAAAAAAAATGAAAAAGAGTTGTCTTGAGGTCAAGACAATTAAAAATAAGGGAGAAGTCTTGAGATCAAGACTGAAAATATTGAGAAACTTTAGAAGCAAAAATGGTTTTTTTATTAAACATAGCAGGCAGTGAGACCCCACAAATTGGTGAATATGTGTACTATATGCCAGAGTTGTGGAAAGTTATTTCGGAGATTTCCCCGCGAGTGTACCGAGTGGAATCTTGTCTGTCACGGACTCGGAAGGTGTCTACACTAGAACTTCTGGCACCCGCCAATATTCGGTCCCGAGCTCTGCAGACTGAAGTGGAACTGCAAAGCCAGTGCGCGCAGTTAGAGAAATTGAAGAGTACAAACTCTTTACTCCAAAAAGATCTTGTCGAGCTTCGACAAAAACTAGACAGACATTGCGAAAAAGCCAAAGAGGCAACAAAAGAAGCATTGGGAAAACTGAGCGCCGAGTGTGGGGCGCTAAGAGATAACCTAAAGGCGGCGGCAGCTAGAAATGCCGAACAAGAGCAGTCAATCGACTTACTTAAGCAGGAGTTGGCCTATCTAAAAGTCAATACTGATAAAATGAGCGAAGCCCTGGAGAAAATGGAGAAAGATAATGACCAATTGAGGTCAGAGCTTCAGCAGTTGGAAAACTATAACCAGTACTTGGCGAGTGAGTGCCGAAGGAAAGACACTATAATTGATAGACAAAAGCATTCTTTGAAGAACGAGAGAGCCAAAACGAAGTCCACAGAGAAGTGTTTATTCGAGATTCGAAACAAAAATGTACTGAATCGGCCTCCGACATTGTACGAGATTTTGTTGGTAAAAAGGTCTGCTTCAAAAGATCAGATCAAAAAACACTACCACAAAATGAGCTTGTTGACTCACCCTGATGCTGGTGGAGATGAGGAGTTTTTCAAGACCATTAATCGAGCATACCAAATACTGATGAACGATGGGGCGCGAGAAGCGTACAACAATTTCGGGCTGGACGAGGCAGAGAAACTCATGAATGACGAAAAATGATACCTTAACTTTTTATATGAAAAGTACAAACTTTTTGTATTTTAAAACGCTTATGTATCGAGAGCTGTAAAAATTGTTTGATTTTATGTGAGTGAGTGGCACACTCTATTCTTATTGAGAGGGGGGCAGTGTGAGTGTCACACGTATGTAAAAAAAGGGTGTACTAAAAACCTTGGGTTTCAAGGTCAAAGATTTAGTTTAAATTTTAATTTATTACTTGATTAATGACTGACACAATCTTGATAGGTGTCGACATATTGAAATAGACAAAGCTCGGGCTTTGAGCAATACTAACAATTGTGACATATCAGTATTTACTTGGTTAATTTACCACGGTGATAGAACCGATACTGGGTACGGGCAAAACTGAGGATAAAACTGACTCATTGAATAATAAACCTACCTTCAGAGTTAATCACTCAATTAGATCTTCATTTATTTGAAACAATTCTCTTCTGCTTTTATCTACTTATTAATTAAACTTCAATCCTTGTATTTTAAACAAGTACCACGCTCAACTACAAAAGATAATACATATTGCGCACGGGCGGCTGCTATACTGTCAACCTGATCGAAAATCTCAAAAGGAGAGTCACGAAATTAGTAAGCCAATTGAGAGAATTGGACTATGAATCGCGACTAAGGGTACTCAAACTTCCAACACTTGCCTACAGACGGAAAAGAGGCACCTTGATATGAATGTACAAGCTAACAAACCAGTTTTTTGATAGCAATGCAAGTGACATGCAATGGGGCAGAGGCGACGCCTGACGACCAGAAAACCTGACCTGAGAGCTCTCCTGTTTAACACTTAATTGCGTTCGAGGTTTCCATGAACTTGTTGAATTGTTTCAGGTCATCCTGTTTCCGCTTTGAGTTTCTTTTACCGAGCTTGATTTGCAGGACCTTGGCTTCAAGAAAAAAGTTCTTGCGTTTCACCACTGTTGAAGCCACCTAGTTAGAGTTTTAGTTATGTATAGAATAACGTGTATAGTAAAACTTTAACAATAACAAATGCAAACAGCCAAAAAACTGACGAGGTTTGTTTTTAGTTTCATTCTCAGGAACGCCGACAGTTCTTTTGCCCTGAAACCGTGTTCTCTGTTTATTGTGTAGATATTAAAATTTGCATTCTACAATTAAAGCAGTCGTTTTGTTTTTATCAAAGTTTTGCCCTAGATGTTGGGCGTATAACGTGAACTCATTCCCCGAGCGTCATACAGTAGTCTGCCTGTTATTTGTTCCTCTCGGTTTGCTTTGCACTTAGTGATTGGTTAAACTTAAAGTTGAACCCGTCGTGGAAGGATTGTACGCAAACCACTTCGCTATCGATGAGATCAAAACTTGGAAGGGAGGTGTTATAGACTGATGTTATATATGTTTGATAGACTGTGATAAGGTGCTAATGTCTTATGTTCCATTTCAGATCTTGTCATAGTCTGCCGTATGTTTGATTACTTGATGTATCTTTGATTATCTATGACTCAACTTACGATCTATAATTCATATTGTATTTTACAATTGTCTTGATCGAGTCATCCTGCTACATTTTTAGTAAGCTCTAGTAGCATCATTGAAGTCACTTTCGTAAGTTCTATTCTCCTCTCTCCCTGCCTGTTGTCTTGAGAGCAATCCAGCCAAAGCCTGTCTATTATGACACTTGTATGTTTTTGATCGTTTTCCATAGTTTATAAAAATGCGCGTAAAAGGCGTCCATTTGTTTCAGATTACCATGCCTCCGAGAAAAAACAACAGAAACAAAAAAGATGTTTCTTCTGATGTGCAACAAAAGAAAAGAAATGACAATGACCAGCTAGAAAAGGAATTAATAAATTTGTTCCAGAAAGTGCAAACTGGAAAAATAAGTGAGAAAGACGGTGTATCAGTTCTCTGTCGCTACTATGAAAAGGTTTGTATTTCTATGTTGACTGTTTCAGCTGTTTCGAAGCCCAACTTGTTTAACTGATGGTGGAGAGAACAGGTCTCGTGTAAACAATTTTGCTGTATACTTTCAGCAGGGTTTGCGTCTGGGGGTTGTCAAATTTTCTATGCAGAAAGTTTGTTTTGATCACCAGTTTTTTGGAAAAATTCCAGCTAAAGTTATTTTCATAATTCTTTATAGGCTACATTTATCATTCTTCATAGGCACATAAGTTTGTGTGTGATGCTCCAGATGTCTTTCTAGCAAATTTTACAGTTTATAAGTTAAATAGCATATACTAAGTAGCATATTTGGAGTTTTTCGTTCGGAAACTAAATAGAAATGTTTCTCTTAAGTAGCCTGAAGGTGATATTGTGCAATTTGATATTTTGAGAAATAATTGCGTATCAATGCTTGGGTGTTGTTGTAAGCGCGCGCTTGTGCGTGCATGTGTTTTTGTAAGTGTGCTGCCTGCTTGATTTTTGAAATCAAACAAGGATGATCGTTTATGCGTCCGCACAATTTTCCAACCCAGCGCATGTAATAATTTGTAATCGAACGTGAAAGCTGAATGATCAAACACTTAACTCGTAGCCATTGGCATTTGTTTTCATTTTAATTTTTTTACTACTATCAGGGTTTATAAATATACATAGTAGTTGACTTACTGCCCCCGAGTTGACCGACTACCCTTTTAGGTGAAGGGCTTTCTTTTAATTGACCTCTTTTTTTGTTTAATAGCCGCACAGTGATTGGCCTTCTCTTGGTTTTTTTACGACTCGAAGAGGAGTATTGGTTTTTACGACTCGAAGAGGAGTATTGGTTTTTACGACTCGAAGAGGAGTATTGTTTTCTAAGTTTTTTAAGTTTTCTAAGTTTTTTTTAACCGGAAGTACTATTCGTTCAGACGATATTTTGACCTAAAATTGAAAGTGAGCAAAATTTTTGTGTGTACTAGTTTTTGAACGAGAGAAGTTTTTGATCATGCGCTGCGTTTAGTGAATGACCTTTCGACTTTGAAAATTAGTTTTTGACTGAATGGCACATATAGATAACCGTTTTTTGCCGTTTTTTCGTCCAAGTGGCCCATTTTTTTGCTTGTAATTTGGTTTTTTGTTGAAATAATTTTTATTCGATGCTATATTGAAATGTAAACTTCGGAAATTGATACCACAGTGTTTTACAGAGCCTAAAAATGCGTTTGAAGTTCAAAATTGGCGCATATTTCATGATTTTTTAATTTAATTTTTGGCCTTTTTCTAGTATATTCTTCATTTTTGGATCTTTCAGTCGTCTTTTTGTCAAAAATCAGTTAATATAGCAACTTCCCTTTGATAATTCATATACTCAACGCCTCTTTCTATCTTGATGTAATTTTGTTTTATAAAATTGTACATATGCTAATCCGGTTTTGGAAGTTTTTTTCCAATTTTTCTCAGTTTTTTTTTGTATTTTGGTTTTAATAACTAGAACTAGTCTTTCTGTACAACATGAGGGACTTTAATTTCGTTTCAATAAAAATTCAGTCATTTTTGGCTTTGAGATTTTGAAAAACAGGTTTTTTTCTCAATGATAAGATTTTTCATAAATGCGGTCTCAAAAAATTTATTGAACATTTTTTGTTCCGCTCGGGAGGATGGATCGTTGTCTCGGATGAATCGTCGTCTTTACTATGTATCGAATGCTGAACAATAAAATATTTTCTTTTTCTTCATTTTTTAATTTGATTTTTAACTTTAAATCAAGAATTACTCTTTTTTGTTACTGTGTTCCTTACATTGTGTCCATATTTTTCACATTCTAGTTTTGTTATCATTCTGGCTTTGTCCTGGTACCTAGATTCTTTATTATTCGTTATTTTGACTTTTTTTCAGTTAAATATTACAATGATTTCAGCTTTTTCTTGGATTTTCGTCATTTCTTTGGTTTGCAATTGATTTCATCTTAAATTAGTCCCGAGTTTGCTAGAAAACCTATTTCAAAATTTCCACGTATGACTATCTATTGCAGTTTTCTTCAGTCCTTGGTCTTGTTTTTAAACAATTTTTTGCCTTTGTTTATTCTGTTGTTTGTCTTTTCTATTAATTTAATTTTTGAATTAGTATGAAATCATGTTGTCTGGAATATATACATCAAGGAAGAAGTATGTGTTGTTTTTGTCTTAATTGCATTGATTAGAATTGTTTTTGTATTGGTTGTCTGTTTCTTAACCTTGCGCCTTCTTTTTTGAAAAATTTAGTTTCTCAGATCATTATCTGCAGTTTGCTTTTGCAATCTTTTTGAGATTAGAATCATGAATTATTTGAGGGCAATTGATAGCCCTGTCAGCTTTTTCAGACAATCGGTATTTTTACCATCCTAATTATTTCGAACTTTTTTACCGTTACCAAACGTTTTCAATAAAAATTTTTACTGCATTTTGTTTCTCTTGGTGACAGATCAGACCAGGGGAGGTAATGAGCTAATGGTTTAATACAAAAAGTAATGGCTTCAATTGCAACTACGGTTTATTTGGGAAGTTTTGATGCTTCGAGTTGCTTCCGGAATTCTTCCGGCTATGTTCTTAATGTTTTTTACCAAATTTTTATTTGTTCAGGCGGCGTTTTGACCTAATAGTGAAAGTGTGTAAAATTGCCGTGTGAACTAACATTTTCTGAGCGAGAGGAGCTTTTTGTTCATGCGCTGCGTTGAGTGATTGACTTTTCGATTTTGAAAAGAGTTTTTGAGAGATCGGCGGATATAGATGCCAGTTTTTAGCCGTGTTTTCGTCCATTTGGCTCAATTTTTTTATTTTGATTTTTTGTAGAAGTAAATTTTGGTCGATGTCGCATGAATAAGCAACTATCTGAAATCGATACCACATTCTTTTAGAGAGCCTAATAATGCATTTCAAGTGCAATATTGGCTTATATTTCTAATTTTTTGTCAATTTTTGGCCTTTTCATTAATTTCTTCATTTTTGGCTCTGTGAGCAAGATTTTTAAAACCAAATTTGTAAATATGTCAACATCTTGTTGATAACTCCTGAATTGGATGCTTTTTTAACGTGAGGTGTTCCTGTTTTATAAAATAGTACACATACTAATCCGATTTTGTTTATATTATCTAATGATTTATAAAAGAAAGTCTACAATCAATCATATAAATCGCAACTAGAATTAGTCTTTTTCTGAGATGTTTGGTAACTTGTTTGTTGAAACAGTATCAAAATGTAAATAAATTGAATTTTATTACTATTTTTTAAAACTATTTTTTCCATGTAAACAAGGTAAAGCTTTTGCAACCATTAGTTGAAGATCTTAATTATGACTTTGTCATTCCTGGAAAAATCAGAAAAGGCAGCAAGCAGAAAGACAAAACTTACTCTTTGTTGCCCAAACCACTTAATTCTTTTTTTCAGTAAATATAGCAGAAATTAATTTAAATGTACTCAAAAAAAATAAATCGGAGGTGCCTACGTATATCATCACCCTGTTTTATTTTTCGTAATAACTGACTGATAGCAACTGCATTTGTCAAATAGAAAGGAAAACCTTTCCTGTTTTACTTTGAATGAATCAAAAAGTAATCGTAGATCTTTTTCTCTTAATTTTGTTTAAATGTCTTTCAGTTCGGAATCCTCATTGTAAAGAGTTGTATACTGAAGCTATTTTGTACTACCATTGGCAATGAATGTTTGTATAGCAGAGAGGACAATAGAGATTGCGTCACATTACTGCCATGAAAAATGAGAGAATGTGTTCAATTTAACAATCGGATTTGCAATGCGGTATATGAGCAAAGACACTGTTAACAATATAACTTACAATATAGAAATCGTACAACTATTAGAACAATTTTTAGAATTCGTACGTTTGAAAACCTGAATGTGATTTTTCGAGCAGAGCTTAAATCGATGGTCTTCAATTCTGGAAATGACAGCGAAAGCCGTGCTCCTTTAAACCATGTCTGAATGATATGCGAAAACTATAACAAATGATAACCAATTTCTAGTTTCTTTTCCTTAAATTGGTTTCATTTAGCGCCATGTTTTTTTAAAAAAAAGTTTCTGATATGATGAAAGTCTAGATTAAGAAGTTTTAAAATCAGAAACGATAACAACTTTCTAACAATTATTTAGACAATATTCAGAACAGATTCTGCAGGCTATTCTTAAATTAAAATTGAAACGAATATAAACGATCTGAGAGCTTGAAAAGGCTGGAACATTGAAGGACTTGGAAAATTTTGAGCCTCATTTTTTATCAGAAATCAAAAAATTGAAGTGTGTTTGACAAGCAATTCAGATTTCAATGTGCTTTCTTATGATACCTGTTGTTGTTTACTTAGAACAACAACAGACTTAGAAAATTTAGAACGCTGTACAATTTTAAGAAAATACACAGACTGCTAGAAACGGGTTTTTGCGGCGAGATCAGGCAAGCCCAATCTAATGGCACCTCATTTATCTCCCCGCAAAAGATATCCATTTGCCAAAATTGGGTTAACAAAAAAGTAGGGCTGTTATGAGTTCCTAATCCCCATTACATTGGGGTTAAAATACAGAGGTTCATTTCGAAGCAGCTCGCCAAAATATTGGTTTCTTAGCTGTTAGCCATCTATATATTAATCGCGTGAACACATGAGGCGGCATGTTTTAGAGGCATCACTGAGCAGCATCTTTTAACAGTACTACCGAAGGGCACGGTTAAGCGGTTGCTTAAGGTCATTGACCGATTAATGTTTCTAAAATCAGTGACCGAAAAATGTTAAAAAGGTCATTGACCGAAAAGTGTTGCCAAAAGGTTATTGACCCAGAATGTTGCTAAGAGTTCGTGTCAGCTACCAAAAAATGCTTTGCGGAGGAGCCTGTAGCCGAAATTTCTTTGATAAAGAAAATGACAATTGGTGTCGAAATAATAGTGTCGAAAAAATCATTGGCCGATTAGTTATTCAGAAAACAGTCTGTGCCCGAAAAGGTTTTGATACTGAAAAGTTAAAAGATCGAAATTGTGTCAAGACAGAGGGTTTGTGGCTGAAAAAAAATTGTTTTTGTATTTCCTTGTCAAAAAAAAATGTTGTTGATGAAAAATGTTGTCTTGAAAATTTGTGAAGGAAGAGTCACTCACCGAAAACGCCAAGGATCAAAAGGTGGATGATGGAAATTTGTTTTGTCAAAGCTTCACTGTACGAAAATTTTTTTAATACAGAAGAATTCAGCGAACAAAATTTGTGAAGTGTGAAAACCCCAAAAGGTGCCGTTGCAAAAACAAAGTTAGGTGCCAAAAATTATATATGACAAAACTGAGGTCTTGAAATAAATACAAATTTCATAGCTCTCAGTAGAGGACTTTTTCATATTAAGGGCTCTTACTAATAAATTATTGCATACAAAGTTTGACCGGTATATAATTCTCTTTAATTTTTTTGAGGAAATCTTGTTGGTGACCTTAGCCAGCCCTTTAACTCTGTTCTGTGTTTGTTGACTTCTTTAAAGGCTTGCCAACGATTCCTTTTTATGAGAACCGCTATTTATTGTTTCGCCCAAGATGTGTTTTTTCTCCTTTGAAACTGTTGTGTCTCTCCCGCTCTTTAGTTTATTTTTCTGTCTTTTTTCTGTTGGCGATCTTCCATTTTTCTGCTCTTTAAGTGCTTTCTCTATCTGCGTTATTTTCTTGCACTCAACTTTTGCTTTTTGCGCCTGCTCACTATCTCACTGTGCTTGTACTTTCTCTCTCTCTCTCTCTCATGATTTCTGCTTCTTTTTGCTGTCCCATTTTCCTTCATTCTATCTTTTCCGTTTTTTCTAGCGTTCTTTCGCTCAATTTCCTTTTTCTTTTCTTGAATCTTTTTCTTTTCTTTTTATATGACTGTTTTTGATTCATTTTTTGTTTCCTATTGTTTTTCGTTCAGTTGGTTTCTGATGTTCTTATGGTTTTTGTTGCATTGTATTCTTTCTATTCTTTTCTCTCTCATCAATTTCGATTTTTCCTCTTTTCGTTAATTCCCTTTTTTCGCTTTTCTCTCCCAGAATTTTGTTTTTTTTTCTTTTCCTTCACTGCTTTCAACCTTCTTTTGTTCTGTTTTTGTTTTTTTTTCGTGTTTTTAAATATATTTGCTATCCGACTCATTATATATTTCTTCTGCTATCGAGCTCTTTTTCTCCCTCTTTATAACTCATTCTATCTGTTTTGATTTTAATGCTCTGTGAGAACGTCTATTACTCTTAACTCGCGTAACACCTTTCTTTAATTCTCCGGTATATAATTCTCTTTAATTTTTTTGAGGAAATCTTGTTGGTGGCCTTAGCCAGCCCTTTAACTCTGTTCTGTGTTTGTTGACTTCTTTAAAGGCTTGCCAACGATTCCTTTTTATGAGAACCGCTATTTATTGTTTCGCCCAAGATGTGTTTTTTCTCCTTTGAAACTGTTGTGTCTCTCCCGCTCTTTAGTTTATTTTTCTGTCTTTTTTCTGTTGGCGATCTTCCATTTTTCTGCTCTTTAAGTGCTTTCTCTATCTGCGTTATTTTCTTGCACTCAACTTTTTGCTTTTTGCGCCTGCTCACTATCTCACTGTGCTTGTACTTTCTCTCTCTCTCTCTCTCTCTCATGATTTCTGCTTCTTTTTGCTGTCCCATTTTCCTTCATTCTATCTTTTCCGTTTTTTCTAGCGTTCTTTCGCTCAATTTCCTTTTTCTTTTCTTGAATCTTTTTCTTTTCTTTTTATATGACTGTTTTTGATTCATTTTTTGTTTCCTATTGTTTTTCGTTCAGTTGGTTTCTGATGTTCTTATGGTTTTTGTTGCATTGTATTCTTTCTATTCTTTTCTCTCTCATCAATTTCGATTTTTCCTCTTTTCGTTAATTCCCTTTTTTCGCTTTTCTCTCCCAGAATTTTGTTTTTTTTTCTTTTCCTTCACTGCTTTCAACCTTCTTTTGTTCTGTTTTTGTTTTTTTTTCGTGTTTTTAAATATATTTGCTATCCGACTCATTATATATTTCTTCTGCTATCGAGCTCTTTTTCTCCCTCTTTATAACTCATTCTATCTGTTTTGATTTTAATGCTCTGTGAGAACGTCTATTACTCTTAACTCGCGTAACACCTTTCTTTGACATATTTGGCTCTCTTCATTTTTCGCTGGTGTCTCCAAAGTAGTTTTGCAAAAAATTTCATTGAAACGATCGCATGTACACTGGTTATCACGAATAAGTTTTCAATGAGAATATCAATACTTGAAGTTTCAAGATAAGATGCATTCAGATTGCCTTTACGGACCTGCTAGTTATACTTCACTTTTGTGGCTGCCTGTTATTGTTAAATTTCATTAATTTGGATTAAACTGCATTGAGTAAAGTATTCCTTTTCTTTCATTTCGCAGTGTTTTACACTTTTAGGCACGAGGGATTCCGACAAGTGATGAAAACGTTGAACCTGTTGCTGCAAGCGTTGAAGCATTCAATTCTATAATGGGGAGCATTGTTGTTCAAAACTATGATATTGCAGAGAAGTCATTCCCTGTTGACAGATCACTCAAAGTGTTCTCCTTATTCTGTTGTCAGTGTCTGGACGATGATCTGCCATTCGTGGAACAATTTTCGTGGCTCATTAACGAGGTATAACTCATTTTCTTCCCCTTATGTGTTGAATAGTTCTGTCTCGTTTTACCCAAAATAATGATTCTACTTTACAGGGTATACCATATGCCAATAAATGAGGTTTAAAGCTTTTGGCATCGTCTCATCTTTTGCATAAGCATGGTTATAAATCAAAGTGTTGGAAGAATTTCAATGGTAGGATATATAATTTGTCATTATTGATTGCTCTGAAACGAAGTTTTTCGCATTTATACTAGTCATGCTGTCTTAATGCAATTTTTCGTCTGTCCTAGTTTTGGCGTTTTCTCATACTCATCCCCCTGAAGCCGCAGCTAGCTACTGAGGGAACCAATCCCTCGACAATGGTTTGAGAGCAATTTGCTAGACGTTAGTCGGTTTTGTTATTGTTCTTATCGCATATTGTTCTTCTAGTTCAATGATGATCAGCGAAAGTCGTATCGACATCGTACCTGCCAAGTGATTCTGAATGTGATGAGCACTTGTGCGGACAATGAAACGGAAATGAGTGATGACGTGTGGAACAAAATGAGGAGCATTCTCCTGGTCAGAAGTCGAGACAAGTCGCATGATGTGCGGCATCTTGCAGTCAAAGCTCTCATTTACTTTCAACCTCACGCTGAAGTAGATGAAGATGAGAGTAATGTGGGCGCAGCTGACTTGTCCCAGGCCATGAAAGCACTGGAGAAAGACGCAGTTGTCCAACGTATGATTAATTTACCTTTTTCGTTTTTTCTGCTCCAGTCCTTAGTCAGCTCAAAGAGAATATAACTCTAATGCCTCAATGCTCAATTAACTTTTGTTGAGAAAGGACTAAAACGCACTCTTGATAATTTATTGTCCGTGAGTTTGTTGATCTATTGGGCTGGGGGCTATATTTATGTTAAATAGCCGTGAAGCGATAGCGGCTATTATTGGTGACATCGTGATTTCTTACAATTCAAAGAATTTGAATTGTATTGGGACGCTGTCTTTATAACAGCCGCACAGCGGTAGCTGGGGCTATTATTGACCTTCTCTTGGTTTTTTAATAGCCGCACAGCGATAGCTGGGGCTATTATTGGCCTTCTCGTATTTTTTTTTACAATTCAAAGAATTTGAATTGTATTGGGGAGCTGTCTTTTTAACAGCCGCACAACGGTAGCTGGGGCTATTATTGACCTTCTCTTGTTTTTTTAATAGCCGCACAGCGGTAGCTGGGGCTATTATTGGCCTTCTCTTGTTTTTTTTACAATTCAAAGAATTTGAATTGTATTGGGGCGCTGTCTTTTTTACGACTCGAAGAGGAGTATTGGAGAAGTCCTTTTTTTTAATCAATTTTATTGGAGTGAATTTTGAAGCGGGAAATGAAAAAATTTGGAGTGATTTGGTTGCTGAACAAAATGAAGAGCGGAGCAAAAAAAGAGTGGTTTTTTGTTCATATTGCTGTTTTCTAGAGAGCGAGAAATTGAGGTGTGAAAAAAAATTCTGTAAGCGAAATTTTTTAGCACGTGCGGTATTTTAAAGCAGTTTTTTTAGTTTTTTGGTTTTGTATGGTTTGGTTATGATTTTCTTTAAATTTTAGGCTGGTTTTGGTAGTGATTTGAAGGTTTCTGGAAATATATATAAATTTTATGCTAATTCGGAGGTTTTTCATGTATTGTGCTGATTTTTGGGCTATTTTTTGCGACTTTTTGACTATTGTTTTTGTTATACTTCCTCAAATGGGCATTGAAAAGACCCCTTTTACTTGAGCAATTTTTAGATTACACGTGGCTACAGTTTTGTGGATATAAAGCTCTTTGTTGAGAAATATGACGAAAAATGGCGAAAATTGGAACTATTTTTCTTGATTTATTGCAGTTTGCGTTTTTTTCTGGTCTTTAGACAAGTTTCTTAGCCTATTATGGCGCTTGCCTACTGTTTTGCGAGCATTTGGATATCCTATTGGATGAAAAGAATTTCTTTTGAATTTATGTGCTTTTGTAATATTAAAAAATTTATTAACTTTTGCCAATTTTTTAGTCAAAGTTATTTGTAAGAGCTAATTTTTTCATGATTTGGCGTCAAGTATTTTAAAAAATTCTCATAAGTGGTTTTAGTGGGTACTATTTGTGTTGATGAAGTAAATTTGGCAGAGATAGTTTTTATAGTTTTTTCGTGATCTCAAGTTATGACAAAATTTGATCAGATTTTTTATTATATTTTAGATATTTTTTTTTACTTTTTGTATTATGGTTTTGTTTCAAGATAATCCTAAATTAGTGGAGGCACGTTTTTTCTGGTGAGTAGTTGGATGGCTTTTAAGTGGATTTCCACTTCGAGTCGTTTCCGGAATTCTTCCGGCTATGTTTTTTTTTAATCACTTTAGTTGGAGTGAATTTTGAAGCAGGAAATGAAACGCGTGAGAAATTTTAGTGGTTTGGGTGCTGAACAAAAGTGAAGAGGGGAGCGAAAAGAGAGTGGTTTTTTGTTTATTCCGCTGTTTTCGAGTTTTTATAGCATTTGGGGATGCCTATAGTCCAATTTTGTTGTTATTGATGCGTGTTGATGATTTTGATTTCAGTTTTGAGTCATTTTATTAAAGATAATTGAATAATTTTTATGAAGATTTCCGCGAAGATTTGATTTTTTTAAAATTTTTGCTGAAATCTTCTGATTCTGCTTTTTGCTACTTTTTAGTATTCTAGCTTTTGATAGGAACTTTTCTAGAGGTTTTAATGGAATATATTTAGAGCACTTTTCAATGGCAGATATTACTAACTTTTCTTAATCTCTTTTTTTTAATCAATTTTATTGGAATGATTTTTGAAGCGGGAAATGAAACGTGTAAAAAAATTTGGTGATTTTGGCGCTGAAAAAATCTGAAGAGTTGAGCTAAAAGGGAGTGGTTTTTGTTCATTCGGCTGTTTTTGAGAGAGCGAAAAAACTAATTTCTGAAAAAAATTTCTCTAAGCGAGCGAGTTTTTTCACGTGCAGCTTTTAAATGCAGTTTTTTCCAGCTTTTGATGGTTATGAAGTTTGATTATGATATTGTATTAGTTTTAGGCTTGTTTTGATAGGAATTGAAATGTTCAAGTACTTAATTTGACTTTACTGCTAATTTGGAGAATTTTGATCAGTTTTACTGATTTTTAGACAAAATTTAATAGTTTTTTGCCTGTTTTTTTTTGTTTTACTGCTTTAAGCGGGAATCGAATAGAAGCTTGTTACTTAGGGAATATTCAGATACCAATTGACTGTGTTTTATTGGTATAAATCATTTGTTTTCTTATTTTGGGTTACCAATTGACTAAGGTTCTCTTGATATCAGTTATTTTTTTCTTGGGAAATCGCGTAGAAAAATTGTAAACCATTTTTCTTATTTTTTGGAGTTTTTCTCTTTTTTTAAATCAGAAGTTTCCTAGCCTAATATGACTTGCCCATTGATTTGCGAACTTTTCCTTGCTCTAAGTGCAAAGGAACTTTACTCGGTTTTATGCTTCCTTGTACTGTTAAAAAAGCTCAATAAGTTTTTCGAGTTTTTTTGTTCAATTTGTGTTCGAATGTCGTTTCTATTCTTCCTTATTTTTATGGCATTTGTGGAGGTTCAGGGTTCACAATAGTTGTTCACATGAGGCAATTTCACTTTGATTTTTACAGTTTTTTCGATTTTTTGGATCGGATTTTTTTCTAAATGGTTTTCCCAATCCATTCAGAGTCCGTTCTTGGTCTAGTTTTCTGTTTAGTCAATGGAAATTCTTTGAATTGTACGCCAGGACTTGTCCTGCTATGCTTTTTATTTCGTCGTCGCAATTTTTATTACGAGCATATGACGTCACAACCACTTCAAATCTGCTTTTTGTTCATTCGTTCATGCGATTTTATTTGAAGTGCGTGTGTGACGTCATTTTTCGCTCTCAATAGTGCGAGTTTTTTTTTGTTCATTCGCGTGATTAATTTTTCGGTCACACTTGACTTACCTCACTCTCAAAATTGACTTCTCAAATTTGACTTTTATTTACTTTAATTCAAGGAGATGAGGTCAAGTGGGTGTGTGTCACTCTAAATGAAGGTTATTTGAGATCAGCTAATAGAGGCAGCAATAATTTATACAGATTTTTAATCAAAATATAACAGATCAGCCTTCAATGAAAAGACGAATTTTTTTGGTCTGTCTTTTTTACTGTTTTTTTAGACTGCCGATCTACGAATCTATTGCGGCAATTTTCTGACAATCTGCCAGCTATGTTTACAATTCAAAGAATTTGAATTGTTTTGGGGTGCTGTCTTTAAAGATCTGTTCACACATTCTCATGATTTTTGATGTCAAATTGGAGTATTTATTTGGTCACGCCGAAACAGGAAGTTGAGGGAAAAAATGAGTGATTTTGTGGCGTGAATTCTTTTCCTACTAACTTCAAATTAGAGCGAGAAAACGGTGTTTGAACAAAAATTCGCTTTTTCGCTAGTGGTTTCTTGTTCACATGCGGCAATTTCACTTTGATGTTTACTGTTTTTTTCGATTTTTTGGATGGTATTTTTTCTAAATGGTTTTCCCAATTCGCTCATAATCCGTTCTAGGTCTAGTTTTTTTGTCTAGTGAATGAAAATTTTTGAATTTTACGTCAGGACTTGTACTGCTATGTTTTTTTAAATCGTCGTCTCCATCGATGATTCTTGCGACCTGACTTCTTGGAATGGACTTTTTCAATTTCAGTGATTTCTACTGCTTTGTAGTTAAAATTTGTGTGTGTGTGTGACGTCATTTATTCTGCTTTTAGGTCAATTGCGTGACTTACCTCACTTAAAAAATTGCTTCTGAACTCGCTTAGTGAACTTTTAATTTTACGAACATTTACTGGTTAAAGGTCAATAGTGTATATGCCCGAATTCTTGAGTATTAGAATCTTGAGTTTTTTATTTCGAATAACAATTTTGGATAGCTCCATTAGGGTTTTTCTTTATAGAGCGTATGTCTCTCATAAAAATGACAGTCCGAATCTAACCAAAAAGTCTAGTGGTCTATTAAAGGACTGGTGGTCAATCTGTCTATCTTATCTCTTTAGTTGTTTCAATTCATGGAAGGCCACAAGCGTCTATCCTGGCTATTTTCCAGCGATCTGCAGGCTATGTTATATTTTATTTTTTGGATGGTTGATATGTTAAATCAATATTTTCGAAATGTATTGTTATAGCTGCGAAGCTGTAAGCTGAGCGTAGCTATATTGCGGTGCTCTTGGTTTTTTTGTTTCGTCGTCTGACGCTCTTTTTTCGTTTTACATTTGTTCACACAGCAAAGCTGAAAAAGTCAAATTTTCTGAATTACTTCTTCCTCTCATGAAATGCATTTGAGCGCGTGACGTCATTTCTCACTCGCTTTAGCAAAAGTTTTTAGGTTATTTGCGTGATTAGAATTTGATCATACGTGACTTACCTCACTCAATAAAATGACTTTTGCACTTTAAAACTTAAGTTTAATTTGAATTGGTTTAAGGTCAAAGGAACTCATATGTGCAGTAAAGGTCCCTAATAAAAGGCTTCTGCGGAATGAATTTCAACAAGCTTAATTAATTTATCGATGAATGTTTTTTACCAAGTTTTTTGAGCGGCGTCGATTTTTCAATTTAGATCTGTATCTGTTTCTATCTCTATTATATGGCACGCAGGTCTATTCTTTCGCAGCTATTCCGACAATATGCCGGCTATGTTCTGGAACTGGCACTCTCAGATTGTATCTTTTTGTAGGAATGGTTTCTGATATTTGCATAGTGATGCACGCCTTGAAACGTTTTTGAGCTGTCAAATATCACGGTTTCTGATAGGGCAGAAATGTTAAGCATCATCATTTTCAGTGGGCATTTTTTGTGAAAAAAGTGGTGCTCAGTGACAGTTGTATGAATCGCAGCTTTGGGATATTAGAAATATAGGAACAAGGAGGCTCTGCAATGTGCAAATGGATATAATGTTGCGTCCCCTTTCTTTCGCTTTCTGCGCTGAAGAGTTTAGAATAGTCAGAAACCAAAAAATTGGCAGCAAATTTTATTTGATGTAATTGATGAAACACAGGACAGGAACAATCTTTCTTTCATCCACGGCGTAATCTGCTAAAATGTATAGAGAGATACAGATCATCACCACATTATTGTGATGAAAATAAGAAAAAAAGCACGCCTTCGAGTTATGAATTTGTGTATCATCCTATCCTATATATTAAACGCGTGAGCTCTAAAGTGGGACAAAATTTTTTCATGTTTAAGGGGCCGCTCGAAGCGCATGTTTAAGAGCCGTATTGAGCAGCATGTAATCTAATTTGGGCATTGCAGAACAATTATTTGATCGCGTTTTTAAAACTGGACATTAGATGCTGATGGTAGACATGATAAAAGACTACTTCTTAAAGCAGAAGTACGTAACTAAGAGAAACGGACCCTACTTTTGGACAAAAAAATTGAAAACCGTTTCATACACGACAACGGCTGAAGAAAATAGAAAGAGAAAGGCGTAAAAACTTCAATTTTTTTTTAAAATAGCTTTGGGTCTGTTGTTTTTCTAAGACCAAAAATCAAATGCACTCCAAAAATAGTTTTTATTTTGGAGGGAACTTTAAAATTCAACTTAAAGAGAAGCAAGAAATGCAGTTTACATGTATTCTACTTTTGTCAAGATTGCAACTATCATATGCAATTTAAGGCTAAGCAAGAATTGTAATAGCAAAAAATTGGTCTTCTTATAATTGGCCTGCTTTGGCTAAGATATCAACTTAATTTTTACTTTAAGCTTACTAACATCAGGCTTACTTTTGTCTTTAATTGATGCTTTCAGTTACTTCTTCATTGAAGCGCATTCCAGATGGAGAGCATTAACTGATCATTTTTGGTTAATAGAGTACATTGCGAAATTGGCCATAAAGTTAAGTTGTTGAGAGTAAGAACTCTCAGCGGAGAATAAAATTCGAGGAAAACAGCCAAAAATGTTTAAATCCTAAAATAAATAGAGCAAAAACGTTCTAAATTTGTTCAGGCCTAATTCTGGGCTAATTGTGGTACCTTTAAAATTTGGATGGAAATAGGAAGCGGTGACGAACTAAAAGATTTCTTTGTTTTTTGTTTGTTTGCAATCACTTCAGTTTTTTGGAAATTATGCATTGGCAGCTTACAAGGACTTTATATGAATGAACGTCATTTAAAAACTGAATGAATTACATGTCATATGATTCTGGTGGAATCCGGAACTTGTAAATGAGTTGCTTTTTGACATTGTTTTCTGAGTTTCTAAACGTCAATTTGAAATGGAATGATTCGACTGTAAAAAGAGCATCAGTTAAATATTTTCAGAATCAATTATTAAATCTTTGTTAATGGTTTAAATAAAGGGTATCTAGTTCTTCACTGTTCATTTTCTTCGTCGCTGACATTGATTGGTTCGCGAAGTAAATTAGCTTTAAAGATTGAAAAGTTTCCCAATTACAAAAATTACTAGGAAATATCTGAATTTCTTCGCAAATTTTTTTTAAAAAACGGCCGAATTGTTATTCTTGAGCACTATAATAAGAAATGGAGGCATAAATAACCCTCACCTAGTTGTATGAAGAATAATTCATCAGTTTTTTTGGCGATTATTTTGGACATTTTTGGACAAAATGAGCAAAATTATCTGATTTTGCGCGAGTGATCATGGAAAATTTCACGTATGTGCAATTCTTAAAATTTTTTCTTGATTCGTTCATCCTAACCATGTTTTTGTTTGTTAAAATGTCAAACAACTCATAGCTGAGGTATAGTTCATGATCAATATTGAGTCTTTTCCGGAGTTTTACTGTTTCATATAGTGGAAAGTCAGTTTTTCATTTCAATTGTACGGAGGTTTGTTTGACCCTCCCCTTCAGCAGGAGATCTCAAATTTTCCTACCCTTGGAATTACGTGAGGAAAACCAAATAACAGATCAATGTTTTCAACAAACGTTATGAAAAAAGAAGCAAATTTCACAAAAGGCAGAGAAATTACATTTTGAAGTTTCCTGAAGTGTTTAGAGAATTTCACTTTTAGAGCTTGCTTTTCTCCTTGGCGTGGAATCGGCTGAAATCCGAAAGACGATATTGTCATCGGCGTTGGTGAATAATAACACAATGCTCAAATGTCTGACAAGACACTGTAGAGATGTGGACATGGCTTGTCGTGCAGTTGCTCTGAGAAGGCTCTCCCAGTCAGTGTCTATCAACGCATTGTCATTTCAACAGAGGGTCGACATACTTACAATTGCCTTCAGAAATTCAACCCACCGTTAGTACAGAAATTCAACCGCCGTTCGTTGCACTTCAATCCGCAAATATTGCTCAAATTTGTTCATTTTTCCGCAATTATGTTTGCATTGAGCATTGATTGCTATATTGAGTGAAGCTTTAGTTGCACTACTTTTGATGGTCAATAATTAGCGGTGTGTAGATTACGATGTGCTTGCTTAAAACAATATGTAATCATCATGTTTTGCAATTTAGCTGCTATGGAAGCTGCCGTCAAGAGTCTAATTAACGGGTGGCTATCACAAGTAGGAAATTGCATCGCTGACTTCCTAAAAGTTGTCGACCCCATTTGCAACAAAGAGATATGCTCCCAACTGGTCGAAATCATCTTCTTGTCACTCCCATCTGCAAAAGAAGCTGTTGACTGCTTTGACCTTCTCAATGAACAGTAAGGCCCCAGCTTTTCCCAATAAGCTACAACCAAAGATAGTCGCACGCTATTCGTTTGATAGCAGTTCGTCCGATATTAGTGGGTTATGTTATACTGAAAACTGACTATATTTATTATTTGAATGCTTAACTGCTTAACACATCATTTATGATGTAATTTGTAATAGAGGTGAACAGTAAAAGCAGGTCATAATGAAGTGCGACTGAAATGTTTCTCTCGATATGTAATTGACAGATTGAGCGCGAACTTAAACTTGTGAGCAAGAATTGTGATCTACGTCGTTGTAAACCGTCGTGTGATCTATGTCGTTTTTGTGGACAAGGATTAGGTGATGTTCGAGGCTTTAGACGCAATGATGAATTTAGTTGTATCCTGTCTTTAGGAAGCTTTTGGGCGATCAATGGTGCACTCCAGAGAACGCGTTCCAGTGGCTGGAGCTGCTCAAATTTCTCAAGAAACACAACCAGACTGAATTGTTAGAAAGCAACCTGCCAAATGTCACTGAGTTCTCCAAATTTCTGGCCATGTTAGTACCAGATTTGGCTGTATACATTGAGCTCTCGGATGGTTTGGTTTAGGATTGAGCTTTGAACAATGACAACCAGTTGAAAGCCGTGCCAATTGTTCCGACTCATCTTAGAAGGGGAAGAACTATATGCTCAACTGGTTTTTTATTCTTTCAGTAGAGATTTGTTAGGGGTATCATTAGAAAGCCCGTGCAGCGTAGAATATATAATTAAAGAGTTCTTTGAAATTTGTTCTTTCCAAGCAGTTATCGAAGTTTAAAAATTAATGAACTTTCGCATCGTATCCGTTGTTTCACGTTTTCCGTATTTTTTATTCACTTTATCGATTTTGAATTTGTTAACAACAATGTTACTGTTTTTACCTATTAAATTAGAGGATAGTTGCTGAACTGTTCGTTCCGTAATTTTCCAAAATTTATTCAAAAATGGTACCAATAATGGAACTATTTAGTTTGATTAAATTTGCCGGAAGTAGTGACCTGAACAAAACTGGAGACACAATTCTGAGTAAACTTCAAAGAGCCGTAATTTACTTCCGCTTCCTATGATAGTGTTATATAATTATAATCTTGCCGGTTTTTCGCTATTTTAAAACGATGATTATCTAGAATATCATTTTTTTTTTTGACATGTTGAATCTTTCTTGATTTCGGTAAAATTTGGAACAATTACTTGTTTTTAATGAAGTCCAGCAGTATCAAGGCTAATTTTCTACCATTCTGATTTTATTGGGGCGATATTCTGTTCAAAAAATTTTTGAGCTTTTTTTCTCTGTTAATTATAGACCAGAATGATTTCCTGAACCAGAATGAATTTAAAGTATGAACATATATTAAATCTTCAGACTGCTTTTTTGCTTTCACAAGGTGTTTTCGTAAACTTTAAATTCTTTTGTTTTGCCCGCATTTTTCTTTTTTCAGTGTCATGACCTTGTCTCAGTAATAAGTTCCAGTCAATTTTCAACCTATATTATGCTTTCATTTGATGCGCAATGGCTCTTGTGACTTTAAATATTTTTTAAAAGAAATCAGTGATTTTCGATTGTTGCTGATTATTTGTTTTCTTTCAACTTTAGCTAAGTCTCAGCAAAAAAGGTGGCATTCTTTTTAGTGAACGAAAATTTAGTCCTTATAGCTGTTTTTTATCGTAGGAATTCATGGCTTTGATATCACGAGGATTTTTGGAGATTCGCCCATTTTAGAATATTTTTTGTCATGACACATTGTTTTAATGAAAGGTCTGTGGTTTTGAAAAAAAAGCGCAGTTGAATATGTTTAAAGTTTTTTTTTCAAGGTTTTAAGAATACTATGTGGTTTTAACGGCTTTGAGATCGTTTTCTTGCGAAATAAAATTCAGTTTTTGGCTTCCTCTGGAAGTATAAATGAATTTTTCTAATTTCAATTGTTGATAGCTAATGGTTTTGAGGACCTTGAAAATGTGAGCTCTTTGATCTCTTGTTCATTTCTTATGTCAACTTGGTCTCATTAGTTAAAGGGACCATCCACTTTTTGGTGAAGCAAACACTAATCTCTTTTTGTTTCGACTGATGGTTTCACCGCCTTGACACTTGTCAACGATTTTGGTCGTTCTTTTTGTTACGTATTTTGCATACTCCCTCTAAAGTAAACGCCCATTGATGTTCAAATGTGACCCAATTGACCTCTTATAATCTTTTCAGTTGCTAGCTTATGGCGTTAATGGCTTCAACACTATTTTCGCAAAATTGTTTCTGCATTTTTGAGATTTGCATGCACATATTGGTAATTTATAGCCTTATGACTTAGTCTCGACTAATGATAATACAATTGACATCCGGAGGGTTTAGACGTTAATCTACCTGGTTCTTATTAGTTGAAAGTTTATGAATGTTTGATTGGTTTGAAAGAATCAGTAAATTGTCGCACACTACCGTCAAAAATTTTATTTTTGCATTTTACCACAAATTTGTGCTTTACCAAAAAAATTTATGTCTAGATCTTTGTCCATTTTTAGGTCTTTATTTACTTGACAGAGTACCTTAGTGATGGGTCCCATTGACTTTGAAGAAAAGCCCAATTGAACTTAAGTAAAGTTCTGAATTAATAACTCATTGTTTTTAATAGCCGCACAGCGATAGCTGGGGCTATTATTGGCCTTCTCTTGGTTTTTTTATTTAGTCGTCATGATTTGTGTTACGACCATATGACGTCACAACCACTTCAAATCTGCTTTTTGTTCATTCGTTCATGCAATTTCATTTGAAGTGCGTGCGTGACGTCATTTTTCGCTCTTAGTGGAGCGAGTTTTTTTCATTCGCGTGATTAAATTTTTGGTCACACGTGACTTACCTCACTCTCAAAAATGACTTCTTCACTTAGAAATTAACTTTTATTTACTTTAATTCAAAGAGATAAGGTCAAATGGGTGTGTATCATTCTAAATGAAGGTTATTTGAGAGCAGCTAATAGAGGCAGCAAAAACTTATACAGATTTATAATCAAAATATAACATATCAGCCTTCAATGAAAAGACGATTTTTTTGGTCTGTCTTTTTTTACTGTTTTTTTGAGACTGCAGATCCACGAAGCTATTGGGGCTATTTTCTGGCAATCTGCCAGCTATGTTAATGGCTTGGACGCCGTTTTGTCCCAAAGTTTAATTGAACTTCTGATTTCTGCATCTACTGTATATTTTAGGTATGTATATTTTTACGTAAGTTTTTGTCCCGCATTTTAGTAAATTTAATTGTTTGTATTTATAGGTCATATCATGAATACCGACATGTCTCAAGGGCTTCCTGTGCAGGTTTAAATGAACATAAATTAGTTGATAGCTATTGGTTTTTTACTTGAAAATAAATTATTCTGTGCCCTTTTCTTTGTTCTTTTTGTCAGTCTTACCTCGTCTCGTTAAGGACCTGTCCCATCTTTTCTACGGAGGTTCAAGTTATTTTTTTTCTAGTGCTGTTTGGAATTTTATCAAATTTTATTAGATGGTGTTTTGACTTTGTTATTAAGTGTTTGTAAAAGAATAGACATACGTTTTGGTCCTTATTAACGTTTGTTTGTTAAGTAGTTGATTATTTGTTGTATCCTAGTGTCATCAATGGCAGGTGTCATTGGCTCTCTAATTCGGTATTATTTAGTTCACTCTCAATACTGCCTTGTTGTTCGATTGGCTTCCCAAGGAGATGCATAAGAGTCTATCTAGTATTTTTAGTTGATGGTAATGAGTTTCCACCTTTTTTATTGATTTTGCAGATTGATCAATTGATCACCGAGTCTCATTAAAGACAGGGCCCATCTACTTGGTGTAGTATCCATCTATGTAGGGCCCATCTACATCTAATGAAGTAGCAGTTGATTTGTTTATCTGATGCTTTTTTGACCTTGTTATTGTTTTTTTTAAAAAATAGATATTGAGTTTGACTGTAATTGTTTTTGTCGTTTTTTTCTCTCGTAGTCTCGATAATTGCAGGTCTCATCGGCTCTGCTATGTGGCATAATTTAATTCTTTTTTATATAATGTTGCTTTGTTTTATTCTATCAGAACAGTCTCGAATTTGCCATTATTTAATTTTTTAAGTGGTTTGCGTCTAAAACATTTATTTACACATTTATATTTTCAAACAGTATGTATATTTCTGAAGTTTTTGGCTCCCGCATTTTAGTAAATTTAGTCAAAATCTGGATGAGCCGGGCCGAAAGATTGTCTGAAAGCAATTATATTACCTAGCCCCCTTGTTTTGGAAAAGTTTTCGATCTGCTGCAGCATCACCAGATAATGAAATGGTCAATTTTGCGATGGGACTCGAAGAAGAGTATTTTATTAGAAGAGTTTTTATTGCTGCGACGGTATACGCTGAGTATATACGTATTGCAATTTTTGCGGCTTTAGGACTCGGAGATGAGTACTTTTTTTAATCGTTTTTTAATAAAACGAAGAGAGTAATGATGCCTAATTTTACGACTGGAACAGGAGATAAGCAATCTACAAGGTTTTGCAACTCCATAAATCGTTAAATTGGCGTGCTTTTGAAATTTTGAAGGGGTGTAGTTGTTTTTTTCCACATTTTTGGATTTTATAGAATCGTAAACCTAATTTAACAAGTTCTGATTGTGATCGCACCGAAAAAGAAAGTGAATCAAATATTATTCTTGAAGAGAATCTCATTTTGCTAGGCGGGCAAGAGTTTCGTTGTAGCCGAAATACACAGTGTAGTGTCCTCTTGGATTTTAAGGGGAAGTCTACTCGCAATTCAGAATTCTCCAACCGCGTGCCTGTTCCGTGACTTTGCGATACTTCACAACTAGAATGTGGATGGTCCCAGCTAAGTCAGAAGAGCGGGTTCCGTGCAGGTCTGCCAGAATGATGAGTCATTGAATGAAACAAGATTTTAGATCTGTCAGTTAGTCCTGGTACTCAGAATTTTCAGGGAGCGTAGTTTTTCAGCTGCTTCAGCCTTGTTTCCCAAAAGATCAGCCATAATATTGCGTTGCTTTAAGTTTTTTGTGCATTTTTTCTTGAAATACTGAAATTATCATCAGAGATAATCTCCGTTGAAATGAACAAAACTTATTGGTGGTAATATTTTTATTTTCAAAAAGGTTGTGTTGCGCAATCGTGTTCCCTTTTCTCCTCGTTTGTGCAATTAAGATTAGAGAATGGTTTCAAACGTTGGCCTTTTCGCGTATTGTTTTCGATAAGGTTTTTAGTCGGCGAAATAAGGAATAAGGACCTTTATTTTGATCTGGCAATGGTTTTCTGTGATTTTTTAGTAAGGGAGTTCATATTCAGATAATCGTAGATTTTTAGGGACGGTACTGTGATTCTTATTAAAGCCGTGTCAGCAATTCCAGGCGGCTATTATTGCGCTCCTAATTTTTACAATTCAAAGAATTTGATTTTTATTGGGGCGCTGTTTTTTTTAAGATGTGTTCACACATTTTTCAATGACTTTGATCTTTCAAAATGGGATAAACAAGTAAAGCCCAGCGGGCATTAAGTTTCATTACAGGCCCACAGTGGGCTTCCGTAGTCCTTCAAGTGCTTAGAGTGGTGCAGCTGCTGGGATAGCCTTAATTTAAGGTTAAAAGGTCATTTTTAGGAGTTTTTACAATTCAAAGAATTTGATTTTTATTGGGGCGCTGTTTTTTTTTAAGATATGTTCACACATTTTTCAATGACTTTGATCTTTCAAAATGGGATAAACAGGTAAAGCCCAGCGGTCATCAAGTTTCATTACAGGCCCACAGTGGGCTTCCGTAGTCCTTCAAGTGCTTAGAGTGGTGCAGCTGCTGGGATAGCCTTAATTTAAGGTTAAAAGGACATTTTTAGGAGTTTTCGGGCTCAAAATGGTGCAATTTTTCATGTTTTTCGTGATTTTTTGAGTGTTTTACTTGAGTAGTCTTAGGTTGAAGTTTTTGAAGGTTGATGAAGGCATTTTGCGGGACGAAATTACTTGTTATGACCATTTTATGAGATATTTGTTTTGGTACTACAAATACAAACACGCAAAATGATAGTAATTTTTGCAATTTTTTCAAGTTTTTTGAAAATTTTTTTCATTTTTTGAGTTTATCCAGCTTCAGCGGCCAGGAAATCGTCTTTAAGGTTTGATAATAGGGCACTGTATAGGTTCTAGTAATATTGGATTGGTTTTAACATTTTGATGTCTCGAAATTCGGCATTTTCTTTTGATAAAGTCAGCAATTTGTTTCTAAAGTTTGTCATATGATATTTGTCCATTCTCAAGTGCCCGAAAACCGATTCCACGGTCTGATAAAAAGTTACTGCATGGTTGTTAGTTTCAGTGGATTTGTTTTCAACAATTTGACCTTTCGAATTTTATAAATTTTTTGATGGATTGGTTTTAACATTTTGATGTCTCGAAATTCGGCATTTTCTTTTGATGAAGTCAGCAATTTGTTTCTAAAGTTTGTCATATGATATTTGTCCATTCTCAAGTGCCAGAAAACCGATTCCACGGTCTGATAAAAAGTTACTGCATGGTTGTTAGTTTCAGTGGATTTGTTTTCAACAATTTGACCTTTCGAATTTTATAAATTTTTTGATAAAACTTGCAATTTTTTAGTTTTTTCAAAACATTTGTCTTTTATTCAATTTTTCTTGGCTTAGTAGCCAGGTAACCTCATCCAGGGTTTGATAGTATGTTATTAAATAGTTGCTAGGGGAAAGTGAACTGTTTTCAACACTATTAGAACGAATTTCTATTTTTTGAAAGTCGAGATTTTTTCAAAAAATTATTGGCTATCGATCTTTGAGCCAATAAATTTTTTAAGGCATGGAATTGGGTTAATGGATAGCCTGTAGAAACACAGAAATGATTCTGAAGATAATAATATCACGATTTTCAGCAACATTTTGTTAGAATTTGTAATTGATTTTAAAAAATTCGGTCATTTTTGTGTTAATCGATCTTCAAGGGCCAATGAATTTTTTTCAGGTCAAGCAGATATAATACTGGACCATTTTCAGGAAGGAAAATTGGTCTTGAACGTATTTTTGAAATAGATATATTTGAAGGGATGAAATTTTGTCTTAAGGGTTAAAAGCTAAAAGAGTTATAGCAATGAGTATTTTTTGTTTTGTTTGTTTGATTGTTTTAGTTTCTCAATTTTTTAGATGATTTTGTTTGTGTTTTGGCTTGCATTGTTCAATTGATCTTCTGATCAGGTAAAGTTCTTCTAAGTTTTTCATTCAATTCTTTGAATTGTATTTCAAGACTTGTCTTGCTATTTTTTTTAATTCATCTAACAGAATTTTTGTTTCGTCTTACCGTGACGTCATTTCTGCTTTTAGGTCAATTGCGTGACTTGCCTCACTCATAAAATTGATTTCCGAATTCACTTATGGAACTTTAATTTTTATGAACATTTACTAGTTAAAGATCAATAGTGTGCATCTAAGTGGTGCCAATTACCCTAATTCTTGAGTATTAGTCTGAGTTTTTGGTATCGAATATCAATTGTGAGAATGCTCTTTTAGGGCTTTTTCCTTATAAACCGTGTGTGTCATTAAATTGACAGTACGTATCTAACCCTAAAAATCTAATGGTCTACTAAAGGACTTTTGGTCAGTCTGCCTATCTTGTTTCTTTAGTTTTTTCAATTCATGGAAGGCATCAGCGTCTATCGCAGCTATTTTCTGGCAATCTACCGGCTGTGTTTTTCTTTGCTCTTTGGTTTTTATCGGTAATCCATTTGGTTTTTTTTCACAAACTCAATCCCAGAAAGCCCAGAAACTCAATTTTTCAGTCCCAGAAAGCCCTCTCAAGTAATTTATGAGTCATTTAAACGGTTTTTCGTCTGGAATTTTATCTCATTTTTCTCATCAATAAGTTATATTGTTTACTATTTGAAATGTTTTAATTATTTATTTTTTTGTTCATGCCTGACATTTGTGCTACTTTTAAGCGCTGAAACGTCATAACTGACTGGAGACTAGATATAGGCGGATATATATTGCATTTTTGACTGACGACGAATTTGAGTAGAACAAAGAATTGAGTCTTTACGTTGGAGTCATTCAGTGGAGTTCTTTTAGAGTACTCTAATCTATCGAGAATCTCCATTTTTTAAAGCTGCGAAGCTGTAAACTGAGCGGAGCTATATTGCAGTTCTTGATTTTTTTTTTACAATTCAAAGGATTTGAATTCTATTGGGGCGCTGTCTTTTTTTAAGATCTGTTCACACATTTTCATGATTTTTGAAGTCAAATTGGAGTAGTGATTTGGCCACGCCAAAACACAAGTGAAGCGAAAAAAACGAGTAGTCTTGAGCCGAGAATTTTTTCGTTCTAATTTTAAAGTAGAGTGAGAAAGCGGTGTTTGACCTAAAATTCGCTTTCTCGCTAGTGATTTTTTTTATAGCTGCGAAGCTGAAAGCTGAGCGGAACTATATTGCTATGCTCTTGTTTTTTTTTGTTTTATCGTCTGACGCTCTTTTTCGTTTTACCTTGTTCACACAGCAAAGCTTTTCCTCTCACTAACAGCGTTTGCGCGCGTGACCTCATTTCTCATTCCCTCTCTAGCAGAGGTTTTAAGTTCATTTGCGTGATTAGATTCTGATCATAAGTGAATTACCCCACCTAATAAAATTACTTTAGCACTTTAAAACTTAGTTGAATTTGGATTAGTTAAAGGTCAGAGGTGCAGTAAAGGTCTCTAATAAAAGGCTTCTGCGGAATGAATTTTAACAGGCTTTGTTAAGTTTTCGCTGAATGTTTTACCTATCTTTTTGAGTGGCGTCATTTTTTTAAATCTAGATCTGTATCTGTTTCTATCTCTATTGTACGGCACGCAAGTCTATTCTTTCGCAGCTATTCCGGCAATCTGCTGGCTATGTTTTTCAATTTTTCGGAAAATCATTCTGTTCCAAGTTTATGGATCTTTATGAGTCAGTGAAACTTTTTGAAGCTTGAAATAGGGGTACTGGATAGTCTCTTGAAACAATGAATTGGTTTTGCAGATTTCAATATCTTGAATTTTAGCAAGATTTTGCTACAATTTGCGATGTTTTCAAAATTTTTGAATGTTTGTCCTTTTTTGAGTTTAACGATCATTACTGGCCAACTGAATTTTCTAAGTTTTGCAGATGGGTTTCTTGTTCACATGCGGCATTTTGACATCAATTTTCTGTCTTTATATTTTTTTATGTTTTTCTATGTTTTTGCAATTCAAAGAATTTGAATTGTATTGGGGCGCTGTCTTTTTTAAGATCTGTTCACACATTTTCATGATTTTTGAAGTCAAATTGGAGTAGTGATTTTGGTCACGCCGAAACAGGAAGTAGAGCGAAAAAGCGAGTGGTTTTGCGGCGGGAAATTTTTTTGCTCTTAATTTAAAGTAGAGCGAGAAAACGGTGTTTGAACAAAAATTCACTTTCTCGCTAGTGGTTTTTTGTTCACATGCGGCAATTTCACTTTGTTTTTTCGATTTTTTTGATCGGATTTTTTTCTAAATGTTTTTTGCAATCCATTTATAGTCCGTTCTAGGTCTTGTTTTTTGTTTAGTCAATGAAAATTCTTTGAATTGTACGTCAGGACTTGTCCTGCTATGTTTTTTTGTTTCGTCGTCTGACGCTCTTTTTCGTTTTGAATTTGTTCAGACAGCAATGTTGAAAAGGTCAAATTTTCTTTCTTCCTCTCACTAAGGGCGTTTGCGCGCGTGACGTCATTTCGCATTCTCTCCCTAGGAAAGGTTTTAAGATCATTTGCGTGATTAGTTTTGATCCTACGTGACTTACCTCACTCAATAAAATGACTTTTGCGCTTTAAAACTTAAATTTAATTTGAATTAGTTCAATGTCAAAGGAAATTATATGTGCAGTAAAGGTTCCCTGTACTAATATTTTTTTTTTCAATCTGTAATGTTCTTACTTTTCTCTCTCTTTAGTCATTGCCAACGCATTGGAGAGACCGATATTGAGGACGAATTGATCAACAGAACTTTTGTGGCTCAGCAGTTCCTGGACATCGTTGGATTACTCGATTTGTCCATGGATGAAGTTGGAAGGTTAGTCTTTGCGTACTGATATTTGCCCATTGATGTTTTTCTGACATCCAGGAACTCGCATAAATTATTTGTTCGTTAAGGAAAAACGTGGTGAAAGTACTGGAGTGTAATTTGAAAAATGTGAGAAATAACGAGTATTCACGACTGGTGGAACAGGAAATGCAATTGCTGCGAACACTTCTTGGCAAGCAGAAATTTGTCCATTCCACTTTGGAAGTTATCAACGAACTGCGCTTCCCTTTGGGCGGTGTAAGTAGCGAAGCCTACGATCTGCACAAGAGCTGCTCAATCAATCAAACGAAGGATCAAACTAAAGACACTACAACAGCTGTTGGTTGGGGCGCTGTAGAGAAAAGTGCAGCAGGTGGGAATGGCACAACAATGGAACTTGATGCTGAAGATATGGAGACTAGTGTCTTGAGAGAGCACCAATTTCAGGTAAAATTTGACCGCCTCATCGATGTTTCACTAAAGGACTTCTATACCACTACGGTTATGTTTAATTGCTCTCAAATGAATTTTGAAGTTAATTGCTCTGAAACGAAAATTGTCGCAATTATATTGGCCCTGTGATCTATTTTTATGCCATTATTCCATTGGCCAAATTTTAGCCTGACACTGGCTTTAAAAAAAAACAGCGTAAACAAGTAACGCCCTGAGGGTATTAAATTCTCAGAGCCTTTGGGCATACCGGACTGTTTTCAGGAGACAATTTCATAGTGTGAAGGGCGGTTTCTAGAGTATAACCCCCCCCCCCTCCTCGCACTTCGAAATGAATTAAGCATCTTTAATTAACTGTTAATAGCCATTGTTTGTTACAGCTGAACAAGTTGAGAGTGGAGATAATCAAACAGCGAGACATTATGGATGCATGTGTGGCTGAGAGAGACTTCCTGAAAGCACAAGAGGAAAAGGAAGTGCTCACCAGTCTAGAGAAAGAGAAGGACACTCTGCAGGAATCCATAAATAACTTGAAAAATGTCAAGTCCAGAGCCGATAAAGCAAACGTACCGGATACAGCAAATAGCAATGAAGAAGCTGAGAATAAAAATAAGGAGGACGCTGCCATGCTTGACGAAGAAATGAGACCAAGTCAAAACAGAGAGAATGCCGAAGAGACGGTACAAAATCATTTGACCTTTTAACAGCTGCTCTATAAAGTTATGGAAACGGCTAATTTGCGACAACTATTGGTCTTAAAGTCTCCTATTTTCACATTTTTGGAACGAACGAATACAAAATTTAAAGCAACTATTTCGGTTCTGTTACCATTTTTATGCTTGATAGATTTTTCGTCTGACACTTTTGACCTCTTCGTCCACCTTTTCGTCCTCAAAAACAAGATAAGCAGGTGATGCTTTGATGGCAGTAAGACGTAAGATCATGGTGAGGGAACTTTTTTGCCGGTTGGGTCCCTCCTCACTCCAACACTCCTCATGGCATTGTGCCTCTAACCCCGCTCACTGGACCTCCGCACCACGACCACCAAATGCTAGCCTCCTTCGCTAAGGCTGGGTATCTGGGAGCCAACTGTCCGCCTGTTGTTTGAGGGCATTTCACCCGACATTAATGCGTTTTATTCAATCTATTACACTTTTTTTATTTTCTCAGTGTCGCCTGCATGTCATCTTCCTGAAAGAACATCGAAAGTGCGCTTGTTTCCGTAAATAACGTTTTTAAGAACTAACCTGGTTTCAAATTAAGTAGCAGGACATTGTAATCGTATTTGAAAAGTTTATATACAGCTATTTGAAAACCTCAAAAACGACGGGTTGTTAAGAGACGCATAGCAAATTTGAGTTTAGATATTTTAATATAAATCGATAGCATAGATGCTAAAGATCAACTTGCTTTTTTAGCGAACCGGTTTCTTCATTTAACTTGAAATCATTGAATAATAAACGGCGAAGAAGCTAATATTAAGATCTGTTCACATTTTTTTGTCCAAGCCAGAGGTCAAAACTTGATGGCGATTTTAGTCAGGTAGAAGATGTAACACGACCAAAAAATGGAGTAGTTTTCATTTGTGAATTTTAGAGTTGTTTCACATGGAAAATTTAAACTTGTTTTTTCAGCTAAATCGATTTTTGTGAGGAGTTTTGTAGATTGTTTCCAAGGGCTATCCAAAAGTCGGTCAAGGTCCAGTTTGTCTTTGCTTTTCACTCAAATATTTAATCGTATTTCAGAACTTATCCTTGTTGAATTGCTCTCGGAGAGAAGCAATTATTATAAACGTGTCTTTTTACGACTCGAAGAAGAGTATTGAGATTGTACAGAATTTTACGACTCGCAGAGAGGTATTGTGAATCTACAGGTTTTTTAAACTGAAGTCATGGCTTGAAATTCGACTTTTGTTCTCGAACATTGACTTCTGTTTTGGACAATGGACTTTAAAAGTACCTTAGTCTGTAATGTATAGAAATTAAGAAGTGATGTATTATTCAAGATGAAAAGGTCATTGCGAGAATTTTGGATCCCATATAAGTCCCTCCAACCTATCAAACCTACACCCCTCCCCCAACTAACCCTTCTCCCCCTATAAAAACACACCTACCTCCCCCCACCCTCAACTAACGCCCCCACCTACCTACCCACATTTATCACCAATTTTTTTCTCAGTATCCATACATTTTTTATCTTTCATTGAAATTTGTAGGCTTATTTGAGAGTTTCCATTGCAGGACTCTTCGATTCGTTTCCGATATTCTTCTGGCTATGTTTTTTTTAGCTAAAGTCATAACTTGAAATTTGAGTTTTTGGTTTTCGGACAACGACTTCTGTTTTCGAACATTGGTGGTTAAAAGTAGCTTAGTTTTTAATGTATAGTAAATAAAAACTAATGATAATATTCCGGGTTAAAAGGTCATTTCGAGAGTTTTTGAACCCATATAAATCCCTACAACGTATCTGAACTACCTCCTCCCCCAACTAACCCCCGCCGCCGCCCACACACACACATCTTGCCCCCCCCCCCCCCCCCGACACGTACACCCACCTCACACCTAACCCCCCACCCCCACCTAAACCCCAAACTGCCCACCCCTCTCACCCCCAACTACCCACCCCCCTCACCTACCTACCCACATATTTACCCCAAAGTTGATTTTTTTCCTACTTTATATTGCTTTCTTCCGTATTTATGAAACAGGTAGTGTTAGATAAGCATTTTTATTGAGTCGTTTCTGGTATTATACCGGCTATGTTTTTAAGCTGACGTCATGACTTGAGATTTGACTTTTATTTCCAAACTTTGACTTCTGATTTAGAACGTTGACTTGTTTTTGAACAATGGACTCTAAAGTTGCTTAGTTTGTAATGTGTAGTAATTAAAAACTGATAGTAATATTCAAGGTTAAAACGTCATTGCGAGAGTTTTTCAGCCCATATAAGTTCCTCCAATCTATCTAAATTATACCCCCCTCGCCCAACTACCCAACACGCCCGCCCAACACCCCCCGCACTGCCACCCCCCCCCCCCCCACACACACACACACACAGTCAGCATTTGACTTACCTATCTCACTGAATGGAATGTAGATTTCATTCAGCTAATTTACGTGAATTTGTTTAATGCCAAAAGACGAAATCAGAGGAAACGGGGTAAACAAATAGAACCCTGGAAGTAAATCTTAGTGAATTTAGTAATCAAAGTTTACTGGAGTATACTGCTATCAAAATTAAGTTATTGTGCTTAATTAATCATCATAATTAATTGGTCTAATGAACTGTGGATAAAATAAGAACGTCCTTTAATTGCTCTTAAAACACTCTTGTGCACATTTTAGAATGCCGAAAGTCTGCAGTGCCAGAAGTCAAAATGCCAAAAGATGCTACTTAAGACAGAAGTTGAATTTCGTTGATTTTCGTCATTTTAAAACGTGGGCGTTTTTTGTTTTAAGCATTGTTAAGTGACTCTGCAGAAGTCACTTCGAAATTCCGACTGAATATCTCGAACCGCTTCGCGGTTCTCGATAAACGCCAGAAATTCTCAGTGACTTCAAGCAGAGTCACTTAACCATTACTAGAACGATGCATGTTCACGTGTCCTTATTGAACGTGTCCTTTTATTTTAATTCAAAGTTTTGGGTTCACTGTTGTCTTCTAGATTATTTCTTTCGATTTCATTTCTTGGGTGTCTGCTGCAAGTCCAGATCAGCCCCCCCCCCATTCACCGCCCCAATCCCCACCCCTGCACATCGTTCAGGCAGTAAGGGCCCCGTGTAGCCCAAGACCCTCGCTCATCTGTTGCCCTTACAGCCCCCCCCCCGGTGCAACCCCCCCCCCCCCGCTGCGCTCACCTCACGCCCTTCAATTAACCTAAAGATAGCCTCACTAAACCGTGGCTAGCTACCGACTAAGCCAACCGGTCGTTTGAAAGCAATTCGACCGACGTTAGTCGGTCATATTTCAGTGATTTGAGTTGCGGGCATTCAGAAAGTAAATCCAAATTAATGTCTTCGGCTCTTAGACGACAGGTCCGTGATCCGAAAGCGTCGCACTGAGTTTTTACACCATTGAAGTTTCTCTGGCCTGCTGGCGAGAAAAGTAGGTGTGAAAAAAAATAGCTCTAATGGAACGATTTTTTTGTTCACCTGCGACTTTTTCAAAGCAGGTATCTATTCTGTTCCCCCCCCCAAGCTTAGTGACCATTTTTTATGACCCCCAGACGCACTTGCTTTTTTCTCACATAGTAACGTGCGAAACAGAATAGATCCCAAAGCAGTTTAAATGTTTAAAATTATATCATTTTCTATACCAACCCGTATTTATTTGCCCTCAAACAAGGTTTGAAGCAATTGTATTAGCCCTGTAGTTTTTTCTCCGCACTCGGTGCGCTCGAATTACATGGTCTGAAGAAGACATCGAGCGCACTTTTGTCTGGATAATGGCCTTGAATTTGTCTGATCAGAGGTCACTTAGTTCGGGACGGTCTGACTGGAGGCAGTTTTGATCTGTTACTTGTCTGATCAGAGGCCAATTCGAGCGCACACTAGTCTGATCAGAGGTCAATTCGAGCGATTTTTTTCAACTTTTTGTTATTTTTTGCTGACAGAGGTTGTCTCTCCCAAGAGACAACAATACAGCAGCATTCTGATCAGAGACTCATCGAGAGCCTGATTGGTTGATGAGAAACAAGAGGTCTAGCTGATAGCAACTGCCGGTCCCCTTTTGAAAACCCATGGTTTAACTGTAGATCAAGACGCTATTATGCAAAGCTGTCTAAGGTCATCTATTCTGTCAAAAACTTGATTTAATGGCATACTCAACAATATTTTTTCGGCACTTGGGATTTTTTTTATTAGCAATACTTTTAGATTTGGTTTTTCCTTAGTTGAATATATTTCCGAAAACATCATTTTTCATGAAAAGAATACATTATCACAATATTGAGAGAGTTTTTCATGTTCAAATTCGTTCTCTGATCAGACTATTTTGAACTCACTTTAGTCTGACCAGAGGCCATTTCGAGCGCACTTCAGTCTGATCAGAGGCGATTTCGAGCGCACTTCAGTCTGATCAGAGGCGGATTCGAGCGCACACTAGTCTGATCAGGGGGTGACATTCGAGCGCACAATAGTTTGATCAGAGGAAGTTTTCAAGCGCGCTTTAAGCACACACGGAGTTTCGAACGCAGTATAGTCTGATCAGAGGACAAATCAGTCTGGGTTGGTCTGATCAGAGGTCACTTTTGTCTGGGATTGTCTGATCAAAGGCCATTTCGGTCTGGATCTCAACTTGGGTTTTGTCTTGCTAGTCTCTAAGTATAAGATTTATCCAAACTTTTGAGGAAACAATTTATGCCGTGAAAGGGGTTCTTAATCTTGGGGGGCGGGGGGGGGGGAATCGACCCCCACGCCCCTCCAACACTCCCCTTGTGCACCCTCCCGCACCTGGCGGTTTGAACTCACCTCTTGTCCTGATCTCCGAAGCTTACCCCACCCCCAACGCCTGATCAATAAATTGATTTTGAACTGAGTTCAAAATTACATTCGGTTAAAATTTTTAATTTCAGGTAGGTAGAGTTAATGTTAATTGGGCCTGAAAATGGTTTCGTTATGGAAGGAAAACTGGATTTTTTTGAAAGAAAAAGTTGTTTGACATAATTGTCGATCGATGCTTCCGATCTTTTTTCCTAAGAAAATTCCCTTTAATTGCAGTTGGACGGAGTTTAAGCATTTTTTTGTAGTCAGTTATCTTTTGTTTGACCAATTTCACTTTTTTCGTTGATATCTTGAATTTCGCTGCCGATTTAAATTGCTTTCATTCAGTCACAATTGTAAGCAACTGGGCTCAATTGGCAGCAGTATGCTACTACTACCTGATAAACTGGTAACATGTTTATTACAATTCAAATAAATAATTTTTAATAGCCGCCCTCATCTCAGCCGGCTATTATTGCGCTCGTATTTTTTTATTGAGCTCGTATTTTTGCGCTCGTATTTTGCCGCTTTTTCGACATTTTGCGTGAAATCTTTTTGACTTCTCTAGGCTAGTCTCTCTCTTCTCTCATTCTGCTAAAAGTGAATTTGAACATCAGTTTCTAAGCAAAGCAATTCCAAATGAACAGAGTCGGTATAAAAAATTGAAGTCAGAAATAGAAACGGGATAAACCCATAAAGCCCAATTTTAGATGCCCGCTATTTGAACGTCGTTCCTATAAGTCTTAGTTACCACCTCTAATGCTTATTGGTGTTGATAGTAGCCCCTGTAGCCTCTCTCTAAGAAACAGAAGTATGTTCAACTACCAAAATGCCATCAAAATAAATCGGACTTAAAAAATATTTTTGTACAAAAATCTTTTTTTTTTCATTATATTCTATTCGTTCAATCCCAATCATGCTTATTGGAATCAACGGCGGCTATTTTCCAGCAATCTGCTGGGTATGTTTACAATTCAAAGAATTTTAATTGTATTGGGGCGCTGTTTTTTTACGACTCGAAGAGGAGTATTGGAGAAGTCGTTTTTTACGACTCGAAGAGTATTGGAGAAGTCCTTTTTTTAAATCAATTTTATTGGAGTGAATTTTGAAGCGGGAAATGAAACACGTGAAAAAGTTTGGAGTGATTTTGTCGCTGAACAAAATGAAGAGTGGAGCGAAAAGAGAGTGATTTGTTCATATCCTTGTTTTCTAGAGAGCGAGAAATTGAATTGTGAAAAAAATTCTGTAAGCGAGCGAAATTTTTTGTTCACGTGCGGCATTTTCAAGCTGTTTTTTTCTCAATTTTGTTTGGTTGCGAGGTTTGGTTATGATTTTCTTTTAATTTTAGGCTGGCTTTGATATTGGTTTGAAGATTTTTGGAAATTAAGGTGAATTTTATGCTAATTCGGATGTGTTTCATGTATTTTGCTTATTTTTGGGCTAATTTTTACAAGTTTTTTTCACTATTGTTTTGTTTCACTGCCTGAAATGGGTATTGAAAAGACCCCTATTACTTGAGCGGTTTTTAGTTAACACGTTGTTACAGTTTTGTGGATGATGAAGCATTTTTTTTTGTTGAGAAATGACGAAAAATTGCTAAAATTGGAACTAATTTTCTTAATTTTTTGCAATTTTTCGGCTTTTTTTCTGTTTTTTGACAAGTTTCTTAACCTATTATGACTTGCCTTTTGTTTTGCGAGCATCTGGATACCCTATTAGCTGAATATATTAACTTTTCCGGTTTTTTAGTCAAAGTTGTTTGTGAGAGCTTATTTTTTCATGATTTGGCTTCATTTAAAAATCTCATAAGTGGTTGCATTAGGTCTTAGTTGTGTTGATGAATTAATTGTGGCAGAGATAATTATTTTGGGGTCTCAATTTATGACAGAATTTGATCAGATTTTTTATCATATTTTGATAGATTTGATTTTTTTTTCACTTTTTTAATGGTTTTATTTCAAGATAATCCTAAATTATTGGAGGCACGTTTTGTCTGATGAGCAGTTGGATGGCATTTAATTGGATTTCCAATTCGATTCGTTTCCGGAATTCTTCCGGCTATGTCTTTTATTAAGATCTGTTCACACATTTTCACGATTTGTGATTTTGGAGTAGTGATTTGGTCAAATTGGAGTAGTGATTTTGGTCACGCCGAAACAGGAAATGGATCGAAAAAGCGTGTGGTTTTGCGGCGTGATATTTTTTCGCTCTAATTTTAATGTAGAGTGAGAATACGGTGTTTGAAAAATTTGCTTTCTTGCTAGTGGTTTTTTGTTCACATGCGGCAATTTCACTTTGATTTGTACTTTTTTTTTTCAATTTTCTGGATAAAAATTTTTTCTATATGGTTTTCCCAATCCATTGATAGTCCGTTCTAGGTCTAGTTTTCTGTTCAGTCAATGAAAATTCTTTGAATTGTACGTCAGGACTTGTCCTGCTATGTTTTTTATTTAAATAAATGTAGTTATCTTCAACTTGATTGATCTTTTTGCGCTAATGAAAATTTTATAATTGTGATCCAGTTTTTGGAAAATTTTTCGAGGCCGAGAGAGAAAGCGAAAACATTGAAAGCTACTGAAATAACAGACTCTGTTACTGCAAGATCTATAATTTAGTTAGTCTACTTTTCTGTCAATATAGATGCTTTTGGTCTTCGAGCAATTTTTTTCATCGGACAGTTCTTTTGTGTGATTTTCTTCCTTCCAAATTTGTGCAGCTGAACTAAATTCCCTTTAAGTACCTCAAATTAGATGTTCATTGTATGTAGAAAGATCCGATAGCCATCTTCCAGTGGCTTTCAGTGGCGCATTGGATTCCACAGCTGGTCTACTTCAACACTTTGCCGATGGGACTACTGGAGTTGAGGACCACTCTCATTAACAGATTGGCCACGCATGTGGATGCAGTGAGACGGAAGACTGTCCAGTGCATTGGTGTGTATTCTCTCTTCGATGAAGAGTATGCCACTCAGATGCTTCCTCTTGTAGTGCAAGTAGTGTTGATGGATCGGAAGCAGGAGGTACAGCTGACAGCCTTTAGAGTAGTGTTCGATATCCTTCTAAGATATGGATTGTCTGTCACTGGGGAACAGGCACCGCTTTCAGGTTATTAGGGTTTCTGCATCTTTTCTAATAGAAAAATGTTGACCTGTCCTAAGATACTTGAAGTGAGCAATACTGGTGTAGTTCGACACTTTGTTCGTGTTTTGCATGAATTGAAGCGTTCGGCGTCATTCTACTGTAAAATTGTTAGCTATCAGAAAGTTGCTATCTTTTTGGCAGTTCAAACCTCTTAAATCCTTGAATAGTAACTGCCAAAAAGATAACTTTGAAGAAATGGCACGGGCGGTATATTCGAAGAGAAGTAAAATGAGCTATCTTTAAGTACTCAACATTGTGGCCTCTTGGAGTTGTTGGATTTTACTTTTCCACTAGTATTGGCTTTTGTAATTGAACCTCGAAATGATTCACCACTCACGCTCTCACCCAATCCTATCAACTCGTTTGGCTTAGTTTTTGGTCTTTTTGACTTCAAATTGTCTTACATTGTGTTGAGCCGAGCACACTTTAAATCAAGTCGGGAGCAGCGCTGATCAATACGGAATTTCCATTTAGTCTGTGAAAAGTAGTTGAGTTCAAAGGCAAATGATAGTGTTTTAAGCTACAATTCTTAAAAGCTATTTCTACACGACAGACAACTTTAAGGATAACTTTAACCTGAAATTCATTTTTTTGTTTCATTTTGCGGCAATCGAGGTGCTGTTTTCATCGATAGTTTAGAAGTTGGAAATAGTGGAAATTTGTTCTGATTTATGTTAATTAGAAGTTGAAGTGGTGGCCTCTCAGACGGTGATGGACATAACGTCTTTGAACGAGACTTTTCTCAATCGGACTCGTATAGCGGCTGGCTCACCCGACATGAACAGATCCGGATACTCGTCTGACTCCCCCGAGACTGCAGACAGCTGTGATGCTGACGAAGCATTGGGATCGGAGACCTCTCCCAATTCTAGAAAACTTCTGGGAATCTTAGTCAAATACTTGGACAACGTGGTAGGTTATAATATATAGTACTGTCAAAGCCTGAAAAAATGAGAGGATGAACTAATTTCTGATTCTCTAGCTCTGAAAACTTAGTGAACATGTTTAATTGGTCCGTAGCAAAATTTGTGGTAATTATTTGGTGGACTATTTGACTTATCTTCAAAAACTGGTAAAAACTCGGGTGCATTAATTCTCTAGACAGCTCTAAACTAAGTCTCTAAGAAAGTGCCTTTACTTAAATTTCTGTGGTTCAGGCAGTTAGTTGTTGATTCAATTGCTGTTCTTTCTAGAATGCGGAGATGCGAAGTGTTGCAGTGGAGGGCTTGACTAAGCTCATGTTGCACGACAGGATTTCCAGCTGTGAAATCTTCTGTCGACTGTGTATTCTCTGGTTCAGTCCCACAACCAAACAGGAAAGCTACCTGCGACAGTGTCTGGGACAGTTCTTCCCCCTCTTCGCAATCGGATCAAGGCTAGTCGTGTTCCTGCTGTTGCAAATTTTTGCATCCGTGACAAAACTGTTTTCATTGATCACTGAATTCTGACTTCAATAAATTAATCTATTTACATAGCCTTGCATAGTTCAATTGTATATTCCGTGTAAATACCGATTTTAAATTCCGAATAAGAGGTTCGTGGAACCGGCGGCGATGTTTGCAAGGACATGTTTTTAATAGCCGCCCTCAGCTTCTCAGCCGGCTACTATAGCGCTCCTATTTTTACGATTTAAAGAATTGAATTAGAATGGGGCGCTGTCTTTTTAAAGATCTGTTCACACATTTCATGATTTTTGAAGTCAAATTGGAGTAGTGATTTTGGTCACGCCGAAACAGGAAGTGGAGCGAAAAACATTACGCCGCAGAGGTATTCCCAAATTGTCACGGGCAAATATGCCCGATATGTGTATCTCGTGTTCGTTTTTCCGATGTTAATACATTGAAAATGCAACAATATTGCGGAAAATAGCTACTTTAGCTAAAACAGACAAAATTGAAGGGAATTGCGCAACCCGTGTTCGCAAAAGTGTCCAAATTTTAGCAGCGAAATAAAAGTACAAGCTATGTATCCTATTTTTCGCGCATTTTGTATCACGAATCTGCTCCATTTATGTATCGCTTTTTCGCACGCATCGATTTCGCACTATAATCCGCGGTTAAGCCTAATTTAATGCGCGTTTTTGAGCATAAAAGTCATTATTAAAGCTTTATTACTACTACTAGTACTTATTACTACTTTATTACTACTTATCAAAGGGTTCCTACCGGGTTCATTGAATCTACACCAGTCCCACATAGACAAACAAAGCCTTTTTGAGCGAGAGATTTTTTGGTAAAAAATCAGTTTTTGTGGTACTGGGACGTACATCATTTATTTCACAAAATAGCTCAATTGCGTATTAGAGATACTTTTAATGCAGATAATAGATACCTAAAACGAGCGGAAGCCTTGTCACCTATTTTACAATTTTAAAGTTCTTTTATTTCGCAAAATTGGCAAAATCCCTTTTCCGAAAAGTAAGATGTTCATTTTATGTTTATAATTTTCGAGCGAATTTTACTAAGGCGGAAATTTTGGGGTATACCTCTGCGTTGTAGTGTTAACTATTGCGGGTTGTGACTAATAAAAAAGTTCGTTGTATCGGTTATTTCTTTCATAGTGATTCAGTTGAACTCTTGCTTTTTGTGAGCTGTTCGTTTTTAAATGTTTACTTTTGAATCTAATGTTCAAAGTTCTTCAAACTAATATTCATAATGACAATTTAACAAGTATTATATATAATGTTAAGCCAAAACGGAGTTTTTTATGAAAATTTTTAGGAATACCTTTTCAGAGCAAAAGCTTTGATGTATTTTCTTTTATATTTTGATTGGAGGCATGCAATCATTTGAAATTGATAGGCGTTGTTTTAAAAAGTAATTTTTGTATTATAGATTGCTCAATGATGATGCAACCTTGAAAATTCAAACACAAACAATGGAGGCGGCGGATCCTTGTGGAAACCAATTAATTTTGTCAGCGTGTCATTTTATAAGTTTTTTTCATTTTTAACTAAATATTAAAACCTTGAAATTCGAAAAATAAACTAAGAGATCGCTTATCGTGAAAACCAATTAATTTTGGTAGCGAGTTTTTATTTTTAATTTTAGCTCAGTCCGATTCTCAGTTAATTAATTTTTTGGAATAGCACAAGTATTATTTCATAAATAGCAAAAACCTTAAAGCTTAAAGCGGCTGCTTGTGACTGAAAATTGAAGCTAGCTTCCAAATTTTCTAGTTTCTTCAAGGCGTTGTAACTCTCCTTAAATTCTCAGTATTGTAATCTGGAAATTTTGTTATGGTTTAGGTTGCGCTGGTGAAATTCGAATTTAGCTGTGTGAATGTCCTGAAAGACGTCTTGGGAATAAAAGAGTTAGGCTTTTTGTATTTCTTCAAGTGTTTAAGACTACTAACAGAAATCAACAAAACTGCTAACAGAACTCGTTATTTCACGCATTGCAGCAGCGTGCCAAATTTGTTGAGTGATTAATAGCCGCTCTCATCTTTTCAGCCGGCTATTATAGCGCTCCTATTTTTTTACAATCCAAGAATTGGATTGTATTGGTGCTCTGTCTTTTTAAATTTTTGTAAGATGTTTTCACACCTTTTTTTTCATGACTCTGAGCTTTCAAAACGGGATAAACAGGTAAAGCTCAGCGGTCATCAAATTGCATTAGAGGCCCTTACTAGCGTTTAGTAGTCCGTCAAGTGTTTAGAGTGGCGAATATACTGAGAAGGCCGTATTTCAAGGTTAAAAGGCCATTTTTAGGAGTTTTTGAGCCCAAAATGTTGCAATTTTTTGCGTTTTTTCGACATCTTTCGACTTATTTGTTATACCCGTCTAAAATTGACTTTTGTAAAAGTTCATAAAGGATTTTTGCGAGAAAAAACTTTTTTTATGACTGTTTTAAGAGCTATATCTTTTGGTACTCGAAACAAACACGCAAATTTATACTAATTTTTACAATTTATTTCTTTTTTTTTTGAAAAGTTTTTAAATTTTTTGAGTTTTTTCAGCCCTCGGTATCAGGGAATGTCCGCCACGGTTTGGTAATAGGTTATTGCGTAATTTCTAGTGGTAATGGAATGGTTTTCAACCTTTTAACATCACGAATTTAAGCAATTTTTAGAAAAGCTTGCAATTTTTTCACATTTTTTTAACGTTTATTGTAATTATCTAAGTTTTTCCAGCTTCAGGGGCGAGGAAACCTCCTATTGGGTTTGATAATAGGTTATTTAATAATTTTTTTGGCCATGGAATGGCCTTCAACATTCTAATATTACAAATTAAGCGATTTACTGATAAAACCTGCAATTTCAAGTATTTTTTGGAAATTTGTCATTTTTTTAGGTTTCTCCAACCTCAAAGGCCAAGGAACCTACTCTAGTGTTTGATAATAAGTTACAACATAGTTTTTTGTGAGAAGGATATAGTATTCAAGTGAGAAGGATATATTAATATCTTGATTTTCAGCAGTTTTTTTTTAATAAACTTGCAATTTTTTCAAAATTTTTCTCGTAAATTTTTTCAGCAGCGAGTTTTTCCGGCACCAAGGGTACAGGAACCTCCTCTAGGATTTGATATTAAGTTACTGCATAGCTGATGGAGAAAATGGTTTGGTTATCAATGTATCAATAACACGAGTTTAAGCTATTTTTTGATAAATTTTAACTTTTTTCAATTTTTGTGAAAACTATTATCGTGTTTCAATTTTATTGGTCTTTATGATCCAATGAAACTATTTAAATTTTGGAAAAGAGATACGGGATAGCCTCTGGAGACAATAAAATGGTTCTGAAGATATTATTATCATGAATTTTTAGCAAGATTTTGCTAAGATTTGAAATTGTTTTGAATTTTTTGAAATTTTTCTGTCATTTTCTGAGTTTAACAATCCTTACTTGCCCACAAAATATTTTTATGTCCTGCAGCTAGTTTACATGGCAGAACTCCACAGACCAAAAACTTATTTTGCCCTTTTTATTTCCTCAAAATTTAGAAACCTTCTTTAAATTTTGCACTTATCATTTTTGAAGTATTTGTCATTTTTCTCGAGTTTATGTTAGTGGACAAAAAATCTTTTTCATGTGAGTATCTTAGTGAGTATATTGAATTGTATCATATTTGGCCTTCTTGGTTAAAGGCTTCAAAAGTTTCAGAAAGAAACTATTTTTTTTGTTTAGTTTGTTCGATTATTTTAGTTTCTCAATTTTTGAATTTGTCTTTTTGGCTGGGATTGCTAAATTGATCTGCTGGTCAGTTAGAATACATCTAAAGTTTTTATTCAATTCTTTGGATTGTATTTCAGGACTTGTCCTGCTATGTTTTTTTACTTCGTCGAACTTTTTTTCGCTTTACCCATTTGCCGCTTTTTCGACATTTGAATTCTTTTTGATTTCTCTAGACTAGTTTCACTCTTCTGTCATTCTGCTCCAAGTCCGTTTAAACAGCAGCTGCTCAGCAAAGCAATTCAAAATGAAGAGAGTCAGTATAAAAAAATCAAAGTCAGAAATAGAAACGGGATAAACCCATAAAGCCCGTTTTTAGATGCCCGGTACTTGAACGTCGTTCCTATAAGTCTTAGTTACCACCTCTAATGCTTATTTGTGTTGATAGTAGCCCCTGTAGCCTCTCTCTAAGAAACAGAAGTATGTTCAACTACGAAATGTCATCAAAATAAATCGGACTTAAAAAATATTTTTGTACAAAAATCTTTTTTTTTTTTCAATATATTCTATTCGTTCAATCCCAATCATGCTTATTGGAATCAACGGCGGCTATTTTCCGGCAATCTGCCGGGTATGTTACTTCACTTTTGTGGCTGCCTTTTATTGTTAAATTTCATTTATATCGATTAAACTGTATTGAGTAAAATAAGTATTGAATAAGTTTTAGTTACTATCTATAATGTCTATTGGTATTAATACTAGACCCGGTAGCCTCTCACTGAGAGACAGGAGTATGTTCAATTACGAAATGACATCATCAAAATAAATCGCACTTAAAAATGTCTTCATACAAAAATTAATTTTTGTCGATATTTTCTTTTCTTTCAATCCCAATAGAGTTATGGTAATCAACGGCGGCTATTTTAAGGTAATCTGACGGGTATGTTTGCAATTGAGCGGAAATTTAAAAAACAAGAGTAGTGTGTATAAATTTGATCATTAGGAAAACAAACTGGCAGAACTGCAAATTGTAAAAATGTGGCTATCTTTCAGGCAGAAAGTTAGATAAAACAACAAAAACTGAAATATTTGAGCTGCATGATTAATTTCAAAATCAGCGCTAGATAATTGATTTGCGATTGGAAAAATATTGAAACACTACAACTTATATAGTTCTGGGGAACATCTAAAAAGTTGTTCGAATTTTTTTTACATGATTTGCCCAAGGTCCTGTATTTTAAAATTGCAAGACAACAATTGAATAGAAAAAATTGGTATTCTAAAATACATGACATGAGGAGACGGCGAAATTAAAATCAAAATATATTTGAGGAAGATCTAAACATCTTGTTTACACGTTTTACGTGACATTAATTCTTTTCAAAAAAAGCAACGTTTTATTAAACTTTGCCCTTTAGCACATTTTTTTGTCAACTTGTTACCAAGTCGCATTGAGGGAAAGTCCCTTTTTAAATAAAGTAGAGGTTAATGATCTTTAATATAAGTTCTATCTGATGCCATTTTGATTTGATTATTAATAGTTCTCAAAAACTGGACAACAAGTATTCGTCGTAACTAATATTTGTAATCATTTGATTTTTGTCGCTGTCTCTTTTGGTAGTCAGAGGTCTTCTCATCGGCGCTCTAAAGTAGATTGTTTTATTCATTTAGTAGTTTGTTGAACGAAATGTTGAGATGTTAATTTTTATCTCTTCCTCAGTTAGTAGACAATCAAGTGAAAAATGTAGATGAGCGGGGTCGGAACTTTATTTGCGAAGTTTTTTAAATCCGTATCCATTTTGAATAATTGAATCAAAATTCAAAATTTATTATAAATGATGATAAGAACCTTTGTGTTGCACTAACAAAAATCAATGGGCAAAGTATTCAAAATCATACTGAATTAGAAGTTTCCCGCAAACAAGAATTGTGTAAAATTGTAGTTTGGATACAACAAAGAAGATTGGCATTTGCTTTGATTTGCACAGTTATTGCTGCAAGTTATCAAAAAAACTATTTTTGTTATACTCTTATTGGTGGGGGAGGGGGGGGGGGGGGACTTGTGAGCGGAGAGCAGACAAGAGTAATGAGGAATAATGTGTAAAGTCAGATTGTAGATATGAAAAAAGTTTTTAAAGTTTACGTTCACGATGACCATTGGAAAATTAGCTCACTGGAAAATGTCAAGTCTCTTGAAACAACAATATTGCCCAAAACTCCCTTACTCTTTGAATTGAATTCTAAAGATTGATTAATAGCCGCCCTCATCTTCTCAGCCGGCTATTATTGCGGTCGTATTTTTTTTTACTTCGTCAAACTTTTTTTCGCTTTACCATTTTGCCGCTTTTTCGACATTTGCGTGAAATCTTTTTGACTTCTCTAGGCTAGTTTCTCTCTTCTCTCATTCTGCTAAGAGTGAATTTGAACATCAGTTGCTAAGCAAAGCAATTCAAAATGAACAGAGTCGGTATAAAAAATTGAAGTCAGAAATAGAAACGGGATAAACCCATAAAGCCCAATTTTAGATGCCCGCTATTTGAACGTCGTTCCTATAAGTCTTAGTTACCACCTCTAATGCTTATTGGTGTTGATAGTAGCCCCTGTAGCCTCTCTCTAAGAAACAGAAGTATGTTCAACTACGAAATGCCATCAAAATAAATCGGACTTAAAAAATATTTTTGTACAAAAATCTTTTTTTTTCAATATATATTCTATTCGTTCAATCCCAATCATGCTTATTGGAATCAACGGCGGCTATTTTCCGGCAATCTGCCGGGTATGTTTTTTCTTCAAATCGAAAAAATTTAAACATCGCCACCTTTATCTTAGCTTAATCATTTTTCGAAACTCAACTTTGGACAAAATTTGATATAACGAAAAAACAAAAACGTTTTTAAAAAAGCTCGAATAAACTTTTTGATTAGTTTGCAAACTAAATATATTGTTCAGTGAATTAAAAAAAAATTTCTTTTGAAAAATCCCGCAATATTATTTGATGATATTTGTCGGATTTTCAAGTCGATTTTCCCTTCTTGGTTTCTACATCAGTGCCCCTAATTATAATTCACTGAGTTTGCCACTCCAACATTGATATACAAGCCCTTTTTCGATCGAGGGATTTTTCGGAAAAAAACCGATGGCTCGGCTTTTCAACTTTGTCTTTAAAGTTGTTTATGTTTACATCGCTTTAAAGCTTTAAAAGCTTCAATTAAATCTTTAATAAAGTGCTTATTACAGAGTAGTAAATCAATTTTGCATGCTCAAAATGCGCTCTTTTTTAGGCTTAATTGAGGATTAGAGATATTTTTAATGCGAATAAAAGATACCTAAACTGAGCGGAAACGTGCTACAAGATTTGTCACCTATTTTAAAGTTCTTTTATTCCACAAAAATGGCAAAACCCCTTTTCCGAAAAATAAGATACAAAGGATGTCTCCTAATTTCATTCATTTTATGTATCTAATTTTCAAGCGACTTTTACTAAGGCGAAAATTTTGGGCTATACATCTGCGGTGTAATATGCAGCGAGTGGTTTTGAAGTGTGAAATTTTTTCGCTCTTATTTTGAAGTAGAGTGATAAAACGGTGTTTGAACAAAAATTCGTTTATTTGCTATTGGGTTTTTGTTCACTTGCGGCAATTTCACTTTGATTTTTACTGTTTTTTCAATTTTTTGGATCGGATTTTCTAAATGGTTTTTCTAATCCGTTCATATTTCATCTAGGCCTAGTTGTTTGTTTTAACCAAATTTCCATTCCTCGCTAGTGGTTTTTCGTTCACATGCGGCATTTTCGGCATTGAAAATTCTTTGCATTGTACGTCACAACTTGTCCTGCTGTGTTTTTTTACTTCATCGAATAAAAATTTTTCGCTTTACCTCAGTTCACAGCCTTTTCAACATTTTGCTTGAAATCTTTTAAACTTCACTAGGTTAGTTTCACTCTTCTCTCATTCTGCTAAAATTGTTTTCAGACAGCAGCTGCTCAGCAAAGCAATTCAAAATGAACAGAGTCGGTATAGAAAAAACGAAATCAGAAATAGAAACGGGATAAACAAATAAAGCCAATTTTAGATGCCCGTTACTCGGACTTTGTTCTTAGTTACCATTTCTAAGCTTATTGGTACTGATACCTTCCCCTGTGTCGTTTTAAGCTCCAAAATTTATGTACAAAAATCTTTTTTTATTAGTTTTTTCTTTTTTCTCAATCTTGGTTATGGGGATCAACGGCGGCTATTTTCCGGCAATCTGGCGGGTATGTTTTTAGCTGTCAGCGGTATTTTTGCATGGAATTTCTGATGCTTTATTTGTAGTTGTAGCGTTTACTTAGTCTGAATGATCGCTCGTTGCAGGGGACACCAGGACTGCATTAGAAAATCGTTCATGCCGGTGATTCGCACCATCTTCAAGGCACCGTTGACTTCCCCTCTGGCAACAATTGACTGCGACCTGATGGCCAAGTACTTGGTCACTCTCATGTCCCCATGCAATGAGCGCCTTCTGCTGCACAACCCAGAAGGAATCGAAATAGTCAGGGTAAGAGCAGCAACCAACAACTTGAGCTTACAAAATAGAGCAGAGATATTTAGACTATTTAGTATAGCTTAACGTTTCTAAAATTGTGTTATTAATTGCTCTCGTAGAGAAGCAATTATTGTAAACGTGTGTGTCTTATGCAAAATTTTTGCTTGACCGTTTTGACTTTTCGAGTGACTTTTACGCCCTCGACTTTTTGCGTTTTGCGTGATCTAAAATTCCCTCTCAATCACAATTTCAAGCAGCTGAACTCAATTCGTGGGGATTTAATGCTCAAAGTCAAATGAAAAGTGAACCGAAACTGGTACCATTTTCACTTTAAATCTTAATAGTGATATATGTTAACCTCTAATGTGGTTATTTGAAGCCCACTATTGAACTTCTTAGTCCCATTCAGCCTCGATGCTTTGATGCTTTGAGCCTCTGTTATTTCTCAATAGTCAGATTTCATAATATCGGTGCATTAAGAATAACTTAGTTTTTCTCGCTGTAACGTGTACTATATTTGTCGTTTTTTCAAAAAAATGTGTCTACCCTTTGTGGTTGTGAATGGGAGAGTTCGGAAAGTAATGCAAAAACCTAGTTTGCTTGGACCCATTGTTACCGTTGATTTAGTGTATCGAGGTTGGACAGTTTCTAGAAACTTTTTCCGATCTCAATTACTGATTGAATTCTGAAAGTAAATTGTATCCTCCAAAGCTTGGTTGCTACACATATTTAGAAAAATGAAGATTCTAAATTATCGTACTGATTCTCTTATCATTAGGGTTACCTGTAAGATTTTTTTAAACTTACAGCAAGCAGCAGCGCATCAGCAACTTGGTCGGCAGTTGTGTGATCTGATGTTGAGCAAACCCGATGAGTCTTACGTGCCTCTTTTGTCTAAAGCACTCACCTACCTAGACATCACTCCCGAGGCAACTCTCTTCACACAGCGGGAATTTTTCGACAGTCTTGTCAGGCTTGAACAGGTTAGTTCTCGTGCGCAACTTTGAACCAACTTTAAACTGTACGATATAAGCAGAGCATGAGTGTCATCTCTTATGAGCAAAAGTTTCATGTGCTCACAAGATTTACAATCAAGTTGTTATTCAAAAGAAATGTTTAGACACACTAGTGGCTAAAGCGTGAGTGTGCTTCGAATGTTCCGTTAAATCTTGAATTGGAATTGTGATGAATTGTATTGTGATAATATTTCAGTGCATAGAAGGTGGACAACCCAAGCGTAATATTGCACGAGTGAAAAGTCGCCTGTCAGCTAGTCTGAACAATGACAGCCTGCGTTGCAGCTCAGTGGGCACGAACGGCGGTGAACAAGACCATAACATCACGACCTCCACCAACAATGTCGCTGATAGCTCTATGCTGTCTATTATTCGCACCAATGAGAACACAGCCCTCCAGCCGGTTTCGCGCCTGCCCAGTTTCAGCGCCATCAGTGAAAGTGGCGAGAGTCACGTGAGTGAGCAGAGTCCAGCTCCCGAGGTTAATAATGGCGAGAAATCGGAAACGAGAAAGCGAACTGCAAGAGGAAAGCGTACCCGAGGCGATTGATTTTTTTTGAAATTTTTTTGTGATGTTGATAAACTGCGAGTTGATTACATTGTGATTTAGATTGCGTCTTGAAAATTGTTGTGTGAAATTAATATTTGTCAATTTTTGTGTCAATTAATTCTTTATTTGGTTTGAAAAAGTTTGAGTGGTCGGTAATCTTTTCTGCTTCCACAACCTGGAAGCAATATTTCTGCGAAGATTAAGTCGATCCATACAAATCGTGTGAATCTGAGTATGAAAAGTGTAACTTAGAATAGTTCATTGTAAAGGGAAGTTCTACAGATGTCTAACAGGCTTCATGAAACCAGAAAAGATTGACCGTCGTCAGATTGGAAGGATATAACTAGTTATTGCTTGTAAGGCAGACCCGACGTGGGCTCCTTTTACAGCCTTAAAGTATAAAGAGCTAGGGCTACTTATTTCTGCGCGCGAAGTAGACTTACCTATATCTCTAAGACTAACCGACTCTATAAAACACTGAGAGTAAACTTCTATTATTACGGTGATTAAGAAGTATAGCACCTGAGTCAATGGTATACACATGGTGTATCTAACTAAAAGACTGACTATAGTTAGTTCAGTTCTCTCTATATAAAAGAGAATAGTGTCTTCTCAGTCTTTGATTGGTTGGAGGTGTACATTCAGTATTTCAACTGCTACATCCATCCGGGGTTAAGAGTTTCAAATCCGAATTTGTGAAGGGTAGCAGAAATACATTGAATGTGTCATCCTCGCTGAAGGGTAGGGTGAAGTGAGTGATGAGTTGTGTCCATTCTGAAGTGGATTGTGACTTGTGCCGTCGTCTGGCATCCCTGTCAGTGAAGTAGTGACTAGTGTCGTGAGTGAAGGTGTTCGTCTTGATTGTCGAACCAGTAAGGGTGCCAGTTACAGGGTGTGCTGGCCAGTAACGTCAGTCCTGTTGAGAGTATGCCCAACTGCTCTCACTGTCTTGTAGTGAGGACTTATTCCCAGTTGAAGGACCGCTTGTAGTCCGTAGTCTCTGTCTGGCTTGCACGAGGAGATTTCTGTTTATCTCCACCTGGTACAGGGTTTGAACCAGTCGGCTTTACCAGCTTACCTTCTGGTAGAAATCCACCTTTTAGCTACTGTGTGAGCTACTTTCCCTATTAAATCTATTAGTTATATTTAATAAGTTCTTTCGTAAGTCCCGACCTGGAGCAAGAAGAAAACAACTGATCCTAATCTTCAGTCTTGTAGAAAAAGAGAAGAATATGGTGAATATATAATTTTTAGAAAGAAGAAAGTAAAGACAGGAAGAAAGTAAAAAGAGAAAAAGAAAAGAAAGAGGTTTAGGTGAGTTTTGAGAACAGTGAGTCTCTTTGAGTTTTTGTGGGACTGTGAGCCCAAGGTGTTGCTGTAGGTCTGTGGCCTACGTCCGATATTCGAACTCGAAGTCCGGAGCTCGATTGTCTGGATCACGGAAGAAGGCGAGGAATTCGGGATCACGTGCCAGACAAGCAGCGAGGGCACGAGGATACAAATCATCGTTACAGTGTGGTTGTAACGCGAGGAGGTGATTGAAGATTTGTGTTTCCTCTTGTGATGGCTGCTGATTGTCCAACTGGTCCACCATCCAGTCCCTGTAGAGGAGGTTGAAAGTGTGGCCATAGGCACACTTCGTGGCGCCTCCTTCTACGTATTGTGGATACTCGAGCGGGACGAGGATGGGGCGATTAGTCTTGGCATAGAGTGGAGAGAAAATGAAGTAGTTGTTGATAGGATCAAAATTACGTAGGGTGCCTTCACAATAGATGGGTTGGATGATGTAACTAAAATTCATGTAGTAGGTTGAAGTCAGCTTAGTATTAGCGTACTGAGGATGCGAATTCATGTGGATAATCGGATCAGTGTGTTGAAAGTGATGGTGCACAAATAAGTAGTTGTGCATCGCGTGAAGCATCTTCAATCGATTTACTTTGTGGGTGGTGTTGTTTACATCCATCTGTGTGGGATGCAAGAATTCGAATTGCAAGTAGAATGGGTCGTATTTAACATAAATTTTGTAGGGTGCAGTGTCGCGAGTGAAGAAAGTATTGAGGTAGTAGTTTGGGCGATCTGCAAGTGCAAAGAAGTACTTAAACAGATGCCAAAATCGTTCCGTGAAGCGAGGGTTTAGAGGAAAGTGGAGACATTCGAGTGGTAAATCTTCTTGAACATATTCGTTCTCCAATTGTCCAAGAGAACAGGAACTGGCTGTGGGCTTTAGTGTGTTGAGGCGGGGTGGAAGTGTAGTTGATCCCCTCTGGCTTATGTATACCTTGTATGGTATTAATGTCGAGAGGGTTTGTAAGTTCATGAAACCGGAAATTCGGTCCCTGTGACCGGTGTGGGGTTCCGTGTGTTGGTGCAAAAGGGTTTGATATCCCGCGACAAGATGAGGGCTGCGAGCCTCGTGAAGGGCTCGCTGTGTGACGGGCAGGCGATTGTGAAGCCTGTATTGGTGAGGAACGAACTGGGTAGATTTCGTGTGCTGTGGCTCGTGGACGCCTCCTAGCTGAGGGGTCAATACACGGGTAGTTGTCTGTCGACGTGGGTTGATCGTAGGGGGGTGGCTGAGGGAAAGGCTGTTGTGGCCTGAGAGGTGGTATAGTCGGGCCGTACCGCGGTGAGGGTACCGGTGGGCGTTGTGTGCGGTGTTGGCGGTACTGGCGGTGGGTAGACCAGTGGGTGTGATCGTGGTCGTGATCCACGAATTCTACCGTAGTACGCCCAATTAGGGACGACTGTTTCTGGTGTGGAGCGGGCAGACTGCTCTGCTGTGGCTACTTCATCAGCCCAAGAGGGAATGCTCTTAGGCTGGGGTCGTGGTTGTGATGCGGATACTGCTGTGTGTGCAGTAGAGAAGAGTGGAGGTGGCTGTGGCACCTGGCTGGTTCCCTGGAGAAGCAGCTCTTGTGATGAGCTTTGTGGACCTACAGGAACTGAGGGTGAGCTCGTGTCACTGTCGATATACAGGTAAAATTAACCTGAGCTCGAGGAAGAGTTGGCGGGTGAAGGCAGTGGGTTCACACGCGCATAATTGGCCGTGTCCACAGACTGTGGCTGTGGGGAGGGTTGCGCCATCGTGAAGAGGGCTGGTGTTTGCATTTCGCAAACTGGCTCGGGTACTGGGTGCCAGTACCACTGGAGTGAGGGGTGAGGGCAGAATGTCATCAACCTCCAGCATAATGAGGTCGTATGCCGTAGGGTCTACATTTGGGGGGGGGGATTGGTGAGCCTCCTTCCTGGTGGGTGGGAACTGCAGTGGAGTTACTAAAACAAAAAGAGTGTTGAAGGCGAGTGCTTGGAAGATAAAAAGAGTTCTTCTGGAGTTTCCTGATAGTCAGGATATTTTTCAATAGAGTCTCGTGAAAGATAAATTCCACGTGAGCCTTTACGCTTATTAGGTTGAAAAGTGTGTAGGTGTAGAGATTGAAAATCTGGTTTCGTGCGAGATTCAATTGGTGTTTCATAGCATTGATAAATGGAAGCTGGTAAAGTGGAAGTGTGTCGTTTATTTGAATAATTGTGTACAGGAGAAGAGAATTTCTTATAGAAGTTTTCAAACTTTTTGTGTAATAGATTCAATTCATGTTGAGAGTGTGGAGTGCAACTCTCAATTGAATGTCTACGTCGTTTTTTAGGCGATGGTGGTTTATATTGTGTGGAATCGGATTGTAGCACATGGAATATTGTTTGCAAAAATACTCCAAAAGATCCGGAGGTTTTAATTTTAGCCAACATAATATTGGTCCTAAAAGTGATTTTAAATTATAAGTGTTAAATGCACTACGAAATAGGCCGAATAGGCACTGTAAAACATTAAAAACAGTCCATATTATGGCTATTTCTATTAATACGTACCAAGGGTATCCAAAGATTCCTATGAGGGATTCTTTAAAATAGTTGCCATTAATCAAGTCACGCCAATCAAGTCGGCGGAGGGTGAATTCTCTGCCCTTAATAAAGAGTCTGTTAAAGTAATCATTATATTCTGTGCGTAATTGTGAGACTTTTAATTGTGCTTGTCTTGTAAGATCTGCAAAGATTACTGCTCGTGCTACTTCAAATTTTTCTGCTGTGTCATCAACTAATGGGTTAAATTTCATCTTATCTATTGACTTAATCCAGTCGTGTTGACTGTATATTCCAAGTTGTTGCGCGGTAAAATCTGCGTAGGTGAAGCGGTTTTCAACTTCGTCAGGCGTGAAAGTTTCAACAGGGTTTCGCGCTTTAATTGGATAGGGTGTTAAGCGATATGTGTCATCGCCGTCTGCGTCGAGTGAGATTCGTTGATCAAAATTTTCGGATATACATGGGGCTTTAATAGACCAGGGGAAGGTCTTTCGGGTGACTTGGTCTACAAATTGTAATTTGTGTTGGTAGTATATAGGAATACGTTCGAAGCATTGATTTTCTAATACTTAAAGGGGTGATGAAACGACTTTACATTGAAAGAGTGAAATTACATTTTGGCTTTTAAGTGTAGCGAATGTGTGTCTCTGTCCTGTTATAATATAACCAACTAAAGGAAATTTCTGTGTCATCAAAATGAAAGCGGTTTGTTTCAAATCGCGGTCTAAGTCAGTTTGATCCATTTCGAGCAAGACTACTGATCATGTAATCGAGTTTTGCCTCGATTTGAAATTAGGGTGAACTGCACCAAACCAATTTTGTTTTCTGAATAACTCATATTTTTCTGTTTTGTGGTATAATTCTGATTCTTGTGGAATGACATATCCATCACGGATACTTGCTTTTCTGTAAGGTGTTAAAGAGGGTGGTCCTTCAGGGACTGTTATGTGTGTCATCAAAGTCGGGTGACGGTTTTCCCGAGACAAAATTAAAACCTTCTTTGTATTGTATAAAAATGTCTTGATATTGAGTAGCATAATATGGGCGATCTTCATCACATTTATAGAGAGGTTTTGTGAGAACCTCAAAACGTGTTTTTGAAAACGACTAGAATACGTGTGTGGCATGTGTTTGTGACCAGAATTAGTTTCATTATCAAGTGTTTCAATGAAGTATCTTTTTGAAATTTGATCATACGTGCGTGTGATTTTCCAAAATCAAAAATACGGCTGTGGTTTTCGGGTTCCCAAATTACTGTGGTTTTAATAGCGTGATTTGGAGGACAGTGGTCTCGTTATAAATTGCACTTAAAGCGAACTTTGCCATAGTACATGTGTTCTGAGGCAACATCAAAGGTGAGAGTGATGTTAGTTAATTGAAGTGATCATCCTAGTGTGTGGATGACATGATATTCGCGTTCTGATTATTTACCGGGACAGTTAGCCCAGGGATTATCTGTGGCATTAGGAATCCAATTATGATCGCGTGGGTTATAGACCATGCTTCCGGGTTGGAAGGTGAAAGGTCTATAACGGTCAAGTCGGAAACGGCCTTGTTTTTCTTCTATATTTGCTTGCCAGCGGGGGACGTCTAATACATCAAATTGTATCATTTGAGGGCGATAGTGGTGTTTACTTATGAGACCGACGCGCGCAAGTTCTCTACGAGCTTCAATTTCTGTGGGAAAGAAAGGTCGTTCCATATTGTTAACATACCAATTATCGTGATCAAACCGAAAACCTTTTTTTAATGATTTTTTGACAAAAACTTATTAGTGTGTATGGCGTAAGCGCGTACTTGTAGCGTTCGGATTTGTGAAAAAAATTTGTACTTGGGCGGGGAGGATTTTGAAATTGGCCGGCTTAATTTTATATTCGCCAATTTTATTGAGTTTATAATACTGCATATTTGTGATATGCTTTGGTGAACAGTCATAGTGCGTGACGACAAGATCTTGTATGCCTGTTTTAGGTGTGAAAGTGTTATGTTGGTCAACTTTAATTGGTTGTTTTGTTGGAAGTGGACATGAAAGGAGTAAATTAAGTAATATGAGAATTAAATTTGTAGTGGACATGTGTAAGAAAGTCGAGTGTGGATTGTAGAAAACAAAATAGCCTGCGGTGTTTTTTGTGTATCTATCAAATTTGTAGTGAATTTCTTGACAAATTAAAGGTGATGGGTCAGTTTTTACTCTAAAGATAGGTGGTGTTGCAGCTTATGGGTTAAAAATAAGTTTATCTTGTTCGACAACAATTTCAACAGAGAAAGTGATCATTGATTGTTTTAATAATTCGTGAGCTCTTTGTTTTTGTACGGGTGTTGTTTTATATGACTTAGATTTTCTTTGTTTCGCCCAATTATGTAATTGTTCTTCGTTGTTATCGTCTCCAAAGAGGGCGGGTGGGGGAACAATAAATTTAGGATCTAATTTTAGTGGTAGAGTTGGGTAAGTTCGTGTCGTATCGGAATGTTTCACAATACAGTGGTGAGTGTTGATCAGGGTCTGGTGTAGGTGAATTTGAGCTGAGAGTGATAATGGGCGGTGTACCCGGGAAGCTGAGTGGTAATGAGCTTTGAATTGAAAGGCGTTGAATTGACTATATTAAAGAGTGATTCCAGTGTGCTTGTGATAACAAATGTTCAAGAATTGTTATTTTTCCTTGTGATGGCTAAAAAGGATTATTCGCTGTTTTGCTGTATTTAAGAGTATATTTAACTCATCTTGGTGCTGATAGTATTTAACTTCAAAGGGCAGAATTTCGCGTTTTAGACGCTTGTTCTGTTGTAAAAGAACAGCTAGTTGTAATTCGTCCGAGTGTGTCGGTACGTGGGAGGAGGGTTGATAAATGTGATGATCCATTTTGGTTATTTCTTTTGTTAAACTATTAGTATTTATTTTATTGGGGTTGTGTTCCCCTTTTTTTAAATTTTAAGTAGATAAGTAAAAAGCTATGTAATCTAGTTCTAAGTTTCTTTCTCAAAAGAGAAAAGGGTGTGAGTTCTTTTTACGGTTAGAGTTTGGGAACTCACTGGTTGCACCAATTAAGGCAGACCCGATGTGGGCTCCTTTTACAGCCTTAAAGTATAAAGAGCTAGGGCTACTTATTTCTGCGCGCGAAGTAGACTTACCTATATCTCCAAGACTAACCGACTCTATAAAACACTGAGAGTAAACTTCTATTATTACGGTGGTTAAGAAGTATAGCACCGGAGTCAATGGTGTACACATGGTGTATCTAACTAAAAGACTGACTATAGTTAGTTCAGTTCTCTCTATATAAAGGAGAATAGTGTATTCTCAGACTCTGATTGGTTGGAGGTGTACATTCAGTATTTCCACTGCTACACTTGGATCAAAATTTTCAATCCCATGTGCTCAAAGGGATTTGGAAATTCTAAATTAAGCGTCACAATATTGAAGCGGAAAATATTTCTACAGTAATAATTGAAGGTCAATTATTGGTTTGCAGTGACTTCATTCAAGCAGCATTCTTGGCATTACGGGAACTTTTTGATTATCCGCTAAGCTTACAGCTTAGTGGATCTATATCGCCTTGTTCTTTGTTTTTTACAATTCGAAGAATTTTAATTGTATTGATGTGCTGTCTTTTTTTAGCTGCGAAGCTGTAAGCTGAGCGTAGTTATATCGCGGTGCTCTTGGTTTTGTTTTTGTTTCGTCGTCTGACGCTCTTTCGTTGTACATTTGTTCACACAGCAAAGCTGAAAGTCAAATTTTCTGAATGACCTCTTCCTCTCACTAACGGTATTTGCGCGCGTGACGTCATTTCTCACTCGCTTTAGCAAAAGTTTTTAATAGCCGCGTCCCCAATTCTAGGCGGCTTTTATAGCGCTCCTAATTTTATTTACTTCGTCCAACAGATTTTTGTTTCGTCTTACCGTGACTTCTTGGAATTGTCTTTTTCAGTGACTTACCTCACTAAAAAATGACTTCTGAGCTCACTTATGAAGTTTCAAATTTTATGAACATTTACTTATTAAAGGTCAATAGTGTGCATCTAAGTATTGCCAAACTTATGCCCTAATTCTTGAATATTAGAGTCTTGAGTTTTTGATTTCGAATATTAATTTTGGGATCTTTTCCGTTTGTGCCCCCCCCCAAATATTGCACGTGCATCTGGGGGGGGGGGGGTGCAAATAATATGCGCCCACTAAGCTGAGGGGGCACAAACGGAAAAGATCCTAATTTTGAAAAGCCCTATTAGGGCTTTCTCCTTATAGAGCTTATGTGTCTCATAAAAATGACAGCCCGAAGCTAACCCAAAAAGTCTAGTGGTCTATTAAACGACTGGTGGTCGATCTGTCTATTTTATTTCTATAGTTGTTTCAATTCATGTAACGCCACAAGCGTATATCGCGGCTATTTTCCGACAATCTGCCGGCTATGTTTGTTCTTTCTGTTTTACGAGTATATTCGCTTGAGCGCTATTTGGAGAATCTATGCGAATCTTTTTTGCTGTAATAATCATTCAGTGGACTGCTATACTATAGAGCAGTTCTACTTATATTATCATTTTTTATTTTTGAATATTTGCAAATGAAGAAGATTCACAAATCAATTGTACGCAGGCATATTCTTGTTTATTACAGAAGCACGAGCTTATCTAAGAACTTCAGCGGTCGATTTTACGTGCAAGAATGTTCGACCAACATGTCAGCTTGTCTACTCAGTTCTTTAGTTGTTCGTTATAATAATTGTGTTTTGCTTATTCAGATTTTCTGTTGTACTTTTAACAGCTAACTAACACACAAACACTCCTCTGTCACTTTCTGTTCTGTTCTGTGCTTAACCTTCAAAGCGCAAAGTAAACTACACAAAATGGTCGTAAATACGTTCTTTGATATCACCATTGGTGGCCAGGCTGCTGGTCGAATTGTGATGGAGCTGAGAGACGACGTGGTCCCGAAGACTGCCGAGAACTTCCGGGCGCTGTGCACTGGAGAGAAGGGATTCGGATACAAGGGATCTGCATTCCACCGGGTCATCCCTGGCTTCATGTGCCAGGGTGGCGACTTCACACGAGGTGAGTAAGAGTAATCGTGCTGTACAAATTTTGTACTGCATAAACTTCTGGGGAAATTTATTATAAACTTGTTTAAAATAAATTAATTTGGATGCATTTTAGTATATATTTTCTGGACGTGTGGCGTTTCGTTAGTTTGCGTTGAGAGAAGAGGTTCCCTAATCATTGTATTTACGCATTGTTTTTTTTTTTGGAGCGGGATAAGAGCTAAGAGTTTTTGAGAATGTGAACAAATAATTGGAAAATTTTTCTAATCCTAAGTATCCAAATCATTGTAAATAAAGATAGTTGCCTCCAGGGTTTAGCGGGTCATTTTCATGTAAACTGAAATCAAATTGGAAACGCTCAAAGGACAAATATTTCTTCTGCGAAAGTTTTCGAATTTCGCAGGCGGAATAGAGGTACCAGTATATGTGAATTCGTGTATGGTATGCATTGTATGTAGTTGTATTGTAAGTTCTAGTTAATAGCCGCGAAGCGATAGCTGAGGCTAATATTGGCCTTTTCTTGGTGTTTTTATTTCGCCAAGATTTTTTTAACGACCATATGACGTAACAACCACTTCAAATCTGCTTTTTGTTCATTCGTTCATGCAATTTCAACTGAATTGTGCGCGTGACGTCATTTTTCACTCTTAGTGGAGCTAGTTTTTTTTTAGATTATTCGTGTGATTAATTTTTGATCACACGTGACTTACCTCACTCTTAAAAATGACTTCCTCACTCTGAAATTGACTTTTTGCTTTAATTCAAAGAGATAAGGTCAAATGAGTGTATGTCACTCTAATTGAAGATTATTTAAGAGCAGCTAATAGAAACAGCAATAAGTTATAAAGATTCGTTATCAAAATTTAACATCTCAGCCCTTAATGAAAAAGAAAAAATTTTTTGGTCTGTCCTTGGACGTGCTTTTTGGGACTACAGATCTATGAAGCTATTGCGGCTATCTTCTGGCAATTTGTCAGCTATGTTTTTTTGTTCGCAGGGGACGGAACTGGTGGCAAGAGCATCTACGGAGAGAAGTTTGCTGACGAGAACTTCAATCTGAAGCACACTGGACATGGAATTCTCTCCATGGCCAATGCTGGACCAGGCACCAATGGATCACAATTCTTCCTCTGCACCGCCAGGACTACGTGGCTAGATGGCAAACACGTTGTATTCGGAAAGGTTAAACTTTGTTCATTCCACTGTTTTTCGCATTAAGTTGATCCGAACCGCAAGCGGACAAACATGTTAATGAGAGTCCATTGTTATGATGATTTTCCCAAATTTTGACCGTTGTAATGTCCTAATTTTTAAAGCTTATGCATGTCTTCTCCCTAATTGCTGCATTCATACAATTTTATGTGAGGTGCAGAAGAACTAATATGGCGCTGGTGAGATGCAAAGTTCGGAGGAAGAATCTTTCCCCGTTTTGGACAGCCTATTTCGATTTGGCTGTAAAATTTTGACAGGTTTCTCTTCTGATTGCCTGCTAATCGTGTTCTAGGTGATTGGTGGCTCGGACGTAGTGGATCTGATCGAAAGTTGCGGAAGTCAGAGTGGCGCGACGAGCAAAAAAATTGTCATCGCTGACTGTGGACAACTGTAATCTGTTGCAATCTCATACATTCACGTGTGAATAAGCGCTTTATAGTCACATGCGTAGTGTGTACGTACAAAAATTGAGAACGACTTGTACGCCTACTATTTTATGATGCATGTTTGATACGATACTATTGAATAGATTGATTATAACAGCTGTGTGATAAGTCTACACGAGTTCTGTTTGTTACTACATGAGTACTTTACAATACTTGTTGATGATTCCTTTTGATGTGAAATTCAAACATTTTTGACTTGAAATTCTATTTCACACTGAGACCCACATTTGAAATTAGGAGGTACTGTGATTGATTGGAATTGTCGCAATTTTTACCTTGCACAGCTGATAAATGGTTTCTACAGGTGTTCAAAAACTTTTTGAATTAAGGTGGTCTTTTTTATATTTGATGCGAAAGTATCTGTGAATCTGAAAATATCCTCCTCTGAGCTAAGAGGTCATCCGTTTCTGGTCAAACAAATTAATTTCAAAACACCACTGCACTAATGGTGTACTTAAAGCTCACAAATGGCAACACACAGTGGCTCTTTTGCTTTCTCAGATTAGTATTTGTGAACGTCTCAAAGGACTAGCGTTTTGCCCTCCCCTCAATATATGATATCAAATTTTTTTAATCGTGTTGATATGAGTCATACGAAAGGTATCTTTTGCGGCCGCTGGAGCTATTGACCTTCCGGTTTTTAGAGTCGAAGAGTAGTTAAGGCGATCTATTTTAATTGCTCTCGAACGAAGTTTAATGCAATTACTGTAAACGTGTGTGTCTTACGCAAAAATTTTTCTGAGTTTTTGTGCTTTTCTAGAATTTTTTAGTTTGGGTTTTTTAGTCTTAGGTTTTTTAGTTCATTTTTCAGTGCTCGTGGTTGCTCTCGTTCTGATTGGTTAAGATGGCAGGGAAGACTGCCACCTGGAGGTTAGTGGTTCAAAACCCCGTGGGAGCGTTTTTGCATCTAAACTAAATTCGAGTCGCCGTCTGTTGTCCGAGAGCAATTCGTCTGACGTTAGTGGCTTTATGATGATCGAGTTATCGGGAACAGGATACAAGTTAATGCCGCATCTGTTCAAAGAAGAGCAGAGAGAAGACTGCTGGTTTTTGTTGATGCTTGTTTAATAGTCGCCGTTAGCCTCTGAAACGGCTATTAATTAGGTTCTCTCCTTTTTATAGATTCGAAGCTATATTGCGGTGCTCTTGGTTTTTTACAATTCAAAGAATTTGAATTGTATTGGGGCGCTGTCTTTTTTTTCATGGTTTTTGAAGTCAAATTTGAGTAGTGATTTTGGTCACGCCGGAACAGGAAATGGAGCGAAAAAGCAAGTGGTTTTGCGGCGTGAAATTTTTTCGCTCTAATTTTAAAGTAGAGTGAGAAAATGGTGTTTGAACAAAAATTCGCTTTCTTGCTAGTGGTTTTTTGTTCACATGCGGCAATTTCACTTTGATTTTTACTGTTTTTTCGATTTTGTTGGATCGGGTTTTTTCTAAATGGTTTTCCCAATCCATTAATAGCTCATTCTAGGCCTAGTTTTTTGTATGAACCAAATTTTCATTTCTCGCTGGTGGTGTTTTGTTCACATGCGGCATTTTGACACCGATTTTTGTTTTTTTTAATTTTTTCTGATTTTTTTAGAAATGGTTTTCCCAATTCACTCATAGTCCGTTATAAGTCGTTTATTGTTTAGTCAATGAAAATTCTTTGAATTGTACGTCAGGACTTGTCTTTTGTTGACTATGTTTTTTGTTTCGTTGTCTGACGCTCTTTTGTCGTTTTACATTTTTTCCACACAGCAAAGCTGAAAAAGTCAAATTTTCTGAATTACTTCTTCCTCTCACTAACGGCATTTGCGCGCGTGACGTCATTTCTCACTCGCTTTAGTGAAAGTTTTAAGGTTATTTGCGTGATTAGATTTTGATCATACGTGGACTTACCTCACTCAATAAAATGACTTTTGCACTTTAAAACTTAAGTTTATTTGAATTTGTTTAAGGTCAAAGGAACTCATTTGTGCAGTAAAGGTCCCTTCTGTGGAATGAATTTTAACAAGCTTTATTAATTTATCGCTGAATGTTTTTTACCTAGTTTTTTGAGCGGCGTCTATTTTCAATTTAGATCTGTATCTGTTTCTATCTCTATTATACACGCATGTCTATTCTTTCGCAGCTATTCCGGCAATCTGCCGGCTATGTTTTAAGATGTGTTCAGAAATTTTTTTAACGTGCGGCAATATCGCTACAGGTCTCCGTTTCTCTGTTCAGTTTTCCGTACGAATACCGTTAAATGGCAATACGTACGTTCCGATAAAGCGTTGTTACACTTTTTTAGACCCCTCAAAAGGTAATCAGTGGATTTCAAAGATATCGCCACTATTTGTCTGCATCAAATGTGATGTTTTTGCCCGTTTTTGGTTTTTTATTTAATCTCATCAATAATAGGTTTCAAGGGCTCTTTTGACGCATGATTAACTTTATTTTCTGATTTAAGTCAAAATTAATTGATTCAAAGACATTTACACCAACTTAACTTTTTTGTTGATCTGTCACTTAATCTCATTGTTGATTGGTTTCATTAATTTTCTGATGATCATATTTAAGCTTGTCTGATTTTTAATTGCTCTCGAATGAGATGCAATTATTGCAAACGTGTGATTGTTAGAAAGGCGATGTCAAGTCCCTGATAGCGTAGTGGTTAATGCCTCCGTCGAGGTGAAAGAATTGAACTCAGGTCGGGGTTTGAATCCTACCGTGGTGCGATGTTTTTGCACCCATAAAAAATATCGAGGCTACAGCCCCTGAATTCAATTGCGCCGCCTGTCATTCGAGATCAATTTCTCCGACGTTACTCGGTTTGTTTTTTTTTTCATTCAAAGCTTCAATTTTTAACGACGTGACACAGCTTTTTTTTAAGAAGTTTTCATGATTTTTATATGACTGTGTTAGTATTTAATTGCCTTCAAACAAAGTTTGCCAATATTGTTAGTCCTGTGCTCTTTTTGATTCGCTTTTTCGCTTGACCGATTTTTCGTCTGACCAATTAAAATTTTTGTCCTCACAAACGGGATAAACAGGTAACTCCCAAAGGGCTTTTAGTTCTCATAGAGTTTCAGCTGACTGTTATCGAAGTATGCGGCGCAATTCACGGAAATTGTTTTGAAGACGGGTACTCATTGTGTGGAGGGTGATCCTTAGAGACGACTTCCCCCTCCTCCCCCACCTCATTTCTCTCCAACATGAGCGCCCTCCCCTGCACATCGTCCAGGACGTGGGCCCCCGTGCAGCCAAACACCCAACCTTTGCCCAGTTCCCCCCTGTGCGCTCACCTCACGCCCTTTTGATCAATCTAAAGCTAGCCTCACTAAATAAGCCTTCGCTAGCTACTGACGAAGCCAACTGCTTGCCGGTCGTTTGAGAGCAAATCGCCTGACACGTTAGTTGTCCATTTTTGTTTTTTGTCCTGTCGGTAAGTCTCTTTAATGAAAGCTCTCCAATTTAGCATAATTGGATCAGTTCAATGTTTAGTTTAATTGATAATAATCCAATTGGCTTCAACACCATGTTTTGGACTATATTTGAAGTTTTCAGTGTTGCCTGCTTTTTTTGCTACTTTATTAGCTTGGTCCAGCAATTGTTTTCGTTAAAATTAAAATATTCTTACTATGGACAGATAGTGCAACAGGTGTTGACGAATTCAAACTTCAGTTACGTGTTTAAAGACTTTGATGCCTCTTATTGTTTGTATTGTTATTTTGTTTTGTGTGCAGTGCTTTCCCGCCAAGTTGTTTTTTGTCCAATTGTCCTTTGTGTAAAAGTTTTCTGAGGTTGACGTTCTTGAAACTTTGATAACACTTTTCTGAAAAAAAATTAAATCTTTGTTTTTATTGCAATTTTTTGTTTTATTGTTTTTTGAGATTTCGTTGCTTGGTTTGTTTTTCACCGGAGGCTGATAGTTTAAGGCAGTTGCTATTGTTGACGCAAGTTGCTCCAATTCTTTGAATTGTAACTCAGGACCGGTCCTGCTTTGTTCTTTTTTGTAAAATGTTTTCACACACTTTTCAATGACTGATCATTTAAAACGGAATAACAGGTTAGGCTCCATAGACTTCAAGCTTAATTTGAGGCCAAAAGCACGGTTTATTAGTCCCTCAAGTGCATAGTGGTTCAAGCAGCAGGGAAGGCCTTAATTCAACCTTTTCCACGTTTTGCCGTCAATTTTGAGTTCGTGTTTAAGTCTTGGCTTCGCGTTTGTCAGAGTTGATAAAGGTCCTTTGAAAGATTTTAATTACCGTTCAAGACCATTTTATGAGCTATGAATGATAATTTTTTGCTGTTCAAAATTTTTTTGAAACTGTCGTTTTTGCGTTTTTCCGGATTCAGAGGACAGAAAATCTCCTCTAGGATCTGATAATAGGTCACCGCATAGTTTTTAATTGCAAAAATTTGTTTTCAACATTATAGCACGATTTTTGCAAATTTTTTCTGGAATATGAAACTTAATCCAAATTTTCTGAAAATTACACATATTCCGAGATTAGCTATTTTGTGGGGTGGTAAATTTTTTTTACTGTAAATTGGGCTAAGGGTGTGAGTGGTTTAAATAGTGTTTTTAATTGGACCAAATTTGACCTTCAAGGTAAAAACTTAGAGTTTTAGCAATGATATCATTCTTTAGTTTGTTAAAATGTTTTAATTTCACAACTTTTAAGGCCGCTTGTTTTGGCTAGAATTGTTCAATTGATCTGATTATCAGATACAGTAGTTTAAGTTTTTCATTGAACTCTATCGATTGTTTTCCAGGTCGTGTCCTTTTTTCACTTCGATCAATAATTTGTTTCCTTTTACCTCACTTAGCCGCTTCATCGTTGTTTTTGTGACACTTTTTTAGACTAATCTCATTCATCACTCCACGTTTCCAAAATTTCTCAGTGATAATAGACTAGTGCGTAGTTTCCATTGGCAAGGGGAATGTTGTCAACACTTAAATTTCGCGACTTTTCGCTTAAACTTGTTATTCTTTGTTATCAAAAATGTTTGGGTTTTTTAGACTCAAGAAACAGAAAACAGAACCCCCTAGAATCTGATACTTGATTTCTGCAAAGTTTTCAGTGGCAAAAATTTTAGTGTTTTAAATTTTTTAGTATCTCGAATTTTTTCAAGTTTTTTGAAATTGTCTTTTGTTCAGTTTTTTTAAGCGTCAGGGGTCAAGTAACCTCAGCTAGAGGGTTGTAGTGCGTTCCTGCATATTTTCGAGGGGGCAATTGGGTGTCTTCAACGTTTTAATATTCTGAATTTTTGAAATATTTTGCACTTTTCTTTGAATATTGTGAAAATTATTGTCAAGTTCCTAGTTTATCAATCTTTGTGAGCGAATGCAGCTTCTAACGGCTTGCAATTCGCTCTGAAGCCTAACGAATAGCCTCTGGAGTCAATAAAAACATTCAGACGAAATTAAAATTACCATTCTTTGGAACAGTTCATTATTGTTTGCAATTTTTGCAAATTTAATGAATTTTTTTGTCCATTTATAAATTTATCAATCTTGATGTACCAATGAAACTTTGAAGTTGCGCTACTGGGCAGATTCCAGAGACAAAAAATAGTTTTAAACGTTTTAAAATTGCAAAAGAAGCTTTCTTTAAATTTTGAGTTTTTCACTTTTTTAAACATCTGCCACAGTTCTCGATTTTTTCTGTCTTTATTGACAAATAAAACCTTTTAAGGCTTGTGAGTGGTTTAATGAGTATATTTAAATGAATGAAATTTGGTCTTCAGGTTAAAAGCGTCAAGAAAATTAGCAATATTTATATTTTTGTTTAGATTATTTGATTATAATTTCTCAATTTATTAATTTGTTGGCTGGCATTGTTCAATTGATCTGCTGGTCAGGTACAAGGATTCATCATTCAGTTTTCCACTCCTTTCTTTGATCTGTATTGCTGGGCTTGTCCTGCTATGTTTTTTTCGTCTGACGCTCCTATTCGGTTTTAAATTTGTTCTCACTAAAGCTTAGAAAGTCAAATTTTCTGATCGACTTCTTCCTATCACAACGGCATTTTCGCGCGTGGCGTTTCTCATTCTCTTTAGCAAACGTCTTCAGGTCAATTTTGTGATAAAGTTTTGATCATAGGTGGCTTACCTTACTGATCAAATGTGTACTAAATGTCACTAACGATGAGGCTTCTGCAGAATGAGTTTTAACAACTTTAATTAATTTACCGCTGAATGATTTTTTCATAACTTTTTGAGCGGCATCGGTATTTTTCAAATTATATCTTGATCTGATCCTATTTTTTTATGCGGCACGCAAGTTTCTTACGCAGTTATTCTGGCACTCTGCCGGCTTTGTTACAGTAAATTATAAACAAATTCTCGATATGCTTGTTGATTTGGACTTGAGATGGCTGGTCCAGGAACTTATGTCCTCCGTTCTATAATTGAAGTCAGAGCATTAGTATAGGCAATCGAATATCACCAAGGAGAAGTTTTCAGCTTGCTGTGCCATAAGGTTAAGACTGGGGCCTCAAATTTAATTTCAAACTTCAATGAGATGACTCAATTCTCCGATGCTTGATTTGATACAATAAATGATTTGATGCTCCTTGCTGATGACAAAATCGTCTTCAAAAGGAAACAAACGAAAGTATACGTTATCAGAACGCCGGAAATGACGCTGTCAGTTGGTCGAAAAAAATCCATTGTTTGACAGAAAAAGTGAACGAATTCCTATGTTCGTTTTATAAGTGGAAAAAATATTGACCTTTTCACATTTTTTTTGCTAAGGTTGTACCTACGGAACGGAGCGCAAAACAGCGTTAGATCAACTTGAATGTAAATTGGGTCATTCGATAAGAATTATGTGCGGTTTATAAAAACACGACTCTTTTCGTTTTGTGAGAGAAAGCAATCAGACTTTAACTGTAGAGAACAGAATTTTAGAAGAATTTTTGAGGAAACTAAAAGAATTTAATTTGTGTTGAACTTGAGAACTGGTAGAAATGGAGAAAAACATGTTGATACATCAAACCGTCTGAGAACACAACTGGTGTACGGGTCACAAAGTTCCCCAATCTCAGGCTCAAGTACAATCTTTCTGCGTAAAAAGTATGAAGTTAATGGAGAGAAACAAATTGTAAAGGTTTTTTTCAATATGTGTCCAAAGTTAGCTTCAAAACAACGTGGATTTACTTCTACCACTTTAGTCAGTTTTAAAAATTTCTTTTTTTTTACACTTTTTTCTTTTGATTTTTAAAATATTTTGTAACTGAAATATTTTTTTTACAAATCTCAGATTATTATGTTTGAAGAAGGAGTTCTGGCCAAGTATATTTCAACTGCTTCCAGGCATTACTTGACTAGGTTTCTTTGAAGCCTTTTGCTGGCCTCTTCTCAGATCTGAGTCATGTGTGAGTAGCATGTCATTAGATTGTTCTTTTGTATGATTGGATGAGTTGTTTTAGCAATTGGATGAATTGTTTTAATAAGTTGCCAAGACAAAGATGCGCTAAGAAAATTTTGATATACTTGTTTAATTGTAAAAATGAAGCCTGGAGAAAAAAGTAGGGGATCTCTGTTAATGCCGCATTCTTGAAAGCAAGAACTCAGGTTGTGGAAACAATTGTCGTTTAGGAGCATTAGTATAGGCGATCGACTATCACCAAGGAGAAGTTTTCAGCTTGCTGTGCCATAAGGTTCAGACTGGGGCCTCAAATTTAATTTCAAACTTCAATGAGATGACTCAATTCTCCGATGCTTGATTTGATACAATAAATGATTTGATGCTCCTTGCTGATGACAAAATCGTCTTCAAAAGGAAACAAACGAAAGTATACGTTATCAGAACGCCGGAAATGACGCTGTCAGTTGGTCGAAAAAAATCCATTGTTTGACAGAAAAAGTGAACGAATTCCTATGTTCGTTTTGTAGTTGGAAAAAATATTGACCTTTTCACAATTTTTGCTAAAGTTGTACCTACGGAACGGAGCGCAAAACAGCGTTAGATCAACTTGAATGTAAATTGGGTCATTCGATTAGAATTATGTGCGGTTTATAAAAACACGACTCTTTTCGTTTTGTGAGAGAAAGCAATCAGACTTTAACTGTAGAGAACAGAATTTTAGAAGAATTTTTGAGGAAACTAAAAGAATTTAATTTGTGTTGAACTTGAGAACTGGTAGAAATGGAGAAAAACATGTTGATACATCAAACCGTCTGAGAACACAACTGGTGTACGGGTCACAAAGTTCCCCAATCTCAGGCTCAAGTACAATCTTTCTGCGTAAAAAGTATGAAGTTAATGGAGAGAAACAAATTGTAAAGGTTTTTTTCAATATGTGTCCAAAGTTAGCTTCAAAACAACGTGGATTTACTTCTACCACTTTAGTCAGTTTTAAAAATTTCTTTTTTTTTACACTTTTTTCTTTTGATTTTTAAAATATTTTGTAACTGAAATATTTTTTTTACAAATCTCAGATTATTATGTTTGAAGAAGGAGTTCTGGCCAAGTATATTTCAACTGCTTCCAGGCATTACTTGACTAGGTTTCTTTGAAGCCTTTTGCTGGCCTCTTCTCAGATCTGAGTCATGTGTGAGTAGCATGTCATTAGATTGTTCTTTTGTATGATTGGATGAGTTGTTTTAGCAATTGGATGAATTGTTTTAATAAGTTGCCAAGACAAAGATGCGCTAAGAAAATTTTGATATACTTGTTTAATTGTAAAAATGAAGCCTGGAGAAAAAAGTAGGGGATCTCTGTTAATGCCGCATTCTTGAAAGCAAGAACTCAGGTTGTGGAAACAATTGTCGTTTAGGAGCATTAGTATAGGCGATCGACTATCACCAAGGAGAAGTTTTCAGCTTGCTGTGCCATAAGGTTCAGACTGGGGCCTCAAATTTAATTTCAAACTTCAATGAGATGACTCAATTCTCCGATGCTTGATTTGATACAATAAATGATTTGATGCTCCTTGCTGATGACAAAATCGTCTTCAAAAGGAAACAAACGAAAGTATACGTTATCAGAACGCCGGAAATGACGCTGTCAGTTGGTCGAAAAAAATCCATTGTTTGACAGAAAAAGTGAACGAATTCCTATGTTCGTTTTGTAGTTGGAAAAAATATTGACCTTTTCACAATTTTTGCTAAAGTTGTACCTACGGAACGGAGCGCAAAACAGCGTTAGATCAACTTGAATGTAAATTGGGTCATTCGATTAGAATTATGTGCGGTTTATAAAAACACGACTCTTTTCGTTTTGTGAGAGAAAGCAATCAGACTTTAACTGTAGAGAACGGAATTTTGGAAGACTTTTTGAGGAAACTAAAAGAATTTATTTTGTGTTGAACTTGAGAACTGGTAGAAATGGAGAAGAACATGTTGATACATCAAACCGTCTGAGAACACAACTGGTGTACGGGTCACAAAGTTCCCCAATCTCAGGCTCAAGTACAATCTTTCTGCGTAAAAAGTATGAAGTTAATGGGGAGAAACAAATTGTAAAGGTTTTTTTCAATATGTGTCCAAAGTTAGCTTCAAAACAACGTAGATTTACTTCTACCACTTTAGTCAGTTTTTAAAATTTCTTTTTTTACACTTTTTTCTTTTGATTTTTAAAATATTTTGTAACTGAAATATTTTTTTTACAAATCTCCGACAATTATTATGTTTGAAGAAGGAGTTCTGGCCAAGTATATTTCAACTGCTTCCAGGCATTACTTGACTAGGTTTCTTTGAAGCCTTTTGCTGGTCTCTTCTCAGATCTGAGTCAAGTGTGAGTAACATGTCATTAGATTGTTCTTTTGTATGATTGGATGAGTTGTTTTAGCAATTGGATGAATTGTTTTAATAAGTTGCCAAGACAAAGATGCGCTAAGATAATTTTGATATACTTGTTTAATTGTAAAAATGAAGCCTGGAGAAAAAAGTAGGGGATCTCTGTTAATGCCGCATTCTTGAAAGCAAGAACTCAAGTTGTGGAAACAATTGTCGTTTAGGAGCATTAGTATAGGCAATCGACTATCACCAAGGAGAAGTTTTCAGCTTGCTGTGCCATAAGGTTCAGACTGGGGCCTCAAATTTAATTTCAAACTTCAATGAGATGACTCAATTCTCCGATGCTTGATTTGATACAATAAATGATTTGATGCTCCTTGCTGATGACAAAATCGTCTTCAAAAGGAAACAAACGAAAGTATACGTTATCAGAACGCCGGAAATGACGCTGTCAGTTGGTCGAAAAAAATCCATTGTTTGACAGAAAAAGTGAACGAATTCCTATGTTTGTTTTATAGTTGGAAAAAATATTGACCTTTTCACATTTTTTGCTAAGGTTGTACCTACGGAACGGAGCGCAAAATAGCGTTAGATCAACTTGAATGTAAATTGGGTCATTCGATTAGAATTATGTGCGGTTTATAAAAACACGACTCTTTTCGTTTTGTGAGAGAAAGCAATCAGATTTAAATGTAGAGAACGGAATTTTAGAAGACTTTTTGAGGAAACTAAAAGAATTTATTTTGTGTTGAACTTGAGAACTGGTAGAAATGGAGAAAAACATGTTGATACATCAAACCGTCTGAGAACACAACTGGTGTACGGGTCACAAAGTTCCCCAATCTCAGGCTCAAGTACAATCTTTCTGCGTAATAAGTATGAAGTTAATGGAGAGAAACAAATTGCAAAAGTTTTTTTTCAATGTGTCCAAAGTTAGCTTCAAAACAACGTGGATTTACTTCTACCACTTAAGTCAGTTTTTTTTAAAATTTCTTTTTTTTACACTTTTTTCTTTTGATTTTTAAAATATTTTGTAACTGAAATATTTTTTTTTACAAATATCCGATAATTATTATGTTTGAAGAAGGAGTTCTGGCCAAGTATATTTCAACTGCTTCCAGGCATTACTTGACTAGGTTTCTTTGAAGCCTTTTGCTGGCCTCTTCTCAGATCTGAGTCATGTGTCTCTTGAGTGAGTAACATGTCATTAGATTGTTCTTTTGTATGATTGGATGAGTTGTTTTAGCAATTGGATGAATTGTTTTAATAAGTTGCCAAGACAAAGATGCGCTAAGAAAAATTTGATATACTTGTTTAATTGTTAAAATGAAGCCTGGAGAAAAAAGTGGGGGATCTGTGTTGATGCCGCATTCTTGAAAGCAAGAACTCTGGTTGTGGAAACAATTTTCGTTTACGTGCGGACCTGCAAGTTTTCATATTAGCTCGTTTTTTGTCGCAATATGCTGCATTATATGCTTTCAAAATGTTTTTTTAACGATTAGATTCTTTTGGACGGTGAAGACGTTTTGAAGAACTCCATTTTTCAAACTTTATTGTGGTTTTACTCGAATTTGTCACTTTTAGGTTAATAATTTCAGTGTCCTAACTTCAAATAGGATGGGGTGACAAGCATTTCTTTTATAATTCTTATTGATTGTAATTTTTCCAGAGCAGTAACTGAAACTTTCAGGAAATCTGACCTTTTTCAGTTTTCCTCAATTTTTTCATGGTTAGTCACTTAGTAAGATTTCATTTGTACTCCCTAATACTCAATCCAAAGTAAGATTTCATTTGTACTCCCTAGTACTCAATCCAAACTATCTGCCTAATTTTAATATTGATTTTAAATTACTGCTTTGTTCTGATATTTCAGCATTTTTTTAAATCCAGGGAAGACAAGATTGCTGAGCGGATTTTATATGCCCGCATAGATGAGACCTTCCGGAATTTTTTCCCTTGTAGACTTCTTGACACACTTTGACAGTTTCCGAAATAAAAATTGAAAGTTGATTTTGATCACATAGCAACAGGAAGTGAAGTGAAAGGAAAATATTTGCTGCGTGATTTGCTTGAACGCTAACTTGTATGTAGAGTAAGTAAACGTTGATTGAATATAATTTCGTTTTCACGATTGTGGCTTTTACATTTTTATTGTATAAAAACACTGATATGGGAAAAGTCATATTGTTCTAGAAGTCACGCAGTCCCCGCTGTTGCAGTATTTTTACTACAGTTCGCATTTAAGATTTGTTTGAATTGTAATAATTTGTCTCTTAACTTTTTCATGGAATATTATCCTTGCTAAAATATTCTTTTCTTTTTACATGTTTCTACCAAGACGTGCAATTCAGTCATGTAACTCAAGTCTCTGCAATCTCAAATTAAGAAAGTTTGTTTTTGACAAGTGATTGAGCCAGCATTTTTATTCAGGATTCTCATCGCAAATACAATGCTCTAAGTTTAATTTTGTATTCTAACTGCAATTACAATAGCCCTTTTCTCCCTCACCACATGATGAGGGAGAATACGTAATGCCTCTGATGTTCAAATTGCTATTACCGTCACTTTCGGATCAATACACCAGAGTGTGACAGGAAAGCCACGAGCAAGTACTCCAGTTAGATTAGGAAAATCCGTTGGGAGTGAGGCTTTTAGGAAGAGATTTTTCACTAATGTTAAATTTGAAAGTCCCGACTTTTCGATTACTTTGTACTATCGCGTTTTATTTTCACTCTTCAAAGCTCTTAGACTCTCTTTTAAGCCTTAGCCTACCTAAACTTTTTGTGTGATATCACGGAATATTAAAGTATGCTCAAAGTCTTCGTAATCGTTAAAATTCCCAGCTGCAATCTAATCAAAAACCGTCTTTTAAAAGCTCAGAGACCGAAACGGGCTAATTTTCAAAATGAGTCTTTTAGACAGGCCTTTATCAGAAGCCAGAACGACAGCCGGTGAAACAACAGAAGACGAGAATGAGTTTACTGAAGTACGCAACAAACGAAAGATCCAGAAAACAAATACTAACACTAAGCGAAAACATCAGACCACCGATTGTTTCTACCAGGCCTAGGACGACAAAGATTCAGCCCGCAAGAGCAATCCGAATGAGATGCCCAATGGTTAAGACGAAGCATATCAGAGAACATAAAAACGAAACCGTTTTCTGTATCCAGTCGGAGCACTCAGCATCCAGAGATTGCCTAATGTTGCCATCTAACCCCCAAGGAGCCCTTCATAACGCAACTCTGAACGCAAGAAATGCAATCCCTAAATCAAAATCCTTAGTAGGTCTTGTTATTGTAAACGTTCACCACAGCAAAAAAGAAAGCGAGATAAAATGGGAACTTTTGAAGAACAAAACTAAGGATGTTATCAAGGTAACAAGGATAATAGGCAGAAAAACGACAGCTGCAAAGCTAATAAGATTAATCATCAGCTCAAACAATCAAGTCATCACCGCTCCAAAGAACGCGATAAGACTTTTTGGCAACTGTACCGCTGCGAAGCACGCCGAGAACCTCCAAACGTGATGCAATGCGTCATGTGCCAACAGTTTGGTCACTTTGCCAAAAAATGTCGCAGTGTAACTTGTTGTCTCCGTTGCTCTCAAGAGCACAGCGTTAAAAACTGAACCGCCAAAAACAAAACGCCAAGTGCTCAAAGTGTGGGGGTACTTGTGCCACTGTTTATCGCAGCTGTCCAGCTTATCAGACCAGGGTTGCTAAAGCTTCGAAAAAAATATTTGAAACTAATTTTCCAGCTATAAAAAAAATTCAAGCCGCAGAGAAACTGTCGTACACTATTTAAATGCGTCCCTCTCTTGTGGAGCGAGTTAGCTTAATTTGTTTAAAATGCGATTTGCCGAGCGAAATACAAAGTTGATCTACGTTCCCTTACTTGCGAGATACAAAGAGAGAATTGTCAACTGAATTTGAATTAAGAAAGTAAACTTATGAAACTCAAGTTCTTGTAATCAACTGAATAGGGTGTGATCAGACATGTCTGATCACGAAGCGGGCAACCAAGAAAGGATGAAGATGAACAACATAGGTCAAGGAATGAACTAACATAAAATGATAATTAAGGGCAAATGATATTGAACTAATTTAAATGCATGGTATAAAATTTTACTGCATCAAAATAAATAAAATATATCTTTGGGTATCCTAGAAACCACAAAAATACTCCTTCTTCTGAAAAAGTTCTACTTCAGTAGCAGAGCTCCTGAGCCAAATCCGCACATATCTCAATTTATTGTCATACAGTGGTACAACTAATAATGTCTTCAACAGCGCCTCGCGCATCCTCAACGAAAAAGTTGATGACAAAAAATACACGAAAGCATAAGAAGCACAAACACAGTCCCTGCAAACAGCAGAACATGTCAATCTTCAAACGTCCAGAGCTTCATTCAAGATGGATAAGCTAAGAATAATGCAATACAACTTCCGCGGACTAGTGAACAAATTGAGTGACTGGGCCTTTTTTAACAGAAAATGATATATAGTGTGTGTGTGAAAAATCCAAAAAGTGGCAAAAGAATTTTATACCCAGTAGTTACGTGGTGGCAACTGAATCTTGTTCTCATAGACCACACGGATCGTTCATTTTTTTAAAGACCAATATCACTTTAAAGATTGAGATAACAACGGTTAAATGATATACGAGAGGTTAGATAATTTAGGCTTAGTCGATATTACGCTTAGCGGGGTATTAGGCTTTCTGCCGAAATGTGCTTCGAAGGGCGAGATCTTTGTTGTTTTCTGCTTACATATCCACAATTGGTGAATGACAATCTTTAATGCATGCTTTACATGGAATGCCTTATTAGCCGATTTTTCTTCTTTGATACATGCAAGTCTACTTTTAATCGTTTGAATGAGTCTTTCTACCAAACCAAGAGCACGATGATCGTTCACTGGGGCTTCAATAATTTCAATATTGTTTTTGTTACAGAAATTCTTTACTTGATGACCCACCAAACATTTCGCTTGATCCAATAGAATAGATCGAGGAATTCCGTGATTTTCGAAGTACATTTGCAAAAAGTTTATAACATTTAGTCCATTAGTTTTGTCATATATACATGCAGTGGGGTATTTAGAAAAACGATCAATAGCAGCTAGGAAATATACCGGATTACCCTTTTCATCGAAAATGGGACCTTCAAAATCAATTTGGATTTCATGATTTGGTTCAACACACGGTATATGAGGTGAAAATTGATTAGCAGGAATTGTAGATTTAAGGTTCTTACCAATCAGTGTGCAATGTTGGCACTCTGTCGCTTTTACAATATGCTCCCGGTTCATGTATGTCCACCAACAATGCGTGGCCATGCAAATCATACCCCAGTCACCTGGGTGGCTTGCGTGGATATCATCTATCAGCACCTCGCGAAGTACGTTCGGATTTGCTACCGTTTCGTCGATAACACACAGCCGGAACGTACGTGTCGATATCTCCAATTTGAGTGGATATACATGTTGAGGGCTTTTAAACGGCTTTTGTTTGTAAGAATACAGTCCCGTACCTCTTTTAAGACTGCATCCTTGCTTGTTAGAGATGCATTGAGAGACTTAATAATGATTCTATTCACGATATAATCAAATGTTGGGAGCTGTGGACTAGGCGGAGGATGGATACTGATTTTGGAAGAAAGGGCTGGGGATGTTGGTGTCGTTATTTGGGTCGAACTTGCGGCGCGAGTGTTACTCGGAGAATCAGATCGTTGACTCGCGGAGCGAGATGTAGCTGGGGGCGTAAAGTGTTGATTCGCAGTGCGAGAGGCGTCATCGAAGCGAACTCTAGTGATACGCTTTCTAGAAGACATGTTGTATTTATTTTTACCAATGAAATTTCTAAATTGTTTTTGGGGTGAAAGTGATTATTTGAACAAGAAGTGAGCAACTGATTTCTAGGTTGATTTAAGGCAAAATGCACTGGTTCTATTTTTGGGTGGCGACTTTTAGAGATATTTGTGGAATGTCTCCTAAGTGGCGGGAATTTATGTTCAGTGAATTGAGTTTCGCGCGTTGCGAGAGTTAGTTCATTCCGATTTTGGAATGATTGTTTACAATGAGTTGAATTTTGCTTAGCGAGAGAAGTGGTAATTGGTATTTGCGACGCGGGATATGCATACTTTAAGTTGTTGAAATTACCACTGGTATTTGTAATGTGATTTCGCGGCGCGAGTGATTAGTGAGAATCATGCTTGCGTACGCGGTTTGGGTGTATGTCAATTAAATTTATCGTATTACTTCTAGCCTCAAATTTAGGTGTAAATTGATGCGCAAGGTAATGTGTTTGGATTAATTTGGTGAAATGAACAGCAGATTCATTGGGTTTTAAATTGAAAGAATTAACTGATGCAGAGATAAGCTTCAACTTTTTTATTTGGGTGCCGGGATATGTAGTCTACTAATCCCATTTTTGCGCCAGGCAAGTGTTCAATATCGAATTGAAGTGGGAGTAACTTATCAATACAGCGAGTAAAGCGACTATTGTATGATTTATTGGATCAATTTTCTTTTAATATGGAAAGAAGAGCTCTGTGATCCGTAATGCCTGTAAAGTGTTTACCGTAGAGGTAATTTTTTAACTCTTCAATAGACCAAACTACCTCAAGAAGTTCGAGTTCATTCACGCTATATCGCTCTTCACATGAATTTAGGAATCGGAATGTAAATGCAATTGGTTTCCACCCATCAACTGTTAATTGTTCGAGAGCGGCCCCGAGACCGGAACGAGATGCGTTGCATTTTACGCGCGTTTCGAGTTGCGGGTTATAGTGACCATTTTCCTTGGCGTTCGCGATGCGGCTTTTGATTTCAATAAAAGAATTTTCATCTTCCTCAGTCCTGATAGGTTTAGATTTTCTTATTAAAAGTCGGAGTGGATGGCTATTTTGAGCTAAGTTGGGTATAAATTTACTGATATAATGGACTGAACCCAGAAAAGAACGGAGGTTTTTCAATGTCTTTGGGCTGCAAGAGACAATATAGCTGAGGTCTTACTCTCGATGGGCGAGATAACAGATTGTGAAATATGATACCCGAGCCAATCATTTTCTAGTTTTGAGAAATGACACTTTGGAAGGTTTATCCTAAGATTTTCATCATCTAAGCGTTTAAGAGATTTCAAAACGTACTATTTGTGTTCAGCTTCCGATCTTTTACAATCAGAACACAATCAGAATATCGTCGAGAAAACAGTAAGTATTTTTTAAGAAAATGAGAGTATAATTCATAGCTTTTTGAAATTCTTCCGGCATGTCTGTTAAGCCAAAAAATTGAGTTTGAAATCTGTATGTGCCGGTCATGTCGCCACTTATTATATTAAAATTACAGTGATTGCTGTGTTAGAATCTCGGTTTAATTGACTGTACGCGTATTTCAAATCCAACGTAGAGAAATATGTGTCTTGCGGTGCGGGAGCCTTTATTTGTTGAGAAATAGATTCGATGAGCGTATCGATATTAGGCAATTGATACTTGTTTTTATGAATAGTTTTTTTTAAGATTTTAGAGTCCAGTGCCAGTTTGATTGATTGGTCTTTCTTTACAGTAACTACAATGGGGGATATGAAATATTTGTCAGGACAACTAGAAAGTTTTTTATGTGTTTTTCATCTAATAATTTTTTTAGTTCCGAGTTGACTTTCTCTTGAGGATTAATTGATTTTCATATCCCCTTTTGTTGTCTAGGTTGAAAGTCCTTATGTAAATTTTATTTAACCACATGATTTTTTGATCTTACCTTACGCGAAATTAGGTTAGGAAAGTTTGTCGCGATATGTTCCTTGAATTCTGATAAAGAAGAAATGGTGTTGACCCGTTTACCTTGTACTGAAGAAGGTTGTGTTAGTGCTAGACCCAGATGATCGAACAGATCTCTACCGATGAGAGATCTGTAACCATCTGCAACGACTGTGAAAGTTGCCGATTTCAATGTCCATCCGTTGCTTGTGATGGGAGTTTGTATTTTCCCTTCGATATGAATCGGTTCGTATGAAAATGTTCTAAGTTGTGGGCTGATTTTCCCATGAATCCAGACACCATGTGTACTACTTGCGTCGCGAGTGATTGATTATGAATACTGCATGCGCTCCCGGAGTCCACGAGAAGGGTAGTTGAGAAGTTACCAATTTTGATAGGCATATTGAGAGGCTCGATCTTTATTATGTCATTTTCGATGAATGCAACCGTATTATCTTCCCCACTGCTGTAGTCAGACTCGTACAGTTTAGTTGACCGAAGAAAATTTACTGAGTCTTCTGGATGAGGTTCTTCATCTACTGTGTTTACTGTTCTCTTCTTGGAATTTTGGTTTTTGCATTCTTTTGTTTTCTACAAACTTTGGCGAAATGGTTCATTAGCCCGCAGTTATTGCAAATTTTCCTTCGCGATACATTTATCGCGATGATTGGGTAGCCAATTCCCACCACAATTTGAACAATATAGAGGTGGTCTTTTGTTTGGCTTCTGGAAATTATTTGAGAAGGAACAATTCTATGATCGAGAGTCACTTGGAAACTAAATTGCGTTCAGGCTGGCCGGGATCAGTGTCATGTTATGCTGTTGAATTTGATGCTGGTTTCGCATCCCGAGTTCCATTTTGATGGCCAACTCTAATGCTTTGCGCGGCTCCACTGTCTGTTTGAGGAGTTCTTTTGAATCTCCGGATCATTTAAGTTAGTCATGAATACATCACTTATCAGGGTTTCCTCTTATTCTCGAAATCGCAATTCTCAGCTAGTACTTTTAGCTTACAGTAAAAGTGTTCTACTGTTTCTCCTCGAAGTTGTTTCGTTATGAGAAAAACGTGTCTGTCGAAAGTGATGTTTCGAGGACGAATGAAGGCGGCTTCCACGATCTTCCCAAATTCTGCAGTTGACAGTGCATCATTCATGATCTGTGGCTTCTTACAGTTTAAAATTCGACGTCCTTCCACCCCGATGCTCGAGTAGAGTAGAGACACTGTCTTTCTATCCGCAAGTGGCCATGGCTTGTCTCCACACATTATGCCAATTTCGATTAGACGTTGGCCACGTGTTTTGCCAATTCATCTTTTGCTGAGCGTTGAAAGCATTCCTTTCTCTTTCTGATTGTGCAGACGATCCAACTATGGTTTCCTCATATATCGGCTCCAAATTGGTCCACCATTTCGAGTTTTGGTCCAAGCAAAGTATCTAAAAAGATGTTCTCCTTTGCTAGTAGTGCCAATTTACATTGCACTCTCCATTTTTCCCAGCGAAGAGGTGGGTCAGGTGTTGGTATGTCCCTGAAAGCGTCTAAACCGAGCGGTGTGCGCTTGTTTGCTGGCTGCGCCATGTACACTATTTAAATGCGTCCGTCTCTTGCGGAGCGAGTTAGCTTAATTTGTTTAAAATGCGATTCGCGGAGCGAAATCCAAAGTTGATCTTCTTTCGTTTACTTGCGGCGCGATATACAGAATTGTCAACTGAATTTGAATTCAGAAAAACTTATGAAACTCAAGTGCCTGTAATCAACTGAATAAGGTGTGATCAGACATGTCTGATCACGAAGCGGGCAACCAAGAAAGGATGAAGATGAACAACATAGGTCAAGGAATGAACTAACATAAAATGATAATCAAGGGCAAATGATATTGAACTAATTTAAATGCATGGTATAAAATTTTACTGCATCAAAATAAATAAAATATATCTTTGGGTATCCTAGAAACCACAAAAATACTCCTTCTTCTGAAAAAGTTCTACTTCAGTAGCAGAGCTCCTGAGCCAAATCCGCACATATCTCAATTTATTGTCATACAGTGGTACAACTAATAATGTCTTCAACAGCGCCTCGCGCATCCTCAACGAAAAAGTTGATGACAAAAAATACACGAAAGCATAAGAAGCACAAACACAGTCCCTGCAAACTGCAGAACATGTCAATCTTCAAACGTCCAGAGCTTCATTCAAGATGGATAAGCTAAGAATAATGCAATACAACTTCCGCGGACTAGTGAACAAATTGAGTGACTGGGCCTTTTTTAACAGAAAATGATATATAGTGTGTGTGTGAAAAATCCAAAAAGTGGCAAAAGAATTTTATACCCAGTAGGTACGTGGTGGCAACTGAATCTTGTTCTCATAGACCACACGGATCGTTCATTTTTTTAAAGACCAATATCACTTTAAAGATTGAGATAACAACGGTGCAGCCATCGAAATCTTAAAAATTTGTATTAATCTGCTTCCAATTTAAAATTTCTGGATCATTTTGTCTACAATTCCCAGGCGAAGCCTCTAGACGCGGAGGAAATTTTCACAGAACGAATGTCTAATTGACAAAAGTCATCTTGTAAACTGCCTAATAAGGGTCAGTCAACATACCAATCGTCAGACAAAAAAAGAAAAAACACGCTGGATTGGCAACTTTGCTATAATTATTTTTTTGAGCTTTACAAATATTTTACTGTGTCAGATGATTTAAGAAGCTGTCATAGAAAAACAAATACTACAATGATTTTCAAGAAAAACAAAACGGTTCACTCGAAATAGAAAATAAACTTTCAGAAGACTAAAGAAATCACAAAAATGCCTTCCTATCATCATTTGGCCTTTGTTTACCTTTGCGATAGTTAGTTTTTTGAGCATTTCATCCATTTTACTTTGAGATAATTTTAAGCATCGATCACAGAGCAAAAATTACCACAATTATTTTCAGGAATAACAAAATTTAGCTCACGAAGTCGAAAATAAACGTTCAAAACTGTAAAGAAGTTACAAAATAGGCCTGCGTGTCATCAAACCTTTGACCCCCGCGTTGCGCAAGGACAAATGATGTCGATCAATTCAATGACAAGCTTTCAAACCTAATTCACTCAAAGGTTCTTTCATTAATACAAAACATCCTCCATACAATGTTGAGACACAAAAGCTGAAAAAATCGAAAAAGAGAAGAAAACAGCACGACGAATACAATTAATAAAAACAGAAATAATTTGCCTCCAGAAGGAAATAAAACGATCCAAAGAAGATTTGAGCTGAAAAATAGCAGAAACGTTGAAATTGCAGGTGGCAAAGGCAGCCACGGTTTCAAAGACCAAACAAATGAGAATCAGTCAAAACAGAAAACTAGACGACTCAAATTTAGTTCACAAAGTGCGCATTGCAATCAGCCCATGAAATAAGTGAAAAGTTAAAATAACTGCTAAATGACACAATGCGAAATCACACAACAGATTAACAAATTGCCGATCAACACTGCAGTACAATTGACATTGAAGCCCATTCATTTTTGGCCGCACAGGGTGCAAGCGAGCAACCCGGAGTTATTGTTACAGTAAAAAGTAAAAAACTTTGAGGAACTTCTGAGGTGTTCGAGAAAATTTTGCCCCGCACCAGACGAATTCGTTACCAAATACTGATTGAGCTACCAAAGTATGTTACGGCTTTTATATGTGCCTGTTTCCCAGCTCAATAAACAATTCATATGTTTTGTTACGTGGAAGGAAAGGTAGATAAACATGCTGCCAAAAAATAAGGAGCAAACAAAGGCGGAAAATTAAGACCCATTAGTCTGCACATTTGTCTGTTAAAAATCGGTGAAACTGTAGTGAAAAATATGGACATGGAACATTGTGAATCCCACATTTTATTCGGTGAAACGCAAATTGCTGACAGGAAATATAGCTGCACTACAGACAACCTTTTAAAACTTACCCCAAAACGTAAGTGAAATTTGTCAGTGGTCTAAAGACCCATGGATCCATAAACTAGAAACAAAAGGCTTGGAAATATGCCTCATATTATGGATAAATTGTTTCACGTCAAAAAGAATTGTAATCTTCAAAAACTCTGCTATCAGTAATGGTTTATACTCAGATGTTGGGATCCCACAAGAGAGTTTCTCATCATCATCTACGTTAGTCGGTTGCCCAAATTGAGAGCCCAAATCCTACAGTTCGCTGAAGATTTTGCATTATATTACAAATTACGTTCCACAAAATTAATTCAGGTCTGCTCCCAGTCGACATGTTCTGCATTTGCCCCCTCCTCTTACGCAACTGCCTGCTGGCTAGACCGTTCAAAGCGCTCATCAACAAAATTCAAAACGTTGAAATTTGGTCTCTAAGAAATTGCCTCCGAAAACAAAGATAAGATAGTACGGAACACAAAAACTCCATGACAGAAGCAAAATTACCAACGGTCTGAAAAATGCAGATAAAGTGGGTCAGAGGTTATTAATCGGGCAACAAAAAAGACTTAATAGACTTATTAAGCAAGAAATTAGACTTATAAAGCAAGAAAAAGACAATGTCCGCTCAACTCGCATTATAACTCGATCATCTCGTTCATTTAACGCCAATTCTTTTTTTTCAGGCATCACAGTCTGTAGACATAAGTAACTGCTGAAAAGGCTTGAATATTGGAACATTAGGATGAAGGTCATTTCACCCCAAAATCCAATAACCAATCCATTGCAGAAATAGTTTCGAGAACATAGAAACGAAAAAAGAGGAAATTGAACTACTATTACTAAATAATTACAAGTAAAACCAGATAATTGGTTAAAAAAAATAGAACAATACCGACAAAACAACAAATCAATAATTTGGCCTTCAATCTAAGCACCCCAAATATATAGAACATCAGCGAAATGCGCAGCCACCAAATCGAATCAACGAAGTTTTAGCGACTACGGTTCTGTTTTAAGGTCGTATCAGAAAGAAGTGCTTTTTCCCCTATGTGAAAGTTTTTGCTATCAATGATACTTTGCGGTAAACGGCGAAAAACAGAACGAAACAGACCAGCGGACTAACAGAACGCACAAAAGTCTTACAGCCTAGTGGTATGAAAATCAATTCTCAGTTCTGTTTCACCAGTTTATGTGTTTTTGTCCTCGTATTGCGTGTCATAAAACATCATCTTCTATGTCCATCAATCGAACCAAAGTATATACGGCCAATCACTCGCCTAGTCAATTTGGGGCCTGAAACAACACTCTGCAATCTATCCTACTTCACTTTGGAGAGTCTTCCTTTCCGCTCCTTTTTTCTTCTCGATTCGGCCAGCCACTCTCCAAGTTAATTTGGGGCCGAATCGATCAGGTGACTTGAGTACACTGTCAGCACAATGGGGATCAACATGCGCAATCATTGTTGCTTTTCCGTTTTTCATGTTTATCATTTCTTTTGGTAGACTCCACTGACCAATCTAGAACATGCCAAATCTCCATTAGATCAAGAAATTGTCGATTTATGTGCTACGCGTGATTTGGTTCAGTGGTTTTTTTTGTTTAGGTCAGTGTTGAGCGTAGCACTTTTGATCAAGCACTTCTTTCTTTTGTTGAATCTGTTTTTCGTAGTCAAAACAACGCTTGTTTCACTTTTTTCTCTCTTTTCTATTGTTAATTTTTAGTCTTTGTCTTTCTTAGCTTGATGGTTATTATTATATAATGATGCACACGGTTACTTCCTTTTTTTCGGATGGAAAACTAACTGTCTGCTTTAAAGTTTATTTTGTATTTGAATCTTAAAAAAAGCGAAAGAGATGCTCTATTCTAAACCGAACTTAGCGCGGTCAGCTAACACGTCATCGAAAATGCACGCCTCCATTCGAAACTCATCATGATTAAATTCTTCCTCAATTTTTCCGCCGACTTGAAGATCAAAAAATAAAACGAGAAATTGAAACACTTCAAAGAGAGAAGACAATTTAGTGCAGTGCGCAATTGAGTGTTTCGACTTGAGTTGAATATTTTTTGTCTTGTTTGCAAATCAGCTGCGGTTTATCAAGACGGATGGAAAGCCCAGCGTTGCAAACAGATCATGAAAGCACATAGCGCTGCAACTTAGAGGTCAATGAAGAATCATTTTGGCTTCATGTGCCAACTCTCCTCCGTCCAAGAGTTTCTATTGCTATCAGTATTTGCTGTTTTGTACACGTGTACCAGTTTTGTTGTTCTTTATCTGTAAAGTAAATTGTTTATCAGTAAAGATGTAATTGAGTATTCGAGTGATAATTAAGGTCGAAATACAAAGGACTGGATTCGTGACGCAAAATCCTTTGCATTTATAGATATGTAGAGTAAAGCCTCCACAATTGCACATAATTTTATTTACTTCAAGATTTGATGCGTTTCCACTCAATTTACTGATTATGCTAAAAATAGACGAGGTAGAAAGTTTACTGATTTTTTAAGATTACCATTTTAAGAATGAAATTATGACTAAAATGGGTGCGTCATGAAATCGTGACTTCCTTTCTCGACAGGAGATGAAACCCAATTATCCAACTGTTTGGCAATTTATTGGATATACCAATAATTGAAATATTTACAGACAAAATATTTACAGGGCATAAAACTTATAAACAGGTCTTAATTTAAACATTAAATAAATAAAATTTTGATATATATATATATATATATATATATATATATATATATATATATATATATATATATATATAAATTTATTTTATATATATATATATATAAAACAATTTTTGCTGGTTCTAATAGCTTAAACAATGTATTTGCTGGTTATCATAACTAGCGATAGTAAAACTTTACCAACCTAATGAATACCCTATCACATATTTATTGTATTCATTACCCAGGTAAATCAAATAACAGTCGCTAGTAACAACATAGAACGCCAAATTAGTGGATTCGTATCACCATTCTGCTAGCATGTTAAATTGGAGTAGAAGTTTGAATATCAGAGAAATTAGAACTGAAATTGATGCAAAAAGTGAACAAATACGTATTGGAAGAAATTTAATCAGTTGAAACAATTGTATTTAAATTGAAACAGAAAAATATGACAATGAGTAGAGTTTTTGGGTTCAAATATGGTTTCTGGCCTCAAATACCGACATGCTAATCTCTTCTAGTTTTCACAGGTATATGATGGTGGTTAGGATTGAAAAGATCTGATTTGAGGGTCTGCAGGGCTAACAATGGGCAAATTGAAATCAGTTTCTTCTGCAGGAGGACGGGATTTTTTTCATGGATCACAGCCAAGATTACCGGATTCTCTGGACGTTGACGTTTCAATTCAATATTGTCTTTTGTCTTTTTCACCAAACAAACCTATCTTTGCCTTTAAAATCCATAAAATGTTGAAGCAAGTCTTTAGCGTTTGGCTTACGAAAATGAGCAGACGAAGTTAATGATGTGGTTGGGTTAGGGGTGGTGTTCTGGTGCGTTGACAGTGTATATGGTTTGGAAAGCTTACGGGCCGGAAAGGATGAGGTTACTCCAGATGTATTAACTGCCTGTCTAATGGCGAACTGTAGTGACCCGCAATAGTTTTTGTTAGGTCCTTCATATGATGGCTTACTTTTTCCTCTGTAAGTGTTTCGTAATTCAGCAGTATTCGTTGAACATAATGCCAAAGCGCCAAATTTCTCTCTGGTGCAAAATTTAGCAATATCACAATTGCGTACTAGCACCTCTGGCTCACCGGGTTCTCTGATTACCGGAGTCGTTGCGGGATGTACAATATACCAAAGATCCTGGGACCAAAATTTCGTAGAGTCCGGGTAGGTCCCTTTTGGATCCTCTGGACTTTTTCCTGGCTAACTTTAATTCTAGAGGCTTTGCTGTTCATTGAATTGAATTGGTGAGCTTCGTGTTAAGAAAAAATCTGGATAACAATTCAATTTTTTCTCCGTTATACCTTCGTACTGTATCTACCTGAGCGCGATTCATGGTCTACTCCACCAAAAATTTCCTTGGTCTGCAGATACTCAACTCTTCTTATCCAGGTATTCAGCTTCTGGGACCGTATTGTCTAATAAATGATTCAAAATTGTTTCATAGGTTAAATTTGTACAAACTGATTGTGTGCTCATAAATTAGGCGTCTTTTAATTGGGCGTCTTTTAATTGTTTATATTAGTCGTCCAATAAATCCAATAGCCCTGTGATCATTAACTGGTGCTGTAATTTTTTTCAAACTAAAAATTTTGAAAATGTTAATTTTTCTTTTTAGGCAGCTTGTTTGATTTTAACGTATATTTCTAGATACTCAGTGATTTTGGATGTAATCTTCCAGAACTTTGAAGACATTTTGACCGTTCGCACTTTCGAAAAGTTTTTTTGTGAGGTATATGAAGAAACGATCAACACACGCAAGGAAGTGTATGTCTTGACATTCTTTATTCATGATTGGACCTCCAAAGTCTAATTGAAATTCTTCGTTTAGTTCAGATCAATTTTAGAGATGTATCCAGTTTGACGTTGGAATTACAGATTTATAGTTCTCGCCAATATCTTTGCAGGGTTTGCATTTTGCTGCCTTATTGAGAATCTTTATAGAAGATGTTCAAGAAATTTTAATCGTTTGAATGCCCATTTTTGTGTTGACGGCTTTGTCTTGTGCCTTTTTAGGTATTCTACTCTCCCTTAGTACTTCTCGACTAATTTCTCCGTCCTGCATATTTGTTATGAAGACATCTCGAAAGATTGACTCCTCTTGACTTTCAGGGCCGCGCTTTTAAATTTTTCTTTGGAATCCTTTTTCAGTTGCTTGCAAGTGAGAAACACATATCTTTCTTTGTTTCTTGGAGATGTAATCTAATAGAGTCCACGATTCTCTTGTTGTCATTTTATCTTTTTCGAGGGTGATATCCACACATGATTCCAGCAGCTTCATTTTTTCGGCATTTTTTTAATCACGCATTCTTCAACTGTTTGTTTCTTGTTAGACAATCGCGGTAATATTGAGCTGTGCTGTTATCCACATTTTCTTCATGGACGGTTTCATGGGAATCTTTATTTAGTCCAGAGGGGCTTCTCAAGAATGTCAATAGAAATCGCCTTTTTTGCCAGAATTTCCAACTCCAATATCCCGTGCTATCGTTCCTAGCTCAAAGAATGTTCCAATGTGTGTTTATCCCAGAAGGGTTGTATGCTGTGATACTCAAAGTGCGCTATTGATTATGCGAATTTGAATTGGGATCAAATTACAAAGGAGTGGTTTAGTGCGCGAATCCAATGCTTTTTGGCCAATTCAAAAGTACTACTTTTCAGAAATGTAAAAAAAACCTCCACGAATCCTTTTAGAAATATTTACCTGGAAACGTAGTGTATGTCCACTCAATTTACTTAATAATCTCAAAAGTGACGAGTTAGAGAGATCACTGAATTTCAGGATTAGGATTACCAGAATGAAAATATGTCTAAGAGTGTGCGGCGTGAAATCGTGACTTTCCTTCAAGACAGGAAGTAAATTTTATTCCTGTGAGCAGCAATTTATATCCCATGTAAGGATGAATCAAGTTTTAATTTTTTAAAGAATTCCTATTTGTAACACAGACTGTAAATTGCCATTAATTCTATCTGGATTTTAAGAACTACGTGAATCTTTCAGAACTTATGCTCGTCAGCTGTTGAGATTTTTTAATCTCAATTATTGTTATTTGTCGCTCCGAACCCATACAAGTAGAGGAGGACACTATATGATCAACTGTATCGATTCACAGTTGTGAAAGGTATCATTAAACGCTAGCAATTCTTAGAGTACCAAACAAAAAAGTTTTTTCAGTTTTTTTCCGAGTTATCGAGGTTTAACATTTTGCGAACGTTCTAATTTCCGTTGTTTTCTTTACTTATTGCGTAACCTTTGCTCGTACATTGATCAATTTTTTTACAAATATTTTGAAACTTTTAACAAAACTGTTATTGCTTTTATGTTTAAAAATAAAAGATATTTGCTGAACCCTACTTAACCCACATTTTTCTTCTTTCATTGCTGTACAGAAACAAAAACTGCCTTTACCTCCCAAAAGTTTCTTTATCTCGATTAGGCCTATTTTTACCTCGAATTCTTTAGAAAGTGTTCTGGAACTCATAATTTACCGGCCATTTGCTAATTTAAATCGACTTTTCTCAAAAAATGCATCATTTTTTTGATACAACAGAACTTTCTTGGCCAAAATATGTAATAACATTTTTGTCCAAAGGTGACCTAATGATGAAACAGTATGTCTCCAACCTAAAGCTTGTTTTTATGGCTTCGACAAAGTGCTTTCGTTAATTTTCGATAGAATGTTGAGTTCTCCCAGCAATTGTTGCTCTTCTAAAATTCTTTTGACTTAGTCTCCTTATTTGACAGCCTAATTTGCAAGCTAAAGAGGCGTTAAAAAACTGTTCAAGGTTATATTCCGATTTCCAGGAGCTCTTTTTTGTCTTCGAGAATACTCCCTGTAAAAATTGCTTTTTCTTTGTCGCCTTTGTGGCCTTACTTCTGTCAGTTTGTAGCTTAGTCTCACTAAGGGCAGGTCCCATCTCATCTTGTCTCCATTGAAACAAACAAAATCTCTATGGATGTTGTGTTTTGAATAATGGTTCCTATGACCTTGAATACTTCTGCCTGAAAAGAACGACAGGTATTTATACTCTGACACTTTCAGTTTGCATGAAAAAAAATTTTTCTTATTCTCTACCTGTATAAGTGGTTTTGTCTCTTGTCACAATATCACATAAAAAACAGGTTCTATGGCAGTTCAAAGGACGCCAGTTTCCACGTTTTTAAAACCTTTAATTGAGAGATTACGGTTTGAATGGGTTTAACACCTTTTTCAAGTTCGGTTTTTGCCTATAATAATTAGTTCTTTTGTAGTCGTATATCATGTTTGATCAATGACAGCTTTTAGTGGCTTCCTTTTAATATTTGAGTGAACTTATTCAACTCTTTCAGTCGGCAGTTAATAGCTTTAATGAAATTGAAATGATGTTTATTGGAAAAAAAATCAATGTAGTTCTGAACTTCTCACTTCTTCATTTTCTTTGGTCAATTTGTAAATTATTTCTTTTTGTCACAGGACCCATTTAGCCCCTTGTGTCTCTACCGGTTTTTGTGTCAACTGATGCTTTTAACATTTCGACACTGAATTTTTATAGAAAAAACTAAGGTTTCAATTTTTTTTTTCGAATATGGCTCCTTTAAAAACCTAAAAACTGGCCTTATTGATGCTCAAATGAGGCCCAAGTGCAGCTATACAATCCTTTCTGTTATGTGTTTATGCTTCTAAAGGCTTTAAAGTTTCGTTGTGTTCTATGATATTTTAAGTCTTGCCTGTAATTGTTTTTAATTTTTGTCTTATACTTAGTGTCTGTAAAGAGTGGCATTTTTTTTAATTTCAAGCAGTTTCATGTGAGCCGAACGAAATTCTTGTTATGTCCAGATCAGAAGGTAAATTGTAATGAAACAGACTGATCGTAGGCCGACTTGAGAGCTTAAAGTTTGATTTGAGCTGGTTACAAATGCACGAAAGTTTTATTTGTTGTTTAAAGTTCACGGATTTTTGATCAGAACTGGCTCTGAGCTCGTAAAAATTTATCAGAGTGTTTACAAACGCACGATGGTTTGATCAAAAAAATTATGGCCCCTAAATTTGTTTGGATTTTGTCCTAGAATTTTTGATAGATAAGTGTTGATTCAGCTGAACTACAATAGTTATAGAAAACGCAAGAATTTTAAAGACTTTTATGGCGTAATTAAAACATATATTGCGTACTATCATTTTAAGAAAAATTACCCATGAACGCCAAACCCACATATCTATGGCAACCATTTTTCACCAAAAGCTTAATTATGCATTTAATGCGTTGCATCTAAAAATATATTTTTTTTCAGTCAAGGTAAAAAAAATAATGCCGCAACTTTTGCTTAAAAATTAACAAAGAAAAATTTGCAACATTGCTGATAAAATTTTAAAGATTTCAACGGAACCTAAAACGTACTCAGCCCCTTTTTGTTCTTCCTTCCTTCCCCTTTTTTGCTCTGAAGACGATCATTCTATCGTGAGTAAGGATCATGCTTCAGTACGACTCAACCTGTTACTCGGCGTATCAGCGCTTTGCTTTTAATCCTCTCGGCTAAACTTTCCTTTAAGTCAACGGATGTTACTGAGGGGTGTGCCCTTGTACAGATTTTTATCGGTCTTCTGGGAAAAGGGAATTCTTCTCTGGAAGCATTGCTTTAGCTAACTACTCCCTTTCTCGGAAAAATATATTCCCAAAAACATTTTGCAAACAGTAAGAAGTTTCCATATGATCCATTGAACTTAATTATGGCAGCGAAGGACAAAATCTTTTCAATTTCATGCGAAAGAATAAATACTATCTATTGTTGAAGAGTTCCCCCAGCCTATCTGACAAAGTCAATCAAATTTCTCTTACAGTCTGGTTTGATTGAGTAACTGGTTTTTATACTGCTTATATTATTGCAAATAAAAAAATAGTGTAGTAAATAGTTGGAAGATGGAAAGCAGCCATTCAGAGCGATTTACTGGCTTGTTTGGCCATGCGTGAATGATATTACTTGAATACTACATGTTCTAGCAGACATTCGAACAGTCAGTGCCTTAAAATATGAGTTCACAAATATCTGATTTGCATATTGTTCACGTCTAGTTTTTATGAGAAATGTTTATTTCACACATTTATTTGATTTATTTCAATTTTGAAAACTCGAAAAAAACTGCGTTGGTTGTAGGTTTTCTGCCTTTTGCTTTGTTTTCTAACTATTCCTCAAATAGGTCTCAACTTGAGCTCATTTGAAACCAATGGGTCTCACCCGTTTAAGAGTTCTTTATACACATTTCACTGCAAGCGACCATTATAGAACTAAAAGTTGTTCTGAACGCTGATTATTTTTCCAAGTCTAGTTCCTTAACAAGTTTGCTGATTTTGCTATCTTTAGATTTTAAGTGGTTATCAAAAGTTTACGATAGCTTTCCTCAATTCATCAGGCTTTTTGTTGTTGCTTTCTGTTTTCTCTTTGCCGTCCAAATTTTATTTCCTTTGAAATTTTTCCTGATCTATTGGATAACAAAGCCGTTCGCATTAAACAAAACGTGCAAAACAAATTCTCCCTATCATCATTATTATTGCTTAAATCGCGGAATCACTTGAGTCCGGGAATCCAAGCAGCACAAAGAATATCAAAATCTAAAGAGCCAGACAGAACTAATCTTCATTGTTTTTGTGTTGCCGGTATTCCTCGTACGCCAAAATCGTTTATTTTGAACTTTTGATATATAAATAAGCACTTAAACATACATCCAGAGAAACAGACACACAAACAGAAACACACACATACACACACACGCACACAATTTCACGCACGCACACACCCGCACACATACACACACGCACGCACACACATACGCTTACCTACACGCTTATAGCATTTTTTATTTCTTTGATTTTGTTATTTCAATGACGTTGTTTTTTAATGCAAGGAGGGAATGCTGAACATCAATATATTGAGATTTAAATGCTTACAGATAAATTTTTACGCAAGTTTCACTAGAGAAAACAGCGCGTATGAAGAATTAAATTTTGAATGAATAAAAAAATGATATGTAGGCAGATTTTATTAAAACAGTTATTGTTTCTTGCGAAGCGATCTCTCCGCATATATTCTTGTAAGTGCCAATGAAGCATATTTCGGTGACAGCCTCACATTTTTTGTTGTACGCTTTCTTGACATTCCAGTGAGACTCGATAATTTGTGTGTGAACACCAGTAAAAGGCTCGACGAAGTTGAGTGAATGGTTGACAGAACTATGTTGGTGCCCTGAACGCTGCATAGAACTGTATGCCCTCCATTAATCTGAACGAGTTTGTTATTGATATTCGGTCAACTGCCTGAATAAAGGGGGCAGAGTTTCCGCATCTCTTTTTGGGTGCTTGGGCGCTCTTCCTCGATGATGTTTCAGTTTGTGCGAAAGACAACTTCCGTGGATTTGAACAACAACTCCAGGTCCACCAAGACGATTAGAATTCGTTTTTCCAGAGATTTGTCACATATTTCCCGAACACATGCGTAAACATTGGTAATGGATTGTTTGCTGAGTTCTGTCTATGCTGAGCCTGCTGATTCGATTTTTGAATAGAGCACAAGTAAATCAAATGAACCCATTTTAACAGAGATTGATGGCTGCTTGCAAAAAACTTAAACGTTCCGAACAAAAACGGTATATTTATTATTTTTTCATTTCGTATTTTGGCAATTCCAAACAAACCTTTCATTAGCCTTCTTAGGTTTAGTCTACAGTAAATCGCGTTCAATTTGAATACATTTAATATCACATGCTGAAAGGCTTAATTGTTCCAAGTTCATAATACAAAGCCTATTATTATTATTATTATTCAGACAAGGCAAAATGTCCTCGGTAACGTTTGCTCTTCAACTCGTAAAACGAATCTTGATACACTTTGACAGAACATGCATGGTCATTAAATATTTTGCAAAACTTGGAACATCTTGCCAAGAACTTCAATTACGAACATTTCATGCTAAATCTTGATATGATCTTGGTATGATTATATCAAGATAAACCAAGAAAATTCTTGACAGCTCATGACAAAATTTTGACCAATCCTGGTAAATTTTTTCGTCAATTTTTATCCCTGTTTGATTTACTTTGTCTCATGAAATGAAATGGTCGTAACTCCGCCGCTGCCGGTCCCAAGCCCGGAATGAAAAATGAGGAGGGAAAACACAAAATGTTACTGGAAATACCTAACAGTCAATCGTTGATTTGACTCGGAAAAAAATTTTCCGACACTCCTCGCCTATTGTTGTTTTTTTTGTTTAAATAGTTTTGCTTGAAATTTTGCTGAAAATTTTGTTGTGATCAAGGCGATTCTTTCTTGTTAATCTTAATAAGATCTTATTTCTTGAATTTCTTGCATTGAACTTACAAGTTCTTACATATCTTGACTTTTTCGTGGATTTTTCAAGTTTTATCATCCTTCTTATCAAGATGTTTCAAGTTTCATTTCACTGGGCAAATAGAGTACTATCGGTATTAGCGGTCAACTTAATTGAACCAAGTAAATGCCTGAATGTGATTGGTTTATTTGTTTCTCACGACGAATTAATTGAGCCGATTATATATCAATTGCATTCAATTATTGCCCCCTTTTGATAAAGGGGGCAATTGTTGAAAAGAACCAATAAAACGAATAACACCGTTGTATAAAATTAGTTTGCCATCATACAATGAGTTTGCCACTCTATAAATTGATCACAGAATCGCATGCTGGGTTGCATGAACTAGCTTAAGTCGGCTAGCAAGATTGCGTGAAATACCTGACAAAAATATGGAAGGCTTAATTGAGTTTTTATTACTTGCTTTGCTGGTGACCTTGGGATTTTTGGGTTCACCGTAATTTCGAAAAATATAAGTCACGAAAAAAAGATATCATTGATTTAGTCCACTTGTTGAGTGTACCCCATTATATCTCACCCAGATCATTTGTCGTATAACGTAAACTGTAAATATACCGTATACATTTGTCAAATGCCAAATTCACCATACAACATATTACATTAAATAAATAGTAATGGTGGTGGGGCTTTGATGAGACAGTCCCCATTTTTTCATACACTTATTTTTGGTGTATAAAATTTTTATGTTCCCATGTTCCACCTCCTATGCCATGTCACGGTCATTAAGATGGTAACATTTGAACTTGGAATTAAAATTGTCTGAAAACTTATTCCACCTGGTATCAATTATTTCTCTTTGTCTATACTTGAGACAGAAAGATGAGAATGCATAAAACATGCTTCTAATTAGTATGTATGATGTACGTTGTTGCTAATCAATTTCATAACATACTATCCGGGAACAAATATAGAAAAAGGTTTTTGTCCTTCTCCACCTGCAGGGAACTATCAAGTACAGCCACCAGACAAGCACATTCTCTCGGCCATTATTTACTGCCGCAAAAGGGAAATAAAACAAAAATGCAGTTAAATATACATACATATTTATACAAATTAATGCTCGTCTTCAGTCCAATTATTGCCCAAGAATGCAGTAATTTTGAGCTGTGTCAATTCGAGCTGCCCAAAACTCCAATTTCAGTCACCTTGGTTACCGTACCATTATCTGACGTGATTGGTCAATCAAATTGCACGCGAAGAATGGCGCAGTTTCATTGGTCAGAGGCTCTCTTCTGCCCCACGAGTTCTTTTTGTGGGATGGGACTTGATCTGCTAACTTCCGAAGGACAACGATATAGTGACGTCATCAAGAAGCATCATGAGCGAGTCCTTCCAGTTACAGAGTTGTGCGGTATTATAGTTGAACGAACCAGAACAAGCTGCTTGGAAGTTCTGACAGCTTTGTATGAGATCGATATCCTGAGAGGTAATGCATGAATAGAAACTGAAACTCTTTGGTGCAAGTTTTTACTGGTTTTAGGTTCACATCTCTGCAGTGCCATATTCTACAATACCAGGTTTTCCTATATGCACTACAGGATTTTAAAACTCAGAATTTTAAAGCTTGAAAGACTGTGACTTCTCTGTGATTTTCTCACTGACTTCATCAGAACCAGGTAACCTATAATTTTTGTGGGCTAACTGGTCATGATGAAGTCACTGAGTTAATCTGACATTCGTAGTTAACCCCATAGTGGTTCAATTTTGATTTTTGATTTTTAATGTGTTCAATTAGCAGTGAACTGCTAATTGCGATTTCTCAGGTGGAAGTTTACACCATCCTTTAAACCGCGCTTTCACTTTGGTTTGCATTTGGTTTTGGTATTTTCGTTGGTTTGTTGTGGTTTGTGTTAAGCACATGTCTGGAGGATGGAGGCAGTGAGATTGGTTTGGGTGTTTTTGCGGAGGGAGCCTGGGAGTGCCAGAAAAGGAGTTTCAGAGGGAGTTTTGGAGAGAGGGGTTTGCGGAGAGAGTGAAGGAGTAGAGTCGTAAGAGAAGCAGAAAGAAAAGAAAGAGGAGAGGCACCCTCAGTGCACCACTGGCTGCCAGTCCCCCCTTTCAGAGAACCAGCAAACGGCTTGTGCGCTGAGAGTACAGTAACTTGTCATTGGTTTTGATGTTGGTGAATGGAAAACAATAATGAAGTCTTTAGAGAGAAAGAGAAAGAGAGGCACCCTCTGCGCACCACCTACAGTCAGCCCCCCTTTCAGAGGACAGTCAGACGGCTTATGCACTGAGAGTACAAAGGCTTGTAGTTTATACCTCTTATTGAGGCGGTTGTTTTCGCCCTTGCGGGGGTGAGTGGTTGTTCCCAAGCGGGAACAGAGTGTGGGACCAGTATCAAGGCCTCAGCATGATTCGCACGATCATGCTGTCCTCCCTTACTGGTGCCCTGGAAGGAGAGTATGGAGCCAGTATCAAGGCCTCAGCATGATTCCCACGATCATGCTGCCCTCCCTTACTGGTACCCTGTAGTTAGATCAGCTTCAAAACCTAGACTGATTACCGTTATCAGTCTGGTCTCCCACACTGATCTTTCTTATGTGAGGTCCATCAGTTCTTTAGTTGGTATAAATATTAGGCATCTAGGCACACATACATATATGCAATCAGATAATAGCAAGCCTTATTAAAAAAGCCCGGGCAGTGTGTTTTTGGATGGTTTCAGCTAACGTCTCCCAAAGCGTCCCCAAAGCGTCCCCGTCCACCTTTGTTTACTTTAATTTTAGATTTTTCCTCTTTGATTTAGATTTTTAGGAAACTTGCTACTATTTTGATGGCTTCAGCTAACGTCTCGAGTCATACCCCAAGACGTCCGCATCCACCTCTGTTTTGAATTTTTGCCCTAATTTTGTTTTTATCCTTATGCTCGTTTCTTTTTATTCTTTTTCATATTGGATGGCTTCAGCTAACGTCTCGAGTCACACCTCAAGACATCCGCATCCACCTTTGTTTTAGAGTTTTGCCTTAGTTTTTGGTTTTGCCCTTTCTTTCTTTTCCTTTTTATTCTTTTTCATTTTGAGTGGCTTCAGCTAACGTCTCCACTCATACCCCAAGACGTCCGCATCAACCCCCTAATGGTTCAAATTGTTAGTCAGAATTTTGAAAAGACTTTAGTGGAGTCACGTGATCCTGCTTAAAACACGAACTCTGACCTTTGAAATCTGGCGAATATAGGAAAATCAGTCTTTTCGGAATGTGGTACTGCGAAGTAAGTTTTCAACCATCTATTCGGGCATGCTCAAATTACTTTATCTATCGGTTATCCAAAAACGATTATAATTGTTTGTTGAATAAAACAAAGTCATAGAGATAACATCAATTATATTGCCGGCGGCTGGTAATATAACCGAAGTTATCTCTATGTTTTTGTTTTATTCAACAAACAATTTTAAGCGTTTTCGGATAACCGATAGAGAAAATCAATTGAACACTCCTAGTGCAAACGTAATGTCAAATTGCATATATATTTGCAAATTTTTCTAGATTCATGTCAGATTTGCAAATATTTGGGAATTTTCACAGCTGAAGGTCAAATTTGCTACTTTTTGCAAACCATGGTAAAAATTGCAAAAATATTTGCAAATTCGTGAAAAAAAAAACATTAAAACAGCACAATGCAACAGCAGGCTAAGAAGAGAAGCGATATCACTGTAAACGTAATAGACGAGGAAGAGTCATCACCCAATATTACACCCGCACCAGCGCAGCAGATCGAAAAGCCACGTCCTACAAAATATAAGTATACAAGTTGATAAGAGGTTCAATAGCTCCTCCTGAAACTTCCCAGGTTGAGGTGCCATCCGGAAGTGACGCCTGATCAGACCATGCCAGACAAAAGTTACCTCTGATCAGACCCTCCCAGACCAAAGTATCCTCTGATCAGACAACAGTGCGCTCGAAACACCGTGTACGCTCTAAGTGCGCTCGAAACTGTCTCTTATCAGACCCTCCCAGACGGAGAGGACCTCTGATCAGACCATAATCAGACCATTGTCCAGACGATTGTGCGACCATGGCTCAGTTCAAACCCAGACCATTGTCCAGACGATTGTGCGCTCAAAATCATTTCTGATCAGACTATTGTGCGCTCAAAAGTTAATCCTGATCAGACTATCGTGCACTCAAAATCACCTCACCGCACGAATTTTGTTATAATATATTCATTTCATACGAAATGATGTTCGCATTATTATATTCATCTAAAGACAAGACTATTCTAAAAGTATTATTGCTAAAGAAAAGAAAACCCAACTGCTGAGTAAAAAATTATTTAGTATACATTAGTGCATATTTCCAACTCAATGAATAAATTCAGACAGCTTTCCATAGAAAACATCGTATACTACAGTTAAACAAAATTTCCTTGTAAGTGGACTGACATGTTCAATCAGTTGGACCCCTTTGGTTCTGATCAAAGACATCAGACTTTAGATCTGTCTGTGATCAGAATGCTGCTTTTTGTTGCCTCTTGACAGAGCCGACATCTCTCTGTAAAAAAAACAAAAAATCAAAAAAAAATTCCGCTCGAAATGGTCTCTGATCAGACTAATGTGCGCTTGAATCCACCTCTGATCAGAACATTCCCATCCTGAAGTGAATTTTGATCATACCATCCCCAGATCAAAGTGACCTCTGATTATACCATCCCCAGACTGAAGTGACCTCTGATCATACCATCCCCAGACCGAAGTGACCTCTGATCATACCATCCCCAGACCGAAGTTACCTCTGATCTTACTATTGTGCACTGGAACCAAATCCCAGACCCTGTAATTTTTGGTCTGGGAACACACCATGTGCGTTTGACTTGGTCTGATTAGAGGTCACTTCCGGATGGCACCTCAACTTGGGTTGCATTTTAAGTAACAACTAACTCGACTACAAAGTGAAAAGAGAGCTCGACAAGGACGCCAAATATACAAAAGTTGTACGGGTTTGAAAATAATCAAGAGAGTTATAACTCTGTTGAGTACTTTCAAACCCGTACAACTTTGATACATTTGGCCTCCTTTTCGGTTAAGATACTTTTGAACAAACATCTTTTCATCCCCTGATTTATTCTGCTAGTTTTATGGCGGCAAATGTATGTAGATTTTTTGATGTTAAGTTCTAGACTTTTGGGCTATCGTAAGGTTAGGGGCCCATGAAAGGTTTGAGTTTGTAAAAAAGGCCACTGAAAAACCTTCGTTTATCTTTTTGTTATCAAATTTCCATTTTCATTTATATATTTTTTCACGTTTTGGGTTTTTTTCTCCCCTTTGTATACCTGTTCTTTATATATTGTGTTCGCCGGTTGGTCGTTTGCTTGGTCACGGGTGCCCCAGTTTTGTTAGGTTGCTCTTTTGAACACGAACGTCTGGCATGCATTGTTCCTTTATTGTTGATGTATTAAGGAACATTTTAATAGCTACAGATTCTGCTACATGTTTGAACCACTTATCGGCAGGCGAATTCCAGGCACGTTTAGTTCTATTGTGGTATTCGCTGTTCGCTCCGCGGATGTGTTTGGATTTAAATTTTTGTATGAATCAATTATATTAAACTAAAGTTACCACTGTCAACAAAATCGTATTTGTTAGATGATTGATCTAATCGCTTGGTAATTAATCTTTGTCGACTTTTTTTACTCATTGACATGCCATTAGTTATCAGTTTAAACTCATAATCCAAATTGGAATCAAAGCAACACTCGGATTAGTGGCCCCTCGTCACTTTGATGATGATTTTTTATGTGAATCAAAAACCCACACAATCGGGCTTTCAATTGGATTAGTAGAACCCTCACAATCGAGTTTTCAGGTATGAAACTGCAAGAACACTTATTCTATGTGTTGTGTATTATTAGGGAGAAGTTTCCTGTTGAATTTTGGTTGAAAATAAGACCTCTTCTCGATCAGGGTGTAAGGCCCTGTGATCGGTCAAATACTAATCGGTGATCGACAGAGACCTGACCAAGGCCTTCGTTTGGATTGGTCAGGCATTACAGGAGTTAACAGTGAGACCGAGGGGTCTTAGAAATCCTCTAGAAGGGAAATCTTAAGTTAAAAGCTGCACTTCCGTTTATTCTATATTTTTGTTGTGTAATTTATTCTATATTTTGAGTTGAAGTGTCCTTTATTCTAGATAATAATAAAAAAAGAAACCTTATTGAGTGCTAGGTGTTCTTAGAGTGTGGGTCAGTATTAAGACCACAACATGGCTCCCGCGATCATGCTGCCCTCCCTTACTGGTACCCTGTAGTTAGATCAGCTTCAAGACCTAGACTGATTCCCGTGATCAGTCTAGTCTCCCACACTGATCCTTCTGATGTGAGGTCCATCAGTTCTTTAGTTAGTATAAATATTAGTCATCTAGGCAGACACACATATATGCGAGCACATAATTGCAATCTTTACTAAAGAAAAGCTTGGGCAGTGTGTGTTTGGATGGTTTCAGCTAACGTCTCGAGTCATACCCCAAGGCGTCCGCATCCACCTTTATTTGCTTTAATTTTAGATTTTTCCTCTTTGATTTAGATTTTTAGGAAAATTGCTACTATTTTGATGGCTTCAGCTAACGTCTTGAGTCATACTCCAAGACGTCCGCATCCACATTTGTTTTGAATTTTTGCCCTAATTTTGTTTTGTCCTTATGCTCGTTTCTTTTTATTCCTTTTCATATTGAATGGCTTCAGCTAACGTCTCGAGTCATACCCCGAGACATCCGCATCGACCTTTGTTTTATGGTTTTGCCTTAGTTTTTGGTTTTCCCCTTTCTGGCCTTTTTTTTCTTTTTCATATTGAGTGGCTCCAGCTAACGTCTCGACTCATGCCCCAAGACGTCCGCATCCACCCCGTAGGGATTCATGTTAGTCAGAACTTTGAAAAAACTTTTGTGGAGTTACGTGATCTTGCTTGAAACACGAACTCTGACCTTTGATATCTGGCGAATATAGGAAAATCTGTCTTTTCAGAATGTGGTACTGCGAAGAACTTTTAGTAAGTTTTCAACCATCTATTCTGGCATGCTCAAATCATTTTCTCTATCAGTTATCCGAAAACGATTATAATTGTTTGTTGAATAAAAGAAAGTCATAGAGATCACATTGGTTATTTTTCCAGCGGCTGGTAAAATAACCGAAGTTATCTCTATGTTTTTGTTTTATTCAACAAACAATTTTAAGCGTTTTCGGATAACCGATAGAGAAAATCAATTGAACACTCCTATTGCAAACCTAATATCAAATTGCAGTTATTTGCAAATTTTTCTAGATTCATGTCAGATTTGCAAATATTTGGGAGTTTTCACAGCTGAAGGTCAAATTTGCTAATTTTTGCAAACCAAGGTAAAAATTGCAAATATTTGCAAATTCGTAAAAGAAACAGCACATTGCAACAGCAGGCTAAGAAGAGAAGCCATATCACTGTAAACGTAATTGACGAGGAAGAGTCATCAACCAATATTACACCCGCACCAGCGCAGCAGATCGAAAAGCCACGTCCTACAGAATATAAGTATACGAGTTGATAAGTGGTTCAATAGCTCCTCCTGAAACTTGCATTTTAAGTAACAACTAACTCGACTAGAAAGCGAAATAAGAGCTCGACGAGGACGCCAAATATACCAAAGTTGTACGGGTTTGAAAATAATCGAGAGAGTTATAACTCGGTTGAGTACTTTGAAACCCGTACAACTTTGGTACATTTGGCCTCCTTTTCGGTCAAGATAATTTTGAAGAAACATCTTTTGATCCTCAGATTTATTTTGCTAGCTTTATGGCGGCGAATGTATGTAGATTTCTTGATGTTAAGTTCTAGATTTTTGGACTATCGTAAAGTTAAGGGCCCATGAAACGTTTGAGCTTGTAAAAAACGCCACTGAAAAACCTTCGTTTATCTTTTTGTTATCAAATTTCCATTTTCATTTATATTTCTTTCACGTATTTGGCTTTTTTCTCGCCTTTGTATACCTCTTCTTCATATATTGTGCTCGCCGGGTATGGTCGTTTGCTTTGTCACGGGTGACCCAGTTTTGTTAAGTTGCTCTTTTGAACACGAACGTCTGGCATGCATTGTTCCTTTATTGTTGATGTATTAAGGAACATTTTAATAGCTACAGATTCTGCTACATTTTTGAACCACTTATCGGAAGGCGAATTCCAGGCACGTTTAGTTTTATTGTGGTATTCGCTGTTCGCTCCGCGGGTGTGTTTGGATTTAATTTTTTGTTTGATTCAATTATATTAAGTTAAAGTTACCACTGTCAACAAAATCGTATTTGTTAGATGATTGATCTAATCGCTTGGTAATTAATCTTTGTCGACTTTTCGACTTTTTTACTCATTGACATGCCATTAGTTATCAGTTTAAACTCATAATCCAAATTGGAATCAAAAACTCGGATTAGTGGCCCCTCGTCACTGATGATGTTTTTTTATGTGAATCAAAACCCACACAATCGGGTTTTCAATTGGATGAGTAGAACCCTCACAATCGAGTTTTCAGGTGAAAATAAAACCCACACAATCGGTTATTCAATTGGGATAGTGGAACCCCACAATCTGATTTTCAATTGGGATACTCCTAACCTGGATAAGGATTCAATGATTGGCTCGCGATTCATATTGTCTTTAATCTCGCATCCCATGCCAGGATCATGATTGCGGAGCCCCAAATTGCTGACTGATTGAGATAACCTTCTGAAAGCTAACGACCACCCCGCCAGCTGCAAACATCTGTTATCAGCCAGAGTAGCGATTCGTTTGAAGGTCCTACAAACTGTCTCTGAAAACCAAACGACTGGAAAGCCAGAGCAATGAATTGAAATCCGACTTCACTACATTTCTGGGCATTCTGCTTGTACTTGCCGTTCTCAGCAGCTGTCAGGGCGAAACCACTCTTCTTCGAAAAAATTGCATATTTTTGCAAACCAAGGTGAAAATTGCAAATATTTTCAAATTCGGAAACAACAATGAAACAGCACATTGCAGCAGCAGGCTAAGAGCTCAAAGAGAAGTGATACAACTGTAAACGTTATCTGAATAAGGATTCAAGGATTGGCTCGCGTTTCATATGTGCCTTTAAACTCGCATTCCTTGCTAAGAGCATGATTGCGGACCCCAAAACTGCTGTAGCTGATATTGATTGAGACAACCTACTGAAACCTAGCAACAACCCCATCGGCTGCAAAATTCTGTTAGCCAGAGTAGCGATTTGTTTGAGGGTCTTACGAACGGTCTTTGAAACACAACTGACTCGAAAGCCAGAAGAATGAATTAAATTGAGACTTCACTACATTTCTGGGCCCACTGTTCGTACTTCTTGTCCTCAGCAGCTGACACGGCAGAACCACTCTTCTCCGACGCATTTATATTGAATCCTGACTGCAAGGTTGAAATGGCGGTAACGTCTAGTGCTGCTGGTTGACCGGCATTCCATACAGGATAGAAAATTTTGCCTGGTCTGGAGTTTTTGTCGGGTAGTAAACTCTTCTATTCACAGAAAAGAGACAAAAGAGCTCCCGAGCAGGCTGACATAATTTTGTCTCGTATACGAGAGATAGTATCACCCCTACCATGGCATGACAAGTCATGGTCGCCCATTACATATAGCGTCCCAGATTTACAAAAGGGACAATTTCTCTCGTTCTCGAACTATTTAGCACCCAATCGGTATTAAAGAGCAACACAAAACTCATTGGGATATAGGCGTTGTCCCAGAGCTGGAATGGGGGTTGCGAATAACCATTTTTCAGACTGCAGTAGAGAAAGAGATTGCAAACAAGGTTTTTCTCTAATGGAATTTTGTTTTCCTAAAACAATTGTCGTAGGCTGAGTTATCAAGTTCCTCCTGGACTTTTCTTTGAGAGCAATATGTCGTAGCAATTGTGCCCAATTATTCAATTGCCTGAACAAAAGAGATATGTTCAGTTTGATTTTGGCCTGTTTGTTTTCCTGCAAGAACAGAGGATTGAAAAAGGTAGTCAACGTATGCAGCCTGGACTTGATCTGCTGATCTCTTTTTCCTACACCGGTTTTATTGATTGGGAGGTATGCTTGGTCCCAAAAGGTATCTGAAATGAAAACTCCAAGAATACTATCAAAAGTTGCACGCTGAACCGAGTCTCAATTTTGCAGCATTTTCTCTGATTCATCCGAAGGAGAATTGATTGCAAAGGGTAGACCATTTGGGGGGCACCAAGGAAAAAACGCAAAATACCAAGGGCACTTTGTGGATCGTCCACATATGCTAGTTTTTATAGGAGTTCCCCTATTTGTTTAACGCGTTTAAGTAAACAAGAGGAGACAAAAGCATCAGATCCTATGGCACCTCCTAGAATTTCAATTCCACCTACACAGTTCCTTGATGAAACTGTCTACTTTCGTCATGCTTTCGATTAACCATAGCTCGCACTTATCCTTCCTGAGTTTTAAATCGAATGTTTCCCCTGATTCTGGGAGAAATAGCAAACAAATTTAACTTTTAACAAATTCGATCTCGATACCTGCAATAATTCGGTCATCGAGATACCAGCAATGTTGCGAGAGGTTTGGTACTTTGCTTTCAATTTCGACAATAAGAGGCCAGATGGGCTGTGAAAACAAAATTTGATCAAGTGGATCTCCTTGTTGCATTCCTGGCAGAGTGTCCAATCTTGAGCTATTGAAGAACAAATCACTATGCTTCGAGTAACAAAGGATGCAAAAGACATTAGGCATCAAAACTTTTGTTGAGACGAGGAAATGACTGCGCTTCACCGAATTAATTGCGTTTCTGAAATCAATTTGGAGTATGCCCCCACTTTTTTCTCTTCATTTAACCAAGTTCACTACTTTGGTTAGGGAGTTCATTGCTTGCTTTGGTTGATTGGAAATTGAACAATTGATTGCGTGGAGAAAATGTTGTGGGTACAATTTGGACGGCCCAGCTGCTGCGAAACTCTAATAAGACTGAAGCTGTAAAAAGACCTTTGCTTCATCGAATTCAGAAGGTCCGCAGCTATTGTCTTCCATCGGATCAAGATTTTTGTTTTCCCTGGATGAGTGCAATGAGGGTTTTTCTGTTGCCGGGTGCTTTCCCCTCCGATTTGTCCTTGAAGACAAAGTGTTTTCGCTCGGGAGGCAAGCGCTTCCATTATGCTGTGGCTTTTACTTTTGCTTGCTTCATTGAAGCCGCTTCGTACCAAAGGGCAGCATACTCACCCGATCTCTATTTCTCAAATCTATTCATCATTGCGTTTTCCTGATTCTGCTTGTGCTTTTACCCCTCTGTTGGAAGCACGCAAAACGAATTTGCTAACTGCGAAAAACTTTTTCCAGTTATCAACACAATCTGGATTTGAGATGCAACCATCTATGATTGACGTTATAATCCTGGACCACAGCATACGAAACATCACGAGTATATAGCGAATCTTTGGAAAATTTTTTACTGCAAACAGTGTTCAAAACTGGTAACTCGCTTCGGGTGTTACTGGGGCCCGGTGAATCACTTCCCAGTGTTGCAGATTTGAATCAACCCGTCTATGCGGGCAGATAGATCTTCCGGTATCTTTTTCGCTAATGACAAAAGTTGTGTGAATTGTGAATACGCCCAATTTGATTTAGAGCACATACATTTATCGTAGTTTGGACCCCACTGCAAGTGCCTGACCAAATCGTGCTCCAAGATTGGACTTTATATAGATTTTTTTTTCTCTCGGGATTGAAAAGGACTGTTCCAACTGGAATCAGTTAACGAGATACGTCATCGTTTATTGTCAGTTCACTTATCTGCTGTGTTAAACCAATTGAGGAGTCTGGCAAGACGTTCCTTTCTGAACTGCTAGTGGTTTGTTCCTGTGAGTTACATCTGTCGGGAGATATAGAAAATGGCGCTTTTTCACTGAAATTCAGAGAATATTGGAAGGGGATGAATTATCGATTATACCGTGTTTTTTTCAGACTGAACCAGATATATATTGCGTGGAACATCATGTAGATTAATACAATTCTGATGAAACTGTTTTTGTACCCACAAATTGTTTTTTTAATACCTCTTCTAAAAGATCTTTTGAGGGTATCTCGGTGACTAAAAGGCTACCTTGCAGCCAAAAACAGCCCAATTTCAGATTGAATCCCGCCTGAATCTATAAATGTATGGGCCCGTTGACTTGCATTGATCCTCATCCTTATTTTTACTGCGTACCTGATTCAAGTTAAAACAGCATCTTTAGAAGTGACACGGGCCAGGAACCTTCTTATAAGTAGTTGGCCTAGTTGATATTCAAAATTCTCCTCACAAAAAGTCCTGTTCCTGTTGAATCAATAGCGCTGTTCGAGTATTCAGTGTTTCTAGAAGTATTTTGTACTGAGGTAGAGGATGTTGATTTGAACGTTGCACGGAGGTAGTGATCTTGAGATGAAATTTGTGATAAGCATGTCTTCAGTTGAGTGATTTTGTTTCACTGTGCGCGTGCTGAGATGAGTTCTTTCTTGAGCAGAAAACAGTTCTTTCTTGACTACTTTATTAAAGGAGCAGGAAAAAGTGGTACTTATTTGTTTCGCTTTGTTTTGTGCTTTGTCAAATATAAATATGGATGCATGGATATATATATGTTTGAAGTTGAGTCGAAACTGCGGGATAATGTGGGGCTACTGCAATTTCGCCACAATTTCTGTGTGTCAATTTTGCTTCCCTTTGATTTGATTGAGGAAAAGTAAATCAATTGGTTCCCTTTTTGTGCCACAAATGTGATGAATATTAAAATAGAAGGGAAGAAGTTTATCAATGCAACGAGTCCGTCCACCATTGCATGATTTATTGGAACAATATTCCTCCATTACGAAAAAAAGTTCCTCGGCGATCAGTAAATGCTTCTCCACACAAACGGTTTTTTTTAATTATTTCACAGGTCAGACTAATCCCAGAAACTCAAACTCATTCATAACAATTTGTTTTTATTGAAATTGATAAAGCGCATTGCGAAAGCAATTTTTGCGAAACCAGTGTTGATCGTTGATCTCAGGCAGCTCCATTTACCACTGTAGGGGCGTGGCATTTAACACATGTTTCGCAATTCGAAACAAACAGGAATTTCTGTTGCGTGTGCCATATGAATTTCAATATATAAAATATTCAAAATGAATATTCAACATGTTCAGAGGTCAAAAACGGAGTTCATTCTTTTGTCAGGAGTGTTCGAAATGGATGACGAAGTAAAATTAAGTTAGGCATGTTTGAGCAAAAAACAATAATTTGCTTCTAAGATACAACGTAACTTCGTCAGGTTTCTCGGAGGATTCAGAGTTAAAGTTGTAGTTTTGGTTTTGCGAGACATTGTCTCTGTTTGAGTAAAACTGTAACAGAGTTGTTCAGTTTCCGTGTTAGCGAATTTCATTTCGACAAGTTAATTCTTAGGTTATCAGCATATAATTTGCGAATATGATAAGATATAATAAGATGATATAGTTTTATATGATCTGCAACCGTACCAGATCTATTGACGTGTATATCATCAAAGAAACAGTGCGTGTTCTTGCGTCCACTGCCTTTAGAATTTCTTATGGGGTGTCTAAAAGCGAGTAAAAATCAGTTTGAAGTCTTTTTTTCTGTTGAAAACCCCCTAACAGTTTCAAAATTACAAGGGCGTGTCGCTTCCGAGTGTTAGTTCAACTGACTTTGAGCGTTTGCAAAAACAATGTAGACGAGTGTGCTGTTTCGCTATCTAATTCATGATAGTTTTAGTGAAATGATAGACTCAATTATGCTATCACTATTGGCTTGTGATGTTTATTGTGAATATATTTGCTTAATATTTTTCAGTCTAAGGCTGACCCTACTGATTTATTTCAGTTTTCAGTAAAGACAAAATGTAATATAAAACTTTTCTACAACAACTATAAAATTTTTATTAAAGTATTCGTTGTTATTATGTTTTTGTTCCGACCCCCACTTTAGTGGGGAGTAAGGAACTATATACTGAACTGTTTTTTTGTTCAGACCATGTTGGCCGATCGATATATTCATCGTAGAGAATTATGAGTGGTATCATTAAAAAGCTCGTACAACCTAGAATATGAAATTAAAAAGTTTTTTTCGATTTTCGTTTTTTACAGGGAGTTATCGAGGTTTAAAGTTTTGTGAACATTCGACTGTTTTTGTTCACATTTTCAGTAATTTTTGCAAAAGTTTGGAACAATTTCGCTAATATAATTTAAAATAAAATAAAATCTTAAAGTTTTTTGTTACCGTTAGAGATAGAAGGGCGTTGCTGAATTGTTTGATTGAAGTTTTGTTTGGCTAAATTTTTTGATAAAATTTTCACAATTCGAAATTTTTTCATCAAAAATGGCACAAAATATGCTTTTTGGTCCAATTTGTTAAAGTTTGTCAGGTTTAGTGATCTAGAAACCTGAACACAAAACCCTAATCTCCAAAAGATTGCTAGTTAAAATTAGGTGCTCTATGAAAGTCTTCTGGAATTGAAATTTTGCCGTTTTTTGCAGATTTAACTCAATAATTATACAAAATGCATTGTTGTTTTCTTTTAAATTTTGAAGAATTTCACTCAACAATTGGTGTCGTTTGCAAAAACCTGGAACACTTGGGTGGTTGGTTGGGCGCGCGGCAAAATCAGGGATAGATTTGATATTATCATGGATTCTTAGAATCTGAATCTTTTTAATTTCTATTTTGGTGCTGCCTTTTTTCGAAATATTTTTTTTAAATGTTAATTACTGACAAAATTTTTTTTCACGGCTACAAGAAAGACAACTTCCACCTACGTAAACATGAGGCCGAACGTAGATACAGTTTGTTTTCAGAGAATCAGAGGGTTTTTATGGCTTTGAGGCAGAGTTTTAGTGGACTTTAACTGAAATCTAGTGTTCGGCCTTCAATTAAAATTCTTTTTGCAGTATGATTTAAAGATCCGAATGGCTTCTTCGAGAGGTTTTGAATGAACTTTTTTCATGCATTTGGTTGTGACCTAATGTCTCATATGTTATTGAATGTATTTGTTTTTAGGAAATTTCATGGACTTTTGAAATTGAAAGTTTTTTTATATTATTTTGATCAACTTTTTGCTTATTCTCATGAAATACAGGTCAAACTTTTTTCCTAATAGAAGACAATTTGCTGTCAATTTGTGATAGTGGTTTTACAAAAAGACTTTAAGATGATCGAAAGAGACGCACATGAATGTTTTGTATTCCCGCGGTTAATATTTTATAAATTTAATGGCTTCGACACTGTGGTTTCATAAAGTTTTTTTGTTAAATTTTTTAGTTCAGCTTGTATTTAATGTTATTTTTTAGTCTTATTATTTATTCTCACTAATTATAGGCTGAATTAGTTTTCCAATTAATTGCAAGACAAACTGTCTACTCTTTTAGTCGAAAGCTTTTGTTGGCTATGACTTTGAAAATTTTTGTTTTGAGATTTGCCGATCTTATTTCTGATAACTTGTAGCTTGGCATCTTTATAGACAAGTCATATCATTTGTAAATTGAAAAACAAATGGCTCTCCATGGTGGTTTTAGTTTACTCATATGGTCTTTGTTCTTGGTACAACCAGTTTTCTAAAAATAATCGTGATTTTTGCATGTTCGCCCCTTTTTTGTAGGTTTTTGTTTTCTTCTCGCAGTATCACAATAATGGGCGTCCTTTTATTCACAAATGCTGTCACTTGAAAAAATCCAATCGAAGAATTAATTGTTTTTAGTAGACAATCTTATATTTAGTAGCTGAGACATCGTTCTCGTGCAAATTTTATCATTCAAATTTTTTCGTGCAAATTTTTCCTTTTCGCCTTTTTTTGTCGTTCTTTTTGTTGTCGTATGACATATCCTGGATAATGAAAGATCTCAATCGTTCTCTCTGCAAATAAGAAAGAATCTCTCAATGATTTCATTTGATGCATAATGTTTCTAATCAGTTCGAAATTATTTCTTTTCAAAAAAGCTATGTTTTATTAAACTCTGCCCTTTTGCTCATTTCTTGTCGACTTGCTACCAAGTCGCATTGAAGAAAAGTCCCATATTTTGTTTCGATAAAGTACATATTAATCTTCTTAGTATAAGTTTTATCTGATGCCATTTTGATTTGGTCATTAATGGTTTTCAAAAAACGGACAACGAGTTTTGGTCGCAATTAAAATTTGTAACTATTTGATTTTTATCGCCGCGTTTTCTGGTAGTCATATTATGGTAGTTACAGGTGCCACAGGCCGTCTAAGGCAGATTGTTTTTATTCTTTTAGTAATTTGTTGAACGATATGTTGATATGTTAATTTTTTTAATCTCTTCCTCATTTGGTAGAGAATTAAGTGAAAAATGAAGATTAGCGGGGTCGGAACTTAATGTGCGAACGCACATTACCGAGCCTCCTTGTTGATTTTCGGATTAAATGTTTAATTGAAGTTTGTCGGGACTCCTCTTCCTTTTCGATGCGTGGTGTAAAAGTTTATCAAAAAGGTTAGATCGATCAATTTTGGTTTCGGACTTACCAATGGAAGACACTATACGTCATGGATGATCTAGTAGTGGATAAAACAAGGAAATCAACCAGCAGCAAAATTTGGCCTGTTCTCCAAACGCTAATCGCGCATGTCGAATGGGGCCAAATTTTACTACTTGTTGATTTCCTTGTTTTGTCCACTACTATATATTAGCTCTATATTCGGTCAGAAATTAATCAGAAATCAATTAAAATCAAAAAATAAAACAAAAAATCAAAAAATCAAAGAGCAAAATTTACATTTCACTCTTTAAGAGCAATTCACTCTTATTCGGGGTGATCCCCCAGTAGAAATATCGCTCTTTTTCGCTCTTAAAGAGTGATTCCCTCTTTTTTGATATTTTTTTTTATACTTTTATTTCAAATTATCTATACTCTTCAATAAATGTATTTTTTCTTTTATTTTTTCTTTATTTAACCTATTATTAATAAGAAATGATACAAAATTATAATATTTACACGAACAATTTTCCTCAGTTTGGCTAATAACTAAAGGACTTACAGTCTTGCTTTGCCAACTAGGATTTATTGTTTTCTCACTCAAATCAGTGTACCTACTTCGCAGATTTCTACTAAATCCTTTAGGTATATCTACATCTGGATGTTGTTTCCTTACATGAGCCCGTATCCCATCATATCTCACAACAGAAGCACAATATGGACAATTAACTTTAGCTGAAGTACAACTTCTCCATGTATACTTACTCTCATCAAAATCAGATAGTGGTTTTTATATAATTACATTTATTACAACTTCTAATAAAGACTTCTGGGCTAAGGTTAAAGTTAAGGTTAGGGTTAGGGTTAGGGTTGGGGTTAGGGTTAGGGTTAGGGTTAGGGTCTGAGTTAGAGTTAGAGTCATAGATAGAACTAGAACCAGAACTAGAGCTAGAGCCAGAGCTGGAACTAGAACTAGAACTAGATTCATTTTTTAAAGAACAACCCCATGGAGAAAAATTATTAGCACAAATACCATGTAGTATTATATTACCACACAAACATTTATCGGACAACGAGTTTTGGTCGTTATTAAAATTTGTAATTAAATGATTTTTATCGCCGCGTTTTCTGGTAGTCATATTATGGTAGTCACAGGTGCCCCAGTCCCTCTAAGGCAGATTGTTTTTATTCATTTAGTAGTTTGTTGAAGATATGTTGATATGTTAATTTTTTTCATCTCTTCCTCATTTGGTAGAGAATAACGTGAAAAATGAACATTAGCGAGGTCGGAACTTAATGTGCGAACGCACATTACCGAGCCTCCTTGTTGATTTTCGGATTAAATTATTAGTTGAAGTTTTTCGGGACTCCTCTTCCTTTTCGATGCGTGGTGTAAAAATTTCATCAAAAAAGTTTAGATCGATCAATTTGGGTTTCGGACTTACCAATGAGAGACACTATACGTCATGGATGATCTAGTAGTGGATAAAACAAGGAAATCAACCACCAGCAAAATTTGGCGTGTTCTCCAAACGCTAATCGCGCATGTCGAATAGGGCCAAATTTTACTACTTGTTGATTTCCTTGTTTTATCCACTACTATATATTAGCTCTATATTCGATCAGAAATCAATCAGAAATCAATTAAAATCAAAAAATAAAACAAAAATCAAAAAATCAAAGCAAAATTTACATTTCACTCTTTAAGAGCGATTCACTCTTATTCGGGGTGATCCCCCAGTAGAAATATCGCTCTTTTTCGCTCTTAAAGAGTGATTCCCTCTTTTTTGATATTTTTTTATTTTTTATACTTTTATTTCAAATTATCTATACTCTTCAATAAATTTATATTTTCTTTTACTTTTTCTTTATTTAACCTATTAATAATAAGAAATGATACAAAATTATAATATTTACACGAACAATTTTCCTCAGTTTGGCTAATAACTAAAGGACTTACAGTCTTGCTTTGCCAACTAGGATTAATTGTTTTCTCACTCAAATCAGTGTAACTACTTCGCAGATTTTTACTAAATCTTTTTGGTATATCTACATCTGGATGTTGTTTCTTTACATGAGCCCGTATCCCATCATATCTCACAACAGAAGCACAATACGGACAATTAACTTTAGCTGAAGTACAACTTCTACATGTATACTTACTCTCATCAAATTCAGATAGTGGTTTTATATAATTACATTTATTACAACTTCTAATAAAGACTTCTGGGCTAAGGTTAAAGTTAAGGTTAGGGTTAGGGTTAGGGTTGGGGTGAGGGTTTGGGTTAGGGTTAGGGTCTGAGTTAGAGTTAGAGTCATACATAGAACTAGAACCAGAACTAGAGCTAGAGCCAGAGCTGGAACTAGAACTAGAACTAGATTCATTTTTTAAAGAACAACCCCATGGAGAAAAATTATTAGCACAAATACCATGTAGTATTATATTACCACACAAACATTTATCGGACAACGAGTTTTGGTCGTAATTAAAATTTGTAATTAATTGATTTTTATCGCCGCGTTTTCTGGTAGTCATATTATGGTAGTCACAGGTGCCCCAGTCCATCTAAGGCAGATTGTTTTTATTCATTTAGTAGTTTTTTGAAGGTATGTTGATATGTTAATTTTTTTTATCTCTTCCTCATTTGGTAGAGAATAACGTGAAAAATGAACATTAGCGGGGTCGGAACTTAATGTGCGAACGCACATTACCGAGCCTCCTTGTTGATTTTCGGATTAAATTATTAGTTGAAGTTTTTCGGGACTCCTCTTCCTTTTCGATGCGTGGTGTAAAAAGTTTATCAAAAAAGGTTAGATCGATCAATTTGGGTTTCGGACTTACCAATGAGAGACACTATACGTCATGGATGATCTAGTAGTGGATAAAACAAGGAAATCAACCACCAGCAAAATTTGGCCTGTTCTCCAAACGCTAGTCGCGCATGTCGAATGGGGCCAAATTTTACTACTTGTTGATTTCCTTGTTTTATCCACTACTATTTATTAGCTCTATATTCGATCAGAAATCAATCAGAAATCAATTAAAATCAAAAAATAAAACAAAAAATCAAAAAATCAAAGCAAAATTTACATTTCACTCTTTAAGAGCGATTCACTCTTATTCGGGGTGATCCCCCAGTAGAAATATCGCTCTTTTTTCGCTCTTAAAGAGTTGTTCCCTCTTTTTTGATATTTTTTTTATACTTTTGTTTCAAATTATCTATTCTCTTCAAAAAATTCATATTTTCTTTTAGTTTTTCTATATTTAACCCATTATTAAAAAGAAATGATACAAAATTATAATTATTACACGAACAACTTTCCTCAGTTTGGCTAATAACTAAAGGACTTACAGTCTTGCTTTGCCAACTAGGATTAACTGTTTTCTCACTCAAATTAGTGTAACTGCTTCGCTGATTTCTACTAAATCCTTTAGGTATATCTACATCTGGATGTTGTTTCTTTACATGAGCCCGTATCCCATCATATCTCACAACAGAAGCACAATATGGACAATTAACTTTAGGGTTAGGGTTAAGGTTAGGGTTGGGGTTTCTCACTCAAATCAGTGTAACTGCTTCGCAGATTTTTACTAAATCATTCAGGTATATCTACATCTGGATGTTGTTTCTTTACATGAGCCCGTATCCCATCATATCTCACAACAGTAGCACAATATGGACAATTAGTTTTAGCTGAAGTACAACTTCTACATATATACTTACTCTCATCAAAATCAGTTAGTGGTTTTATATAATTACATTTATTACAACTTCTAATTAAGACTTCTGGGCTAAGGTTAAGGTTAAGGTTAGGGTTAGGGTTAGGGTTGGGGTTGGGGTTAGGGTTAGGGTTAGGGTTAGGGTCTGAGTTAGAGTTAGAGTCATAGATAGAACTAGAACCAGAACTAGAACTAGAACTAGATTCATTTTTTAAAGAACAACACCGTGGAGAAAAAATATTAGCACAAATACCACTTAGTATTATATTACCACACATACATTTATCAGTTTTATCTTTATGACATGATTCATAATGATATTTTAAACAAGCTATGTTTCCATTTTTATAGTTACACTCTAAACATTTTAAAAGCATTTGTAATAGGGTAAACTATAATATTTACCTAATCATTTCGCAGATAATATTTAGCCATGATTGCAATTAAATCTTTTTATTATCTTTAGATGTGATACACTCTGCAAAATAATTATTTCCTAACTTATTGAGTGTATTAGTTTTACATTTCTTATCTAAAATCAATTCAAGGTCTAATTCCTTTTTATTTCTAACAAAATTTATAATCTGTTCTCTAAAATCTTCATTATTTCCATATAGTCTGGTTAAAAACTTTCCTCCGTTTCTATTCAAAACTCCCATCTCTTCATTTATATGTTCTTCTTGAGGTTTTTCTAAGGGTGTAACAAGTTTACGTGCCCCATTAACTAAACTATTTTTTAGATCTGTATAATCATTTCCTAGATCTGTATAATCACTATGTGTATTTGCAAAGCTACTTCGCGGATCATTATCCAACTCTACTCCATATCCAAGGTTAACCAAAGTGTTTGTTTTATTCAACATATTGCTTGCACTCATTGCCACGGCGCCAACAGTTTTATTATTGAATCCGGATAAATATAACTAGTTATAACTAAACCCCAACCTATAATTCCACCAATATTTGATAATTGTTTTAAACTTTTTGTGTTAACCATCTCTTTTGTTAAAACATCATTCTGAATTTTAATATTATTTAAAGTAAGAAGTTTATTAAAGTAAAACTGATAATTATCATGATTACTGGTATTTCTATCTGTTGCATTTATCATGAGTGGTTTCATATATGCTATAAGTTTATTTATATCTTCTCTTTCTAATTCATTTTTTAAACTAAGAGCTTTTAAATCAAGGAAACCAGCTCTTGAATCATATATCATTGTTCTATTACTATTAATAATAATAAAATTATTTTCCGTCTTATTATATTTAATTATACCATAATCTGACATTCCATCTGACATTCCATCTGTACGATTATAATGGTTACTATTTAACTCACTAATTTTTTTACTAATGTCATGTTCACATTTATATATTTCATTAAAATTTTTAAATAGATCAGCTTCATTATAAGTTGTTAAATAAATAGTATCAGAACTCATTCTTGCTGTATTAATTATTTGAGCTGGTTTATGACACATTACAATCATTTGAATATTATAATGTCTGCCTTCTGTGAAATAATAAGCTGTATCCTTATTTAACCTATCACCCATATCATCAAGTACTATTACACAATTTTGAAATTTATGCATATTATTTTTTGTGATCATATTTATATCACATTTATTAAACCCAGTATAAAACTTATTAGACTCAGGATCTATCCAGTCTCTGTCATCTTTACACACTATAACTATGTTTTTAGCTTGGTCTTGGTCTTGGTTTTGGTCTTGGTCTTGGTCTTGTTTTTGGTTTTGGTCACAGTTTTGGTTTTGGTCTTGGTTTTGGTCTGATTATAATTTTAAGTATTGTCTAATAAAATATGTTTTCCCTGTACCAGTTCCACCATAAACAATAGTATGTAATGGTGACTTTTCATATTCAAATCTAACAAGACTCCTATTCATAAATCCACCAAAGTTTTCTTCTGGTTTTGTGTATTTACTTGGTATTGAATCATATATTATATAACAAATTCCAATTAAGAAAATAAAAATATAACTGCGCTACCTGTCTCCAATTTTATATATAAAATATAGACTTGATTTAGACTCAGACTTAGACTTATTAAATTTTTTATATAAAATGCTTATCCTAACTTTTGAGGAATTCAATAATAAATTTAATATTGATAATAGTGCTATAAGCAATATCAGAATAAAATTTATAGGTAAAGATATAAGTCTAATACCAATTGAAATTGTAATGAGAGATGAGAATCCTAAAACAATCAGGGAACTCAACTTCAACATTATTGTAAATCTACATCGAACTGATGGTACATATTGGGTTTTAGTTATAAGAGGAGAAGGTGGTCCTTTGTATTGCTTTGATAGTTTTGGTGTTGAGACCCTACCATTATTTTTAGAAGAATATGTTGATCTAGGCTCTAATGAAAGAATACAACAATATGATGAATCTTATTGTGGGGCTTATTGTTTATATATGATCTATCTTATTGATAGACGATTTAGAATTAACAATGCTTTGAATATTCTAGTTAATCAATGTAAATATCCAGGAATATACAATGAGTGTTTTGGTTTAGGTTGTAATGTTAATGATAATGTTAATGTTAATGATAATGTTATTGATAATGATAATGTTAATGATAATGTTAATGATAATGATAACGATAATGATAGTGTTAAAGATAATGTTAAGGATAAAGATAATGATAATGATAATGATAAAGATAACGATAGTGTTAAAGATGATGTTAATGATAAAGATAATGATAATGATAATGTTAATGATAATGATAATGATAGTGTTAATGATAATGATAATGACAGAGATAATTTTATATATCTATTTGGTGAAAAACATCAATGGGGTAAATCTAACAACAAAGAATGTCTTAGTAACAATATCTCTGTAAACATAAATAAAGATCTACAATCATGGCTAAATGATGATAGTATAATTACTGAAGCCGCATTCCCAGATAACTTTAGATGTATAATATCTGGTCCTAGTGAATGTGGTAAGACATTCTTATTAAAAATTCTAATTCTATCTAGTATATATTTTGATAAGCTATACATCATTGGACCTACTGGTGATCAATACAATGGATTAGAAAGAATATACCAAAAAGCAATTATAGAATTTATTAAAGATATAAAAGATTTACCATCTCCTAATAAACTACCCAAAGACTTAAAGAAACTAATGATATTCGATGATGTTAGAGCCAAAGAACCAGTTATCAATGAATACTTTTGTAGCGGTAGACATAATAATTGCAATATGATATATCTTATTCAAAACGTGTTCTCTCTATATAGGCAGAGTGTTAGAGAGAACTGTAATCTATTTTTTTTATTTGAACAGAGAGGTAAAGTCCTAGCATCGATATATCAAGATTTCCTTAATAATATTGAACTTAGTTATAATGATTTTGCTAATATATGTAATAAGGTATGGAAAGAGCCATATAATTATATTGTCCTTGTTATAACTAAAAATAAAATTATTAATGGTAAACTAAGAATTAATTGGGATCGGAGAGTATTGTAGTTTAGTTTAAGTTTATATCAGTATCTAGAGTTAGATCTATAATTTAGACTAGATCAACGAATTTGCTTACACCAGATGTAAATTAAAACATAATACATCACCCCTAAAGTCTATAGGTCTTCCATGCTCAACTTTAATATGAAACTCTATATATTCTATTCTGTCTTTAGTTACATTTCGATACAAGATATTAGTTGGTAAAATATTTATCAAGTAACCTGGTGGTTCTGTTAGAGTAAAAGTATATAGTATGTCTGTGTCATTCCCATTATCTTTAACACCAGATATCGTATTACAATGAATGTTAAAAGTACCAAAACCCATAATATCAACAATTTTCTGAGATCTATCTTTACCTTTTTTTATAAACTATTTTTATAAATCCTAGTAATGGGGCTATTGAATTTTCTATGTCAAAGTTAATTGCACCTTTTTTTATTTCCATTAAACTTTTCATTGTATTCTTATCAGGTTCTATTATAACATTACCATTAGTTTCTTCTTTTATTAATTCTGATTTTTCGCTTAATTCATATGCATCTGGTATAACAGCTAAAATACGGGTGTCTGTCCATGTTTCACCTCGGGTATCATATAAGAATTGATTGATTGTTCCTTCTATTCACATTATACACCGAATCATAAACAGATAATCTAAGTAAATCTAATTTTGACGAGTTAAGTATAGTTTCACTAAAGCTAAACTTTTCTGTTGGCTTTATCATTCTAAAGTTAAGCGTATGTTCTTCTTTAGTTTTAGTTAGCGTTTCATGTATCATTTGTAGTTCATATAGAATTAAGTTATCGGACATTTTTTGAATTACAAAAATGGATTTTGAAATTGGATACAACTTATAGTTATAATAATTATATACACAAAAGTAAGATTATAAAATATAAACCAAATAATCCAGCAACAATGAATACAATCATTACTAATATTAATATCATACTCAATAGAGAAGAGAATCATTTAGATTTGCATGATTCATATCTGGAGATAGAGTTTGTTGTATCAGATGATGCTGGTGGTGTATTTGCTAATAACGCTAATATCAGATTAGTTAATTGTGGTATGATGGCATTATTTAGTTCAGTTAAGCTTGAAACTAGTGGTGGTAGTACTATTAAATATATAGATCATTGTCATCCTAATCTATTGATGTATAAGTTATTAACTAGTACTGATGATGAATAAGAGTGGTTTTGTTAGAAATCAAGGTAATAGAGATAATCAACTTAAAAGTGACTATATTGCTGCAGAATGAGGTCATATGTATTTGGTGATTAAGATGAGTGATCTATTTAGTTTCGTAAATGATTTAGAAAAGATTATATATGGTTTAGGATTTAAACTAATATTAAAAAGAAATAATAATGATAGAGCTCTATTTAGAGTTAATGCTGGAGCTGATGCAGTTGGTAATGATGGTTTTATAAATATTAGAGATATATCATGGTGTGTGCCCAGTATTGATCCTAGTAATGACAATAGAATTATTGTCCAAAAGGGTTTAAGTAAAAAGAATTATGTAGACTTTAGTTATTATGAAAGAAAGACATTTTTTAAGAATGTACCCAATGCTACTAACTTCTTGTTTGATCTTGGTATGGAAAGTGGGATGGAAAGACAACAATATATAATAGTGGGTTTTGAAAATAATAATGTTAATGAACAAACTCATGATGCAAATGCATTTGATATAATGAATGTTACTGAATGTTATTGTAAGATTGGTAGTGAGTTTTATTCTGAGGATAGAATGAATATTATTTATGGTACCAATAATTATAATGAGGCTTTTAAAGAGGTTGTTAGCATTAATAAAGATTATAATGGGTTACCACATAATATAAAACAGTATATAAATCATAGAACATTCAAAAGTAGTTATAGAATATATGTATTTGATACTAGATATCAAATTGATCATATAGGACCACAACCAATACAACCTAATTTTAAATTTAGTGCTGCAGTTGCAGATGTTATATGTCATGCATTAGTATTAACTAGAAAGGTTATTAGTGTGAATAGTGATGGTAATAAGATGGTTGTTATTATATCATAGACATAGTCTTAGTTATAATTAAGTCATAGTTATAATAAATGATACATTTATTGACTTAACCAATGACTAAACAATGACTAAATCAATGATAATCAAGCTATTACCTACTAGTCTTAACAAAACCCCTAGCATAAATAATATCTAGTTTCTTTTTATTCTCTAGAGCTAAGCCTCTAGCTTCAAGTTTAGTTTGGGGTTTGGATTTGGCTTTAGGTTTAACCCTGGGCTTAGGCTTAGGCTTAATAACAACAAAGGGATTATACTTTTTTACTTCCATTATTTTTTATATATAGAAATGAGTCTTTTAAATAAGTTCAAAACTAATTCATATTGTGTTGGTGGCAGACATTATAGTGGTACTAATAATATAAGTGGAGCTATTACTTCAAAATGTACTAAAATGTTAAAGGGTAATTGTGTTAAATGTAGAAGGAATAAGACAATGACAGTATCTGATGCCACAATAGAAGCTTAGGGATTGAAAGATTTCTTTAAAAGTGTTGGTAGAGCTACAGTTAACTTCGGAAAAAAAGTTGCTAATAATCCTGTAAGAGCATTAGAAATAGCAAGTAAAATAGGAAGTGCAGCTGCAAGTAGAAAACCTAGAGCTGCTCTATCAGCCACACCTGATTTAATTAAATTTGCAACTTTTGGTGAAGGTATAAAGGTAGTACAAAAAGGAAGAGGGTTATACTTAGGTACTAAGAAGAGATAATTATTTGATTATTATTATGATTGTATTATGTTTATGATTATGTACATACCAGATAAAAGATAATCTAAATAAACCTAATTTTGACGAGTTAAGTATAGTTTCACTAAAGCTAAACTTTTCTGTTGGCTTTATCATTCTAAAGTTAAGCGTATGTTCTTCTTTAGTTTTAGTTAGCGTTTCATGTATCATTTGTAGTTCATATAGAATTAAGTTATCGGACATTTTTTGAATTACAAAAATGGATTTTGAAATTGGACACAACTTATAGTTACAATAATGATATAAACAAAAGTAGGGTTATAAAATATAATCCAAATAGTCTAGCAACAATGAATACAATCAATACTATAATTAATATCATACTCAAAAGAGAAGAGAATCATTTAGATTTGCATGATTCATATCTGGAGATAGAGTTTGTTGTATCAGATGATGCTGGTGGTGTATTTGCTAATAACGCTAATATCAGATTAGTTAATTTGGTATGATGGCATTATTTAGTTCAGTTAAGCTTGAAACTAGTGGTGGTAGTACTATTAAATATATAGATCATTGTCATCCTAATCTATTGATGTATAAGTTATTAACTAGTACTGATGATGAATAAGAGTGGTTTTGTTAGAAATCAAGGTAATAGAGATAATCAACTTAAAAGTGACTATATTGCTGCAGAATGAGGTCATATGTATTTGGTGATTAAGATGAGTGATCTATTTAGTTTCGTAAATGATTTAGAAAAGATTATATATGGTTTAGGATTTAAACTAATATTAAAAAGAAATAATAATGATAGAGCTCTATTTAGAGTTAATGCTGGAGCTGATGCAGTTGGTAATGATGGTTTTATAAATATTAGAGATATATCATGGTGTGTGCCCAGTATTGATCCTAGTAATGACAATAGAATTATTGTCCAAAAGGGTTTAAGTAAAAAGAATTATGTAGACTTAAGTTATTATGAAAGAATGACATTTTATAAGAATGTACCCAATGCTACTAACTTCTTGTGTGATTTTGGTATGGAAAGTGGGATGGAAAGACAACAATATATAATAGTTGGTTTTGAAAATAATAATGTTAATTAACAAACTCATGATGCAAATGCATTTGATATAATGAATGTTACTGAATGTTATTGTAAGATTGGTAGTGAGTTTTATCCTGAGGATAGAATGAATATTATTTATGGTACCAATAATTATAATGAGGCTTTTAAAGAGGTTGTTAGCATTAATAAAGATTATAATGGGTTACCACATAATATAAGGCTAAGGTTAAGCTTCTGGGCTAAGGTTAAGGTTAAGGTTAGGGTTAGGGTTAGGGTTGGGGTTGGGGTTAGGGTTAGGGTTAGGGTTAGGGTCTGAGTTAGAGTTAGAGTCATAGATAGAACTAGAACCAGAACCAGAACTAGAACTAGAACTTGATTCATTTTTTAAAGAACAACACCATGGAGAAAAATTATTAGCACAAATACCACTTAGTATTATATTACCACACATACATTTATCAGTTTTATCTTTATGACATGATTCATAATGATATTTTAAACAAGCTATGTTTCCATTTTTATAGTTACACTCTAAACATTTTAAAAGCATTTGTAATAGGGTAAACTATAATATTTACCTAATCATTTCGCAGATAATATTTAGCCATGATTGCAATTAAATCTTTTTATTATCTTTAGATGTGATACACTCTGCAAAATAATTATTTCCTAACTTATTGAGTGTATTAGTTTTATATTTCTTATCTAAAATCAATTCAAGGTCTAATTCTTTTTTATTTCTAACAAATTTTATAATCTGTTCTCTAAAATCTTCATTATTTCCATATAGTCTGGTTAAAAACTTTCCTCCGTTTCTATTCAAAACTCCCATCTCTTCATTTTTATGTTCTTCTTGAGGTTTTTCTAAGGGTGTAACAAGTTTACGTGCCCCATTAACTAAACTATTTTTTAGATCTGTATAATCATTTCCTAGATCTGTATAATCACTATGTGTATTTGCAAAGCTACTTCGCGGATCATTATCCAACTCTACTCCATATCCAAGGTTAACCAAAGTGTTTGTTTTATTCAACATATTGCTTGCACTCATTGCCACGGCGCCAACAGTTTTATTATTGAATCCGGATAAATATAACTAGTTATAATTAAACCCCAACCTATAATTCCACCAATATTTGATAATTGTTTTAAACTTTTTGTGTTAACCATCTCTTTTGTTAAAACATCATTCTGAATTTTAATATTATTTAAAGTAAGAAGTTTATTAAAATAAAACTGATAATTATCATGATTAATGGTATTTCTATCTGTTGCATTTATCATGAGTGGTTTCATATATGCTATAAGTTTATTTATATCTTCTCTTTCTAATTCATTTTTTAAACTAAGAGCTTTTAAATCAAGGAAACCAGCTCTTGAATCATATATCATTGTTCTATTACTATTAATAATAATAAAATTATTTTCCGTCTTATTATATTTAATTATACCACAACGAAGTTCATCTGACATTCCATCTGTACGATTATAATGGTTACTATTTAACTCACTAAGTTTTTTACTAATGTCATGTTCACATTTATATATTTCATTAAAATTTTTAAATAGATCAGCTTCATTATAAGTTGTTAAATAAATAGTATCAGAACTCATTCTTGCTGTATTAATTATTTGAGCTGGTTTATGACACATTACAATCATTTGAATATTACAATGTCTGCCTTCTGTGAAATAATAAGCTATATCCTTATTTAACCTATCACCCATATCATCAAGTACTATTACACAATTTTGAAATTTATGCATATTATTTTTTGTGATCATATTTATATCACATTTATTAAACCCAGTATAAAACTTATTAGACTCAGGATCTATCCAGTCTCTGTCATCTTTACACACTATAACTATATTTTTAGCTTGGTCTTGGTCTTGGTTTTGGTCTTGGTCTTGGTCTTGTTTTTGGTTTTGGTCACGGTTTTGGTTTTGGTCTTGGTTTTGGTCTGATTATAATTTTAAGTATTGTCTAATAAAATATGTTTTCCCTGTACCAGTTCCACCATAAACAATAGTATGTAATGGTGACTTTTCATATTCAAATCTAACAAGACTCCTATTCATAAATCCACCAAAGTTTTCTTCTGGTTTTGTGTATTTACTTGGTATTGAATAATATATTATATAACAAATTCCAATTAAGAAAATAAAAATATAACTGCGCTACCTGTCTCCAATTTTATATATAAAATATAGACTTGATTTAGACTCAGACTTAGACTTTTTAAATTTTTTATATAAAATGCTTATCCTAACTTTTGAGGAATTCAATAATAAATTTAATATTGATAATAGTGCTATAAGTGATATCAGAATAAAATTTATAGGTAAAGATATAAGTCTAATACCAATTGAAATTGTAATGAGAGATGAGAATCCTAAAACAATCAGGGAACTCAACTTCAACATTATTGTAAATCTACATCGAACTGATGGTACATATTTGGTTTTAGTTATAAGAGGAGAAGGTGGTCCTTTGTATTGCTTTGATAGTTTTGGTGTTGAGACCCCACCATTATTTTTAGAAGAATATGTTGATCTAGGCTCTAATGAAAGAATACAACAATATGATGAATCTTATTGCGGGGCTTATTGTTTAAATATGATCTATCTTATTGATAGAGGATTTAGAATTAACAATGCTTTGAATATTCTAGTTAATCAATGTAAATATCCAGGAATATATAATGAGTGTTTTGGTTTAGGTTGTAATGTTAATGATAATGTTAATGTTAATGATAATGTTATTGATAATGATAATGTTAATGATAATGTTAATGATAATGATAAAGATAATGATAGTGTTAAAGATAATGTTAAGGATAAAGATAATGATAACGATAATGATAAAGATAACGATAGTGTTAAAGATGATGTTAATGATAAAGATAATGATAATGATAATGTTAATGATAATGATAAAGATAGTGTTAATGATAATGATAATGACAGAGATAATTTTATATATCTATTTGGTGAAAAACATCAATGGGGTAAATCTAACAACAAAGAATGTCTTAGTAACAATATCTCTGTAAACATAAATAAAGATCTACAATCATGGCTAAATGATGATAGTATAATTACTGAAGCCGCATTCCCAGATAACTTTAGATGTATAATATCTGGTCCTAGTGAATGTGGTAAGACATTCTTATTAAAAATTCTAATTCTATCTAGTATATATTTTGATAAGCTATACATCATTGGACCTACTGGTGATCAATACAATGGATTAGAAAGAATATACCAAAAAGCAATTATAGAATTTATTAAAGATATAAAAGATTTACCATCTCCTAATAAACTACCCAAAGACTTAAAGAAACTAATGATATTCGATGATGTTAGAGCCAAAGAACCAGTTATCAATGAATACTTTTGTAGCGGTAGACATAATAATTGCAATATGATATATCTTAATCAAAACGTGTTCTCTCTATATAGGCAGAGTGTTAGAGAGAACTGTAATCTATTTTTTTTATTTGAACAGAGAGGTAAAGTCCTAGCATCGATATATCAAGATTTCCTTAATAATATTGAACTTAGTTATAATGATTTTGCTAATATATGTAATAAGGTATGTAAAGAGCCATATAATTATATTGTCATTGGTATAACTAAAAATAAAATTATTAATGGTAAATTAAGAATTAATTGGGATCGGAGAGTATTGTAGTTTAGTTTAAGTTTATATCAATATCTAGAGTTAGATCTATAATTTAGATTAGATCAACGAATTTGCTTACACCAGATGTAAATTAAAACCTAATACATCACCCCTAAAGTCTATAGGTCTTCCATGCTCAACTTTAATATGAAACTCTATAAATTCTATTCTGTCTTTAGTTAGATTTCGATACAAGATATTAGTTGGTAAAATATTTATCAAGCAACCTGGTGGTTCTGTTAGAGTAAAAGTATATAGTATGTCTGTGTCATTCCCATTATCTTTAACACCAGATATCGTATTACAATGAATGTTAAAAGTACTAAAACCCATAATATCAACGATTTTCTGAGATCTATCTTTACCTTTTTTATAAAGTATTTTTATAAATCCTAGTAATGGGGCTATTGAATTTTCTATGTCAAAGTTATTTGCACCTTGTTTTATTTCCATTCAACTTTTCATTGTATTCTTATCAGGTTCTATTATAACATTACCATTAGTTTCTTCTTTTATTAATTCTGATATTTCGCTTAATTCATATGCACCTGGTATAACAGCTAAAATACGGGTGTCTGTCCATGTTTCACCTCGAGTATCATATAAGAATTGATTGATTGTTCCTTCTATTCACATTAAACACCGAATCATAAACAGATAATCTAAATAAACCTAATTTTGACGAGTTAAGTATAGTTTCACTAAAGCTAAACTTTTCTGTTGGCTTTATCATTCTAAAGTTAAGCGTATGTTCTTCTTTAGTTTTAGTTAGCGTTTCATGTATCATTTGTAGTTCATATAGAATTAAGTTATAGGACTTTTTTTGAATTACAAAAATGGATTTTGAAATTGGATACAACTTATAGTTATAATAATGATATACACAAAAGTAAGATTATAAAATATAAACCAAATAACCTAGCAACAATGAATACAATCAATACTAATATTAATATCATACTCAATAGAGAAGAGAATCATTTAGATTTGCATGATTCATATCTGGAGATAGAGTTTGTTGTATCAGATGATGCTGGTGGTGTATTTGCTAATAACGCTAATATCAGATTAGTTAATTGTGGTATGATGGCATTATTTAGTTCAGTTAAGCTTGAAACTAGTGTTGGTAGTACTATTAAATATATAGATCATTGTCATCCTAATCTATTGATGTATAAGTTATTAACTAGTACTGATGATGAATAAGAGTGGTTTTGTTAGAAATCAAGGTAATAGAGATAATCAACTTAAAAGTGACTATATTGCTGCAGAATGAGGTCATATGTATTTGGTGATTAAGATGAGTGATCTATTTAGTTTCGTAAATGATTTAGAAAAGATTATATATGGTTTAGGATTTAAACTAATATTAAAAAGATATAATAATGATAGAGCTCTATTTAGAGTTAATGCTGGAGCTGATGCAGTTGGTAATGATGGTTTTATAAATATTAGAGATATATCATGGTGTGTGCCCAGTATTGATCCTCGTAATGACAATAGAATTATTGTCCAAAAGGGTTTAAGTAAAAAGAATTATGTAGACTTTAGATATTATGAAAGAAAGACATTTTATAAGAATGTACCCAATGCTACTAACTTCTTGTTTGATCTTGGTATGGAAAGTGGGATGGCAAGACAACAATATATAATAGTTGGTTTTGAAAATAATAATGTTAATGTACAAACTCATGATGCAAATGCATTTGATATAATGAATGTTACTGAATGTTATTGTAAGATTGGTAGTGAGTTTTATTCTGAGGATAGAATGAATATTATTTATGGTACCAATAATTATAATGAGGCTTTTAAAGAGGTTGTTAGCATTAATAAAGATTATAATGGGTTACCACATAATATAAAACAGTATATAAATCATAGAACATTCAAAAGTAGTTATAGAATATATGTATTTGATACTAGATATCAAATTGATCATATAGGACCACAACCAATACAACCTAATTTTAAATTTAGTGCTGCAGTTGCAGATGTTATATGTCATGCATTAGTATTAACTAGAAAGGTTATTAGTGTGAATAGTGATGGTAATAAGATGGTTGTTATTATATCATAGACATAGTCTTAGTTATAATTAAGTCATAGTTATAATAAATGATACATTTATTGACTTAACCAATGACTAAACAATGACTAAATCAATGATAATCAAGCTATTACCTACTAGTCTTAACAAAACCCCTAGCATAAATAATATCTAGTTTCTTTTTATTCTCTAGAGCTAAGCCTCTAGCTTCAAGTTTAGTTTGGGGTTTGGGTTTGGCTTTAGGTTTAACCCTGGGCTTAGGCTTAGGCTTAATAACAACAAAGGGATTATACTTTTTTACTTCCATTATTTTTTATATATAGAAATGAGTCTTTTAAATAAGTTCAAAACTAATTCATATTGTGTTGGTGGCAGACATTATAGTGGTACTAATAATATAAGTGGAGCTGTTACTTCAAAATGTACTAAAATGTTAAAGGGTAATTGTGTTAAATGTAGAAGGAATAAGACAATGACAGTATCTGATGCCACAATAGAAGCTTAGGGATTGAAAGATTTCTTTAAAAGTGTTGGTAGAGCTACAGTTAACTTCGGAAAAAAAGTTGCTAATAATCCTGTAAGAGCATTAGAAATAGCAAGTAAAATAGGAAGTGCAGCTGCAAGTAGAAACCCTAGAGCTGCTCTATCAGCCACACCTGATTTAATTAAATTTGCAACTTTTGGTGAAGGTATAAAGGTAGTACAAAAAGGAAGAGGGTTATACTTAGGTACTAAGAAGAGATAATTATTTGATTATTATTATGATTGTATTATGTTTATGATTATGTACATACCAGATAACAGATAATCTAAATAAACCTAATTTTGACGAGTTAAGTATAGTTTCACTAAAGCTAATTTTTTCTGTTGGCTTTATCATTCTAAAGTTAAGCGTATGTTCTTCTTTAGTTTTAGTTAGCGTTTCATGTATCATTTGTAGTTCATATAGAATTAAGTTATCGGACATTTTTTGAATTACAAAAATGGATTTTGAAATTGGACACAACTTATAGTTATAATAATGATATAAACAAAAGTAGGATTATAAAATATAAACCAAATAGTCTAGCAACAATGAATACAATCAATACTAATATTAATATCATACTCAAAAGAGAAGAGAATCATTTAGATTTGCATGATTCATATCTGGAGATAGAGTTTGTTGTATCAGATGATGCTGGTGGTGTATTTGCTAATAACGCTAATATCAGATTAGTTAATTGTGGTATGATGGCATTATTTAGTTCAGTTAAGCTTGAAACTAGTGGTGGTAGTACTATTAAATATATAGATCATTGTCATCCTAATCTATTGATGTATAAGTTATTAACTAGTACTGATGATGAATAAGAGTGGTTTTGTTAGAAATCAAGGTAATAGAGATAATCAACTTAAAAGTGACTATATTGCTGCAGAATGAGGTCATATGTATTTGGTGATTAAGATGAGTGATCTATTTAGTTTCGTAAATGATTTAGAAAAGATTATATATGGTTTAGGATTTAAACTAATATTAAAAAGAAATAATAACGATAGAGCTCTATTTAGAGTTAATGCTGGAGCTGATGCAGTTGGTAATGATGGTTTTATAAATATTAGAGATATATCATGGTGTGTGCCCAGTATTGATCCTAGTAATGACAATAGAATTATTGTCCAAAAGGGTTTACGTAAAAAGAATTATGTAGACTTTAGTTATTATGAAAGAAAGACATTTTATAAGAATGTACCCAATGCTACTAACTTCTTGTGTGATTTTGGTATGGAAAGTGGGATGGAAAGACAACAATATATAATAGTTGGTTTTGAAAATAATAATGTTAATGAACAAACTCATGATGCAAATGCATTTGATATAATGAATGTTACTGAATGTTATTGTAAGATTGGTAGTGAGTTTTATTCTGAGGATAGAATGAATATTATTTATGGTACCAATAATTATAATGAGGCTTTTAAAGAGGTTGTTAGCATTAATAAAGATTATAATGGGTTACCACATAATATAAAACAGTATATAAATCATAGAACATTCAAAAGTAGTTATAGAATATATGTATTTGATACTAGATATCAAATTGATCATATAGGACCACAACCAATACAACCTAATTTTAAATTTAGTGCTGCAGTTGCAGATGTTATATGTCATGCATTAGTATTAACTAGAAAGGTTATTAGTGTGAATAGTGATGGTAATAAGATGGTTGATATTATATCATAGACATAGTCTTAGTTATAATTAAGTCATAGTTATAATAAATGATACATTTATTGACTTAACCAATGACTAAACAATGACTAAATCAATGATAATCAAGCTATTACCTACTAGTCTTAACAAAACCCCTAGCATAAATAATATCTAGTTTCTTTTTATTCTCTAGAGCTAAGCCTCTAGCTTCAAGTTTAGTTTGGGGTTTGGGTTTGGCTTTAGGTTTAACCCTGGGCTTAGGCTTAGGCTTAATAACAACAAAGGGATTATACTTTTTTACTTCCATTATTTTTTATATATAGAAATGAGTCTTTTAAATAAGTTCAAAACTAATTCATATTGTGTTGGTGGCAGACATTATAGTGGTACTAATAATATAAGTGGAGCTATTACTTCAAAATGTACTAAAATGTTAAAGGGTAATTGTGTTAAATGTAGAAGGAATAAGACAATGACAGTATCTGATGCCACAATAGAAGCTTAGGGATTGAAAGATTTCTTTAAAAGTGTTGGTAGAGCTACAGTTAACTTCGGAAAAAAAGTTGCTAATAATCCTGTAAGAGCATTAGAAATAGCAAGTAAAATAGGAAGTGCAGCTGCAAGTAGAAACCCTAGAGCTGCTCTATCAGCCACACCTGATTTAATTAAATTTGCAACTTTTGGTGAAGGTATAAAGGTAGTACAAAAAGGAAGAGGGTTATACTTAGGTACTAAGAAGAGATAATTATTTGATTATTATTATGATTGTATTATGATTATGATTATGTACATACCAGATAACAGATAATCTAAATAAACCTAATTTTGACGAGTTAAGTATAGTTTCACTAAAGCTAATTTTTTCTGTTGGCTTTATCATTCTAAAGTTAAGCGTATGTTCTTCTTTAGTTTTAGTTAGCGTTTCATGTATCATTTGTAGTTCATATAGAATTAAGTTATCGGACATTTTTTGAATTACAAAAATGGATTTTGAAATTGGACACAACTTATAGTTATAATAATGATATAAACAAAAGTAGGATTATAAAATATAAACCAAATAGTCTAGCAACAATGAATACAATCAATACTAATATTAATATCATACTCAAAAGAGAAGAGAATCATTTAGATTTGCATGATTCATATCTGGAGATAGAGTTTGTTGTATCAGATGATGCTGGTGGTGTATTTGCTAATAACGCTAATATCAGATTAGTTAATTGTGGTATGATGGCATTATTTAGTTCAGTTAAGCTTGAAACTAGTGGTGGTAGTACTATTAAATATATAGATCATTGTCATCCTAATCTATTGATGTATAAGTTATTAACTAGTACTGATGATGAATAAGAGTGGTTTTGTTAGAAATCAAGGTAATAGAGATAATCAACTTAAAAGTGACTATATTGCTGCAGAATGAGGTCATATGTATTTGGTGATTAAGATGAGTGATCTATTTAGTTTCGTAAATGATTTAGAAAAGATTATATATGGTTTAGGATTTAAACTAATATTAAAAAGAAATAATAATGATAGAGCTCTATTTAGAGTTAATGCTGGAGCTGATGCAGTTGGTAATGATGGTTTTATAAATATTAGAGATATATCATGGTGTGTGCCCAGTATTGATCCTAGTAATGACAATAGAATTATTGTCCAAAAGGGTTTACGTAAAAAGAATTATGTAGACTTTAGTTATTATGAAAGAAAGACATTTTATAAGAATGTACCCAATGCTACTAACTTCTTGTGTGATTTTGGTATGGAAAGTGGGATGGAAAGACAACAATATATAATAGTTGGTTTTGAAAATAATAATGTTAATGAACAAACTCATGATGCAAATGCATTTGATATAATGAATGTTACTGAATGTTATTGTAAGATTGGTAGTGAGTTTTATCCTGAGGATAGAAATAATATTATTTATGGTACCAATAATTATAATGAGGCTTTTAAAGAGGTTGCTGGCATTATTAAAGATTATAATGGGTTACCACATAATATAAAACAGTATATAAATCATAGAACATTCAAAGTAGTTATAGAATATATGTATTTGATACTAGATATCAAATTGATCATATAGGACCACAACCAATACAACCTAATTTTAAATTTAGTGCTGCAGTTGCAGATGTTATATGTCATGCATTAGTATTAACTAGAAAGGTTATTAGTGTGAATAGTGATGGTAATAAGATGGTTGATATTATATCATAGACATAGTCTTAGTTATAATTAAGTCATAGTTATAATAAATGATACATTTATTGACTTAACCAATGACTAAACAATGACTAAATCAATGATAATCAAGCTATTACCTACTAGTCTTAACAAAACCCTTAGCATAAATAATATCTAGTTTCTTTTTATTCTCTAGAGCTAAGCCTCTAGCTTCAAGTTTAGTTTGGGGTTTGGATTTGGCTTTAGGTTTAACCCTGGGCTTAGGCTTAGGCTTAATAACAACAAAGGGATTATACTTTTTTACTTCCATTATTTTTTATATATAGAAATGAGTCTTTTAAATAAGTTCAAAACTAATTCATATTGTGTTGGTGGCAGACATTATAGTGGTACTAATAATATAAATGGAGCTATTACTTCAAATAGTACTAAAATGTTAAAGGGTAATTGTGTTAAATGTAGAAGGAATAAGACAATGACAGTATCTGATGCCACAATAGAAGCTTAGGGATTGAAAGATTTCTTTAAAAGTGTTGGTAGAGCTACAGTTAACTTCGGAAAAAAAGTTGCTAATAATCCTGTAAGAGCATTAGAAATAGCAAGTAAAATAGGAAGTGCAGCTGCAAGTAGAAACCCTAGAGCTGCTCTATCAGCCACACCTGATTTAATTAAATTTGCAACTTTTGGTCAAGGTATAAAGGTAGTACAAAAAGGAAGAGGGTTATACTTAGGTACTAAGAAGAGATAATTATTTGATTATTATTATGATTATATTATGTTTATGATTATGTTTATGATTATGATTATATGATGTTTATGATTATGATTATGATTATGATTATATTTATATTATGTTTATGATTATCGATAAATTTTAATACTAATATTATTATTACTAAACATAATATTATTACTAAACACTATTAACTTTAGTTTAAAAAAAAACTCAGCTTGTTTTTCTTGTTCTTCTTATATTCTTCATATACCTTGACTAATTCATTATATTCATCATTATTATCATTCATTGATTTAGTATATAGTTTAATAAACTTGTCTCTAAACTGTTTACTTAAAATATACATTTTTGAATACTTTTTAATTTTTTTTCTTATTTTAGTATTAATTGTTTTTAATAATGAACCACAAACAGTTGCTGTAGCAAAAGCTGTTGGTATAGAATAAGGTAATCCTATACCTGTTAATGCAACTGATGTTGTTGTTGCCGTTGTTGCTATTGATGATAATAGTATATCTGTTATCTCAGCTACAATAATATAATTTTTATATCTACTTAACTTCTTATTATAGTTAGAAGTTTCAGTTTCATAATAATTTCTAATATCTTTTGTAATGTTAATATTATTATTAAAATTATTATTGGCTTGAATCTTTTCATTTATGTATTGTTCATTAACGGTTGACAAGTTGGGATATAGTAATCTCTCACTCGGTGCTGTTGGATTGGTCATGGACTCCGTCATAGCTTTGCTTATTTTCATTAGTAAAAAAAACTTTCTATTTCTTTCGTTATATCTTCTTGTTTAAAACCATGATGCGTCTCAAATCTTGCTTGCTCTTTTTTATCAACTAACGCACTTCGTAAAAGTATAGCAATTATATATTGTACTATTGTCCTTTTATTCTTTATAAGTGCTTCATCAACGGCAGAATTAGTCTTTTTATTAATTTCTTTAAATTCTTTTAGACCCGTAGTAAACATATCATCTAGTTGTATGTTAGTGATATTCTGATTAAACTTATTATCATCAATTTCTAGTTTTAATTGATTATATTTAGAGATAGTATCAGCAGCAACTTTATTACAAAACTTAACAGTATTTCTGACTTCATTTGTTGATTCAATAAACTCATTAATTAGTTCTTCATTAACTTGTGTTTCATATAGTTGTAATGTTTTAGTTGTAACTTTATCAAGGTCACCTTTTCTTAGTTCAGTTATGTTTCTACTTAAAATGTCTATTTTATTTGAAGAGGATAATAAGTTATTGTCACAATACTCTTTATTAACAACATCTTTTTCATCTATTGGAGGATGAACATTTGTAATTTTTTAGGTATCCTTCATATCAATATTATCATTATCTTCTAGGAATAACCCACGAGCCTTAGTTAGTGTTAAGTTGTTTCCATTCCCCATATGATGTTTCGCTTGGTTAAATCTATTTCTTGTCATTATTTATATTAAGAAGTATATATAATGATTCTAAAACTTTATTATTAGATTCAAAGTCAAACTCCGATTTTAATAGTTCCTGTTCTTAGTATTTACCTTCTATTATCTCTGCATTCATATCTTCTATCTTATAAGTTGGTGGTTGTGTTTTTAAAATCTCATTTACTTTAAACAACTCTCTATTCCAATTAGAAGTGTATCCCTTAGAGAAGATATTACGTTTATCTGCATTTCTAACATAATCACCAACTTTCAATTTTGGTGTTGCTTTGGTAGAATTAACATAGTATTTAACCTTATCGCGATTATTAGAAGCATCAACAGGTGTCATAATAATAGTAAAGTGAATGTTATTGTTATATTTTATGACTGCATCATTTAATATATTTACCCAATTACCATCACCATTGATAAACATTGGTTTATTTATTATGTGTAATAATGTTCTATTAAATCTCTCTATAAACACAGCCTTTAAATCACTATAAGTAGAATATAGTTTTGATTCATATTCTTTAAGTAAAGATTTAAATGTTTTATTGTAAAACACACTACCTCTATCTACCCATAACTTTTCTGGTTTTCTATCGGGGAACCCGCAACTATGTTAACTTTCAGAGCCACCTTGTGGACTTTTAGAGCCACCCTGTGGATGTTCACTTAATACTACTTTAAAACCATTAGTTAGAGATAAACCAGATTTATTCTTTAATGGAGTAGCCCATGCATATTTTGTGAATATATCTATAACTGTTAAAATATATTTACAATTATTATTGTATTTAATTAGAGATGACTTATCAATTAAATCAGCTGACCATGTTTCATATTTATATAATGGTATTATTCTTTATCTTCTAAACTTTGTTATTTGGGGACTGAATACTTCTTTAGCTAATAGTTGTTTTTGTTGTTGTTGTTGTTGTTGTTGTTGTTGTTGTTGTTGTTGTTGTTGTTGTTGTTGTTGTTGTTGTTGTTGCGGTTTTTCCATCATTATTTATTTACCATAGTTAAAAACAAAATTATCTAGTTGCTCTTGATTAATAATATTCATAGATAATAGTTGCTTAGTTATATCTAGCATTCATCATATAATCCATCATGACCAGCTTTTGTTTCCAGTATTAATAATTCTAATCCTTCTATTAAGTTATTGGGGTCCACGTAGTGGTGGCAACTTTGTTGGTTAGGGTTGCTATTTAAACCCTTACCATATACATCAGCTTTTACCCCTATTATACGTTTTTTTGCTCTATATCTAGCACTTTTCTTATCCCCTTTTCCTAAATCATATCCAATATCAAATAAAAACCTTTTAATTTTGTTTTCATCTTCCTCGATTTCACCATATTTTATATTTGTGTTAATAAGAAAGTTTATAAACACATCTGAAAATTCATATATATTATCCTGAACTATGAATGCATTTTCTTGGTAAACTAGTTTAACACCGTTCATTTCAAATTCACCAATATCTAAATTTCCGAACTTTAACTTCAATTGAGGGTGAGATTGAACTGACATTATATTAATGATTTGAGCTGTGTCTTTATCTACTAAAAGTCCTGGTTTATCTCGAGCTTTCTCTACAACTTTCTCGTTGGACTTAATTAAAGCTTCATTAAACTGGAGGCCAGCTTGCTGGATCATCTTAGTTTGTTTATCTAACTCTTTATTTTGCCAATCTGTTGCCCTCAATGTTTGTTCACTTAATGCTAGATTGTGGTCGCTGTTCGCATTTAAAGTTTTAGTTAAAGGATCAAATAACACTTCTATTTCACCATAATATTCTTGTTGTTTTAATTTATCTTCTAATCTATTCTTTCTGTTTTGTTTTTCTAGTTAATTTATATCTATAAGTTCATCTAGCTTAGTCATTTTTTTATATAAAAATATACTAAGTATGAATTAGATCTATAATTATAATTAAAATAGCTAATTATAATAACTCATTATATAACATAATAGCTGCTTCTAATTTTTTTCTATTGCTACCTATAGTTAATTCTTTAATATCATTAATCATGGAAGGGACGAAATCCTTGGTACCCCAACCTGATTGGCTTGCCACAGACGAAGTCTGTTCGCAGATCAGTTTATCTACATCCTTATCCTTATATAGTTTCTTAATCGGTGAAGCCGCTTCTCGGATCCTATTTAACAAATCCCTTTTAAATAAATATAGTTCCTTATCATGTGGATAATTTTTTATATTGTTTACATAAAACATTTTATCATCAAATATATTTCAACTAATCTTACTTGTTTTTGTTGTTGTCATGCTATCCCCAACTTTTTGTATGCTGCTTTCATCTACTGTTCTCTGTGTTTTATTCATTAATGCATTATAATAATCTAAGTGCCTAGCATTATTATGCTTCTTTATTCCTTTTTCTTTAGTGTTTTTAGGATAATTTTTGAAGCTATATGTTTTGGGGGACAATGCTATAAATTCCTCAGTAATCCTACTCCCCAGCTCGTGCTTAAACTTGCCGGAGAGTTTATTATTAGTTTTTATAGGTATGTCTAGATTACTTAAGTCCATATGCTCATCACTAACTTTACCTTCACTATAACATAAGACGAAACTGTCCGTATCCATATACTGAAGTGTTAGATCTTTGAGGGATAGTTGTAGAATTTTATAGTACATCAAACATATGTAATTTGCTAAGTTCGATTATTGTTACTCCTGCATATACAGGTGAGCTATATTCTATTTTTTTCTTTTTATATTCTATTTGGCTATAATCTCTATATCTAGTTATATTCTTAAATGTTGGTTTACTTACACTTTTGATTATCTTTTCTTCATTGTGCAAGAACTTGCTTTGAAAGAAGTGTAGAGGATTCATGCACATTCTTCCATATAGGTGTTATTCATTAATTTCCTTACATCCTTTTCTGCTTCAGTTTTAGCTGTTGCTCTTTTGTTTTATTGTTTTGTATATAATCTCTACATATATAATCTTGTTTAAATTTAATTTTTCTATGTATTTTTTTTACTTTTACTCCCAGCTTAACATAGAACTTTAACATCCTATAATGAACCATATATTCTGTTTTGTTGTTATGGTCTAAGATTAATTTCTCTGATCTCGCCCTGCCTCCATCTCTTTCTCTGTAATCTAATTCTTTATCATTTATTTTTCTCTTATTAGGCATTAGTGCTAACTGTTCTGTTCTCTCTTTACATTTATTAGTATAATCAATATCACAAACTATATAGTAATCATGATCACTATCATGTGGAGTTCTCAATATTGCATCGAGGAACCCGCTTGGCTTGCCACGGACGAGGTCCGTTCGCGGATCTAGAGTAGTAGTAGTAATAAACTCAAAATCCTTATGAGGTAACTTTTGCATCATTGCATAACCATATAGGTTGTTTGCGTCTATGTACCAGATATTATTACTATTAACATATCTATCACCCATTATTCCACATATACCACCTCTCTTTGCTCCAACAAAATTATCTAGCATTTGTTTATCTTGCAATGTATCTAATGTAACACCGCTTGACATTAACCAACAATCAAAACTATAAACCGGGAGACTAACGTAATGTAGTGGATTGAGCTTGAATTCTTGCATACTTAATTTAACATATTCATTCATGCACTAGTCTAATATTTCAACATCATTCTGTAAAAACTCTATAGTTAGATCTTTACAAGTTTTATTAATGTTTTCATTATTAAAGTTATCTACTTCTTCTTGTTTTGGTAATTTATTATGTAGTGAGGATTTGAAGTCTTCTATTTTTAGATTGCCTAGAGTTTCATCATACTTATAGAAACCAAAGTATTCATATGGATATAATGTTTTAGTTTTACATCCGTATATCTTTGCCATTTGATCTAGAGGCATAGCTAAGAAGTTATAACTATCTAAGAATTTAAGACAACCAATGCTAAACATCTTTGACTTACCAGCAGCTAGTGGTATGTTATCTACTCTTCTTTTATCATTATTCTGTTTGAAGAGTTCACTGTATAGTAGGTTGAAGTCATAGCGAGAGCCATTATGGAATATTACAGGAATGAAGTTTTGTTGTTTGTACCTCAGATTACATATTTTACATGCTGGTCCTCTATATTTACCATTTTCATGACAATGATCTCTTACTTTATTAATACATGTTTTGCTGCAGATATGACAAGTGTTATTAGTTTCATGATATAATTTATCGTCTTCTGTGAATATCATCTTTTCATTATGTTTGAAATTATTCTCTGTTTCTATTTCTAATAGATCTCTAGCAAATCTTTTGATGAAGCCTAGACCGAAGTAGTGCTTGAAGTTACCTTGCCAGGTGTAACCCACAGCTATTGGAATATGTTCAGCTATTACATATTTATGGGTCTCCGACCATCCGGGAACCGGTTTCACCGATGCTTCGCCATGACCATTAGTTGAGACTTCAACAATGCGACATTCTATATCGGCAGTTATAATATTTTTTATATTCTGACGTTTGTGTTCATTTATAAAAGTAATATGTTTTTTCTTAGGACAAACAATCTCTGGTTTGAATGAGTTGTTGCATTCGTGTTTATCATATTTATTTATGAATTAAACCAATAGGTACACCTATCGCAATAATAATATTTATTGTTATTTTTATTTGGGCGATCTAACAGGGTTTCTATATTTTTTATTAGGGCACAGTGTTTTATTTGACCATTACTCCAAACTAGTATTCTTACATCTTTTCTATCTTTATTAAAATCATCCATTGGTTTAAACAATTCTACTTTGCCACCATCACAAGGTGTGTATACCCAAATATTAATATTGTACAATTTTTGTATTCTCTTTATATAAGCAAAATCATCTTCATCTCGTTGTCGTGCTTCAATTAGATTTTTTACATATTTACTCTCGCGTGTTGCGTGGTCCATAGCAGGATGTAGCCGAGCAGTAATAGTTAGTTGCAAGCAGTTGTATTTATAAGTACGCATATTTAATATCGATTTAGAGTTTTTGAGATCGGGCGGTAAATCTATAGAACTACCAATAGATGCCTTAGTTGGTTCAATGTTTAACTGAATACTTCTCAATCTAAATAATTCGAAATCGTAGCCATAACCTTCATATATTTCTTTTTCGAAATCTACCCATTGTTTGAAATCACCGTAATCATATATTGCATTTTTAATAATATAGTCAGTGTTGAAAAATATTTTAGTAGTTTTAACTTCTTCTTTGGTTCTCTTCTTGTACTCACACTCGGCTGTGATCTTATATTTAAAACTCTTAACTTTTCTGAACTGTTAAGTTTTTAATTTCTTCCAAAGGGTAAGTAGTTGCTTCACCTATATCTTCAATGTAATTCCCACCTTTATCTGTAATATAAAACTCTCTCATGTTCTGACTGGAGCTTATATCGAAGTCTTCTTTGTTTTCTAGATACAAGCGATTGTGACTATATGAATGAGTAGTTAGAGCTACTTTACTTCTAAATTCTTCATGACATTCTTTACATTCAAACTTAATTCTGGTGTAGATATTGTCGTCGGGTTTAGTTTTAGTTTTAATAATATCTTTAGTTTTTATAATATAATCATCTTCATCCGAATTATACACCCTCTCCAAGATTTCTTCTTCTTCAGACTCAAACATTTTCTCCAATAGTTCCTTATGTTTGAGATCGTATTATTGATGCCTGTATAAACCCTTCTTTGTTTCAAAGGATGAATTACAGACATCGCAGAAGTTTATGACACTAGAATTAGTTGATTGAGACATGATGTATTTATTTACGGAAATTATCAAAAAATATTTTTTCGAAAAATGAAAATGAAATGCAATAAGTGTATAAATAAACCTTGGAAAGAATTTTGTAATAATTGTAAAGAATTAGAATATTCTTGTTATGTATGTAAAAATATGTTTAAAGTAAAAGATTATATAGAACATTTGGGATATCATTATTCTGATCCTGATCAATATGTAACATGTAGTATGTGTAATGTTTATAAACATATATCTGTATATAGATTTAGAAATAAGAAATGCAGACTATGTATATATCTTCATAGATATAGATATGGTCATACTAGAAATCAATTCAAAGAGCATGTTTTTAGGTTTAATATTCAAGAAGCTAATTCTTCTTCTTTTAATTTATCTGTCATGTAGTTTTTGGGTTTTATTGATATATCTGCGAACGAGCTCTGCTCGTGGTAAACCAAGCAGGTTGGTATGCCAGGGACGGAGTCCATTCCCTGATATTTTAGATTTAGACCTTTTTTCTTAGTTAATGCCAGATTTAGAATAAATAATAAGCTGGTTTTTTATTCAAGTTACACTGAAAAACACTAATCACTGTGTTTTCACCGATCTCAGTGTGTTTTGACTGTATACCCATCACAGTGTGTCCCATATACAGTCTCACAGCAGGGATCAAACTTTTTAAGAAATGTGAATTTGTTTACGTGCTTGTTACACGGTCTCACTAGTTTCATACTAGTATCTGGGGATGTCCACTGGAGTCAGTGGGGATAGAACCCAAACTATCCGTCTGATAACGATTAATTACCAGCTTAACTTGACACTAGTGGTTTGCACCAAATAAGACAAGAAATGATAGATTGAAAATATAAAGAAGTGAATATAGAGAGAATGTATAGTAGTGGATAAAACAAGAAATCAACAAGTAGTAAAATTTGGCCCTATTCCACATGCGCGATTAGCGTTTGGAGAACAGGCCAAATTTTGCTGGTGGTTGATTTCCTTGTCTTATCCACTACTTGATCTTTATGAGTGCACTCTGTATATGAGCAACAGCTGAAGAAATTGCTAATAGATTTTTTTCCAGGCTTGTTGGATTAATAGCCCGAGTTGACCAAAACCATCTCTTTCCGATAACGCTTACCCGGGTCGAGAAAATTTATGTAAGAAATGCGCTGATTTTTCGAAAAGTTCAGCGCAAAAACCTTACATAAAAATGCGCTGAAATGTGCTAAAATGCGCTGAAACTTTGCAAGAAACGCGCTGAAAACCACTGAGTTTTCAAAAAATTGCTAGCTCTGAGAATCGAACTCTGCTAAGACAACTTAGGAAGAAATGCGCTGAAAATTCAGCGCATTTCTTACATATTTTCAGAGCTTTTCAGCGCATTTTTTAAGAAAAAGTTAATTGTTATGTAAGTACAACTAAATGGTTCGAAATGGAGGAATCGTTGTCAAAAAGCGTTTAAATCCACTAAATAATTTTAAGAAATGCGCTGAAATTTGAATACATTACTTATAAAGTTTCAGCGCATTTCAGCGCAAAATTATGTAAGATTTTTGCGCCGAAAATTTTGAAAAATTAGCGCGTTTCAGCTCATTTCAGCGCATTCAACTCATTTCTTACATAATTTTATCATATTCAGCGCACTTCTTACAAAATAATGCGCTGAAACGGCGCTGACATCTCGACCAGGGTATGATTTTTCCCTACAATTATTTCTTGTACTGCTGGTTTTTCAGTTCGGTTGTTACTATAGATGAACTAATGCATCTTTCAGTCGTTTCATAGCTTTGTTCAAAAAGTTTAGTGTTTATTGAAAATTTTGCATGATATACCCTACAACAGAAATCATTCGTCGCAAAGTTTTCAAAGTGCGAGGCTTCCGCTTAAGATAGTGCAGACGCTCTCTGAAGCCATTATGACATCTCTTTCAATATTACAAATAGAAGTATTTCACATTAATGGTTTTTATCAATTAAGAATCATTTGCTATTGTGCCTACACAATTGTAATATCTGAGATAAAATAAAACGAATCATATTGCGTGTTATATTCAAATTGTTCTCATTTAACTGTGCAATAAATGTTGCGGCTGCCTCTAAGAAAATCCTGCGTATATCCACTCTGTTATTGGCTGTACACGTTTGACTGCGCAAACATCATTCGAATGCCATGCCTAATTTCACTTCTGGAATTGATCTCAGTTCTCAATGATCTAAGTTATTCCATTGCTCCTTTTGGGTCAACAGTTTCTTTCAATTATTATCTTTTTATCTCCCTATTGAGAATATTTGCAATAAACAAATCTCCTACGATGGAATCTTCTTTATCTTATTGTCACAATTATCAGCGACTTCTTTGAGACTAGCCAAGAATTTCAGCTGACTCAACTTTTAGATGTTTTTTTTTATCAGAAACTGATATCAGTAAAAAGTGATGTTCCAATGTTAAACAGATGCCCATGCATAGCGTCCCAAAATTGAAAGTGCTCGTCCTATACGGAGAAAAAAAAACCCTTATACGGAGAAAAAAAATTCTGACCACACAATTTTCATGATTCATCTAAACAAACTCATCTAAACAAACTACTGACACACTTATTTCTACATGCAACTTTCAATTGTGTACTGTGCAGCTGTCGTTCGTTTTCTGCAACTGCACTTCAATTACCAATTTGTGCTTGTGTACGGGTTCAATAGACAATAACAATCTGGCCTGAGAAGAGCTTACAGAAGAAAAGTTTACAGAATTGAATTGTGCGACTTGTCGAGAAAACAAAAGGTTGAGAGAATGAAGCCGCTTCATTAAGAGACCTGAACAACTGTTGAAAATTAAGTATGAAAGAAAATTTTCTTGGGAACCAAAAAGACAAACAAATGAAATGAATTAAGATAATGTCATCCTCGGGGGAATGAAATGTTGGCAATATAGTTTTTTCGAAAACCACACAAGGAATGTTTTGTTTTGATGACTTTGTGAACCCGTCTGAAGTGCAGGCTAAACAAAAGATATCAATTTAAGGCTTTTTAAACTTTTCCTCGAAACCTTAAAAGCATTGTGTTCATCCTCAGAAGCTAAAATGTTGGGTTAATGATGCTAATTTTAATGTAAACTGGAATTTCTTTAATTGAGCCTTGATTTGTGCCCAAAAACAGTTTTTGATTATGAGTACATGACAAGAATAAAACTAGCTTTGATGTAGCTGAGCGCCCATCAAAATACCTAATTATACCACATATTTGCGAAATGGATAGATTGGCAAATCATTTATCTCAATATATAAAAAAAGTCATGCCTTCTCAGATACAAATCGGGTTAAATTAGCTAAAACGGAAAATGATTTGATTCAAGAAGCGTCTTATGAAAAGCTGAAAAATAAAGCCCTCTTTCGGAGTTTTAAGTGATTCTGTCAGCAGTTCTCAGGTCTCTACTTCGAGCAAACGTGAACAAATAGAGCTGAAACTATCATATTTGACACCTTTTTTAATGAAATCTGAAATTTGAAAAAAAAAGTTTGCAAAAATGTTTGCAAAAAAACTTGGATCAAAGCTTTTAGCAACCCTCTTCTATCTTAGGAGGTAAAAGCACGAGCACTGTTGTACACAATCTAAAAAGAAAGCAAAGTTATTGAAGATTATAATCTCTATAAACCGCCGTTGAAAACAAAATTCAAATAAATTTTAATTCTGTTTTTGAGGCTGGACGGGCTTTTTAATGATAACACTCACAACTCTCTACTATGAATATATCAATTGACTGATAATGAAAAATCTTATTTAAGTATATAGTTCCTCCCTCTCACTAAATTGGGGTCAGAACAAAAAGCCTCCGATCGCAGAGTTATGGTTTGGCCTTGAGACTTTCTCTCAACATATGGACCGCTTTTTTGTAAATCGTAGAGGAAATTAGTAACTCAACTTAATACACTTTTTTAATTTATAGCATTAACAAGAGGATTTATACGAGAAAAAACAGACATTTTTCCTTGTTGTTTTTTACCATGAAGAGTACTCATTTTATTCAATCGTTTTTCTTCTTTATTTGAGGATAACTTTTTCTCATTAATAAAAAACAATTTCAGAATCCACTGTTTTCCGCCCAAAAAAAACATACAGGTGACCAAATGCTTCCAAAACTTCCAAAGTTTAATATACAAGTTAACCCAAACACAAGCTTGCAAGATATCATTTTTTTGAAATTTTTGTCAAAATACACAATTCACAATAATCCAAAATACATTATCAAAAACTTACTACTATCAGTAGACATGATTAATTTATTCTATAAACCCTGATTATTTTTATCTAAAAATTATGCTATCAATAATCCTGATTTATTCCTTTCATTTTAAAATTGCTCCAGCCAATATATTCCTAAAATATATCTTAAAACGCTACCAATAAGGCTGCTTATTTTATATCATGCAGCCAATATTTTTACCCTATAAAAATATGTATTAGAAATTATGCTACCCAAAATCATGCTCCGTCATATGAAGAAACTCAAAAATTCTAGCGTACGTGACCTTTTTTTACTGACGTTACACAGTGGTCTTTTGTACTTGAAGTCAGGGGTCAATCAAGAGTTATTATAGACTTTTGAGTTGAGAAGTGTCGTTTTATGGGTCGAGAAATAATACTTCCATAGCTGAGCTAAGGGCAATTTATACTTTGGGCTTTTTTTCATGGGTCGGGCAAAAGTATTTTCAACGCCCAACTTTTTCAAAAATCTGGAAAGTTTCTTATTATTTAGTGTTTTGCTTCTTTCTATACTGAAGCAGCTACGCAATTAGCAATCCAACGGACGAGACAATTGCAATGTTGACAAGTTAATTCAAAATTATAAAAAAAATTTTAAAATAAATCAGTTGTCGCTATATTGCTATCTTATTTGCTTGTGTGAAAATAAGTAGCTTAATTCTGATGCAGAATTAAAGAAACGCAAATTTTTGATTGATTAGCGGTTCTTCAGAAATGCAATAGATAACGTATACTTTTTGAATACGATGTAAAAAGGTGATAAAAACTATAAGTAAGTTTTGACGCAAGATTGCAGACTCGTGAAAACTTTCCATAGACTAGTTAATTGACAACAGCTCTGCCCAATTTTTGTAATGCACTTTTTCGAGTCGCGAAGAGTCGAGCATAAAAATTTGGCTCGAGCAAAAGTCCACCTTGAACAACATATGCCGAGCTGTTCCCTGAAGTCGAGCGAAAGGCAATTAGGCTACTCAGGCCGAGCACGGTTTTTCAGACCACACCTTGGCTGAGAATGGTCTTTTCAAAAGTCGAGGTATAAATCTGTGTACCAATAATCCTGATTATTTAAGTCTAAAAAATCTTGCTACCAATAAATTAGGGACATCCTTGATGAGTTGAACTGCTCTCTGATTGTTCCTTTCAGGTGTGCTTTGTGAAATTGTATTTATAATTTGTTACCACATTTGTAAACTTGATGAATGAATTCAAACCAATAAATAAGTTTCCTTTCGAAAATAGAGTTGGATTGAAAGAATTATTAAAGGAGCGATAAACCATAGAAGTATAATAATAACTTCCATCTTCAATCTTTAGTTCGCCATTCTACATGTTTGGGAGAGGGGTGGCAGTGGTGCGAGACAGAGTTTGGGAGAGAGTGTGAGGATGTGAGCCAGGGATTCAAGTGCAGTGATAACTGCACCCAGGGCAGAGAGCCAGACCCCGCTGATGCTACTATTTGCAGACGTAAGACAAGCAGACAAGTTACCCGGAGCCTATTCCCATAGTATATCAGTATTGATTCATCAAATCATACTGTCTCATCGTGAAATCACTTCTGACAACAGTATAGTAGAACTCTAGAGCTCTTTTATTATCATTCTTTGAGCCAAAAATAAACAACTAGTACTTTAATTCATTCAATTAACCACCCCTGTTTGTTTTATACACCTCCTCCCCCTCCTCGCCGCTGAACTTAACAGTATGTTACACTTAAAGTGCCTGGGCTTTAAAAATTAAAGAGCCAACAAGCCTCACGGACGCCTGAATGTTAATCTTGAAATTCTCTTCAATTTATTTACCGCAAAATCAATTCGTTGAATCTAATACGATATATGAATGATAAATCAGTCGGCAATCTTTGAGAACTGTATTAGCTCCCAAACAGCGATTATATTGTTTCAGTGATAATTACGTACGACTGGGGTTTGTGGTCTGCAGACGTTGCGATGTTACAAAACACAGCCTATGTTCTCCAAAAAGTAAAAACGCGATCATGCTTATCATCAGTCGGGGTAGTTGTTCAACCTTCCTCGTGTAATGGCAGTGACACTATGCTGGTCGAGTCGTATGTCAAAGGTCACATCCCGATGACTTATTGGGACTCGAGAGATAAGTGCTTATCACTGGGTGGTCGGATGTTTGATGACGTCACAGTGAACGACTCCAAAGTGGCAGAACTGTTTCACGGACTAGACAAGAGGGATCTGTTTTCTTTCAAATGGATATGTATTCCAACTGGATATGTATGATCGCTGTTTTGATCTACACAGCCTGTAGCATTAATAAGATGCGAAAACTATTAAAAACAGTTGTCTGGATTTAAAAGTTTACCAAAAAGTTGCCTAAGAACAGCCCATCTTATACCGAATTAGTTGTGCTTGTGGTTTCTGGGTTGAACCAGAACATCCTTAGGAACAGCAGCCTGTCCGCAGTCTCCCCTTTTTGCACCATTCTCCACTTTTCAGACTGGTCTTTTTATGAGCACTATTGCTCTTTTTGGTGATTATAACCACTTTCTTTGCATCTCAGAAAGTCGCTTGGTGCCATGATTGCAGCCAAGATTGATCAGGGTAAGGTCAACTTGAAGCTATGATCCTCAAAATGACAGATTCGCAGAGGAAAAAGATCGAACCCTCAATCTCTGTCGTGTGAGTAGTCGTGTCACTCCTTACCTCAAGGCTATCACACCATATAAAATTCTATGTCGACATAGTGAATCAGCCAATCAGAACACGCCAGCTGGCAAGCTGGCAAAAAGTATAAACCGAGGATACAATCCACCGGCTGGCGATTCAAGCCCAGCAGCAGAAGAACAGCCGCCAACAAAAACAACAAGCTCAGCTGAGCGCGGTGGCTAAATGCTTAGCGATATATCTCGAGCAGTAAGAGCTAATGCTTAGCTTATTTCCTCTCATTATTAGAACATATAATTATGCGCTATTTTACACAGTGATGCCTTTAACTAAGTACAAATTTCGAATTCAACATTCTATAGTCCACGCATATTTCTAATCTAAAACTGGCTCCTTTATATGAAACTATCACAGTCGAATAAACTATTATGGTAATTAATTCAATGCTAACAAGGTGGTGTATTTGGGTCTATTGTTTCGAAACCCCCAACCACCACTCCCAGTGCTTAAAGGATGAAACTGGGATTTTTCTGAGGGTTTTTTTCCTAAAACTGGCTTTGTTTTACGATTTTCTGCGTGTAAATGGAAACAGATCCAATCTTAAAGGTATCAAATATGGATCGGAGTTTACTCGCCAGCTTACAGCTCAGGCAAGTGGCTAATGGCGGCTACCGATGAAGAAATATCAGCCGGATCTATCCATTGGAAAAGTTCTGAGCCTAATGGGGACAAAACCAGAGACAGGATGGTCAGAGTGTCCACAAAAAATGAATTCTATGACACACCACCTGAGCTCTTGCACTTAACTGTATGCACTCTAGTTGAATTATCTGATTGAACTCAGGCTGCAAGTTGTTGTACAATAGCCCAGTTTGTTATATAAATACAATCTTTTCTGTTTGTGACTCAAGCAACCCCCTCCCCGGAGTTACAGAGCACTTGCAGTTACCCTCAAAATCATTAAGCAAAATACGGCAATTTGACAGGTTCTCTTGGTGGTTGCAACAAAAATATGGTAAGCTTGGAGGGGGGGGGGGGGCAGACACAAACGGCAGAGAACCTCCGAACTTTACAAAGTGCCTACTTGTGAGAGACTAATTGATAGCATATTGAAAACAATGGTTCCGAATTGACTTGTTCGTTTGATGTTATTTTCTGGCAACTGAAGTTACGATCTGAAAGTTAACGATATCGTAGATCAAAATGCGCTCTGGAGAAACAATATATGAATGCAAACGGATAAATGTAGGCGTATGTTACAGATTGCCGAGATTATCTTGTTGAATGCGTTTCTTCATTTTGACTACTTGAAATCATAACTCTTATAAGTCCCTGTAAGCTGTTAACAAGTATCATAGGAACGAATGAGTAAAAGGTTGATGATTTTCAATATAGGATTATCGCTCATGTGGAGTTAGATTTTACCTCTACAACATAATTGACTTTCTTATGTGAAGATGCTAATTTATTATTATAATACAACAATGTTTGATGCAATACATTTCTCACCTCTCAGTGCACATAACAGAAAAATAGATTGAAAATGTGTATCTGTAGGTTTATATGGAGATGTAAATCCGTAACCAATGAGCTCAAACAATAGCGATTGATAGTTTATGCATAAAAAATTTTTTGAGGTTAAATGAGAATTAGGTAATCTACTTAGCTGGGAGCAAATGAAAACTGTCGGAAGCAAATGAAACTAAAGACAGCAAAACAAGCAATTAAGCTGATTAAGTGCAGGAAAGCGTGCAATGAGAAACTAGAGCGAAAAGATTCAGTTGATACTGTTTTACCCTGACCTCTTGGAAGTATTAAATATTCTACTAAAGATTGAACGATTTAGCATGCACTAATTGAGATTGTGAAACTGTAACGGCTGCTCTCCTATCAAAGTCAAGGAAAACTTTACACCGCCCAGTTCGTTTCAGCGGTTTCAAATCTGTCCGGATATTGTGTTTTTTGCAGTTAACTTTTGTGAACTGTTTTATCCGCTATACTGTAGATTACCGTTGCATTACTTGTTGCTCAATTACTCCTGATAACTAATCGCTCAGCTTTGCTGAATAACAAACTTGTTTCTCTCAGAATAACAAAATAATTCGAATTGAAACAATCAAATTTTGTTGAGTTTTTGTTAATAACTCAAGTTATAAACCCAATTTAGGAATTCCCGTTCCTACAAATTGTAGCCCTATAGCTTGGCTATAACTATGCAAAGTTTCAACCTGCTGCAGTAAGCAGTTGTAAAACAGTAGGTCTTAACAATTGGAAATCTGACAATAATAATATTTTCTAACTTTAATGTTAGCATGTCTCTCTATTGGTTTCAATAACACCAATGTTGAACTAGAATCGGCTTCGTTAAAGCCAGTAAGAGAAACTGACTTTATGCTTTGCACAAAGTTTCTCTTACTTAGGAACTTCGTTCCTCAGAAAGAAAGTTTTGAGAATATCAAAGTTAATTCTCTTTTCACAAGTCAAAGTAAAGTTGAAACTGTACAATCACTAATATGATCTACAGAAACAAGACACGATAACAAGTAATTTACCGCTCAAGAAAGCGTGCTTCAATACGCACTGTATGTCAGTTTGATATAACCAAATTTATGAGTTTCAACTGATTTTTGGTAGTTTTTCAAGCTCTATTTATACTGCCGTACATGTCAAAATTGCATCTCTGATTGGTGGTAGATTACTATGTCGTAAGATTCTCTGAATGCATTGAAGTTGGGGTTCGGGATACCTTATACGGTGCCCCGCACTCTCTGAATTAGTATAAAAATCGCAAAATTCATCGAATCTGGCTTACCAGGTTGGGTATCTCTTGCTCCGTTTGAGCTAAATTTGTGCGATTGTGAACACTTGAATACGTGGCAATAATTGCGTAATTAAAGTTTGAGTTTCTGTTTCACTTCATATATGACGATTACGTACTAATAATAGTTGCTAAATATAAATGTTGAACAAAATGAACAAATCCGTTTGGCTCGATAGAATGTAGCATTAAATTTCGCTTGTCACATTATTCTAGCTTTAAGGCTTGAAATGACCTTGAAGTGCTATTCAATTTGATTTCTGAGTTGTTAAGCTCAGCCGCGCCCTGTTTTCCATCGCGAAAACATCTTTTCCAGGTAGTACTGGGGCGAGCTTCACTACTGGTCTCTTGTACACTCCGTCGTTCGTTCGAACTATAGCTGACCGAATCACACCGTAAGACCCATCGATGGTCTCAGTAACTCGACCTAGGTTGTAATATCCACGCTTATCGCTGTCTTCGATCAACCAAACGAGATCGCCTTCTTTAAGGGTTTCGTTCGACGTAGATCGCCATTTTTGTCGATTACTCAGAGTTGGCAGATATTCTTTACGAAATCTGTCCCATATGAGATTTGCATAGGCTTGTGTCTGTCGAAAGAGCTTTCGATGATCGACAAATTCTTCTGCGCATGGTAGGTAGGGTAAGCAAACGTTCTTGTTGCCAAGCAAGAAGTGATTGGGGGTCAATGCTTCTAAGTCATTAACATCTGAACTGACTGGAGTCAAAGGTCTTGCGTTCAACGTCTGCTCAACAATACACATCGTTGTTGAAAGAACGTCCTCGGTGACTGATCTGTTCCCCAATACTGCATACATTGCTTTCTTGCAACTTCTCACCAACCGCTCCCATACTCCTCCAAAGTGGGGTGCTGCGGGTGGATTGAACTTCCATCTGATTCCTCGTTGAATTAGATGTTCTTGGATCCCTTCTTTGTTCCATGCCGCAACGTACTCTGCAAACTCTCTTTCAGCTCCAACAAAGTTTGTTCCGTTGTCACTGACGATTGTACTTGGTTTGCCTCTTCGGGCAATAAATCTCATTATTGCATTGAGACAACTGTCTGTGTCTAACTTGGGTACCACTTCTATATGCACCGCTCTCATAGTTAGACAAGTAAATAGACAACACCATCGCTTTTCATTTCTTCGCCCAATCTTCACAATGAAAGGGCCAAAATAGTCGACTCCAACATTTGTAAAGGCTGTTGAAGCATCTAACCGCTCTTCGGGTAGATCTGCCATGACTGGTGCTATCGTTTGTGCTCTGCCTTTTCTGCAGGTAACGCACTTGTTCTTGATTGATCTTATGGCGTTCCGTATGCCCAGTATCCACATCTTCTGCTGAACAATGTTTCTCACATGCTCAGTGCCTTCGTGTTGATTGTCCTTGTGCTCGTTTCGCAAGAATAATTCAACCGCATGATGTTTCCAATGTAGCAAAATTGGATGCTTTGCATTGAAGTCCAATTGACTTTTGCCTATTCTGCCTTTGGCTCGAATAAGTCCTTCTTCATCCAGGAATGGTGAGAATTGTAGGATTTTGCTGCCTTTTGGAATTTCCTTTTCAACTTTGAGAGATTTCATCTCTTCACCAAACGGTTCTTGTTGTAGTAACTTGAAGATTGTTGCTTTTGCTTTTTCTCTTTCTTCAATGCTGACTACGAGTGTTGCTGGTCTGTGTTTGTTCAATGCTCGCTGTACGTATGCCACTGTATTTACTAGTCTGTTGAAGTTACTGAATCGTTCCCACTGGATAACAGCTTTCTTCTCTTCAGCCTGTATCATGAATACTGATGAGGGTATATTCTCTTCATCTGATGCAAATATTAGGTTCACTTGCTCTGGCCACTCGCTTTCTGGTCGTTTTAACCAGGCCGGCCCAGTGAGCCACTCACTTCTCTTGAGTTCTTCAATGTTGATTGCTCTGGTGCCAATGTCCGCTGGGTTGTTGATACCGCTCACATGTTTCCACTGCGAAACATCGGTTGTATCTAGTATCTCAGCCACTCGATTGGCCACAAACACTTGTTGTTTGCGATGGGAACTGTGTATCCACTGCAATACCGTAGTTGAGTCTGACCAAAAACTGCAACTATTTATCTTCATTTCATGTTCCTTGACTATCTGTTCTTTCAACCTCACTGCCATGACTGCCGCTTGTAATTCCAATCGCGGTATTGAAAGATGCCTCATCGGTGCTACTCTGCTTTTTCCAATGACAAATGCTAAGTCAGCTGAGTATTCTTTTGGTTGTGAACGTAGATAGGCCACTGCACACATCGTGTCTTCAGATGCGTCAGCAAACACTTGAAGGTTCGGTTTTGTCCCTCTCTCTGTTGAAGTATCTTCTATCGATGCTGGTTTCAGCCACTATTGGAAGTTGTTCTTTCCATCTCAGGAATTCTTCTTTTTCACTAGGCTCCACTTCGTTGTCCCAATGTTGTCCATTCTTAGTCCAGATGCCTTTCAGAAGTCGTCTCATATGAACACTGAACGGAGCAAACAATCCGATCGGGTCGAATACTGAAGATACCAGTGACAGAATCTTCCTCTGGGTTATAGGTGGTTCAACTTCCTTGTGTGTACCTCTGCATACTTGAAGACTGTCATCAGTAACGGTCCATTGTAGTCCTAGCACTGAAGATCCCTCCGTATTGGGTTCCACTTCGACTTGCTTCGTGTTGCTGATTGACTTCAAGTCTTCTGGGATTGCTTTGGTAACTGCATCATTGTTGCTTATCCACTTCTTCAGTTCAAATCCATGTTGTGAGAGAAGAGGTTGTAGTTGGTTGAAGACTTCAATTGCTTCTTCCGGGGTTTCTACTGATTTGATGAAATCATCCATGTAGAAGTTGTTTTGTATCGCCTTGGTTGCTATTGGATACTCTTTTTCGTTGTCCAGTCCCACTCGCTTGAGAGCATAGTTCGCGCAAGTTGGAGAACTCTTAGCTCCAAATACGTGACGCTGATATTCGTATATCTGAACAGGTTCGTTAGTTCTTGGACGCCATAAAAACCTCAAGCAACTTCTATCCTGTTCGGGAACTTGCACTTGTAGAAACATCGATTCGATGTCGGCGGTTAGGGCTATTGGTCCTTCACGGAATCTGAATATTGTTCCAATCAACCCATGTAGCAGATCAGGTCCTGCTAGTAGCTTATCATTCAGGCCTACTTCTTTGTGCTTGGATGCGGCATTGCAAACACGTCTTACTTTGCCAGGCTTGTTCGGGTTTAGCACTGGATGGTGTGGCAAATACCATTCTTTCCCGAAGGTGCCTTTCACTTCGGACTCGTCCAATATCTTTACGAAACCTTTTTCTACGTCTGTATCTATTGACTGTTGATACAAATTCTTCAGGTTTGGGTCCCTTTGGAATCTTCGCTCCAGTGAGTAAAGCTGACCCAAGGCTGAGCTGTAATTGTTCGGTAGGTTTGGCTCTGGTTCACTCCACAGCATTCCCACTTCGTACCGCTCGCCTGTGAACTTTGTCGTACTCTCTAGCATCTTTTGTGCCTGCAGTTCCCTTTTTGACTGACTGACGACGTTGATTTTGGAAGCATAGGTTTCTATGTCCCACCAGGTTTGGATATTCTCAGCCACTTTCACATCTTCAGTGAAGGCGAAATGACAAACATTTTGTCTTCTTTTGCCCGTCATGGGTCCACTGACTACCCATCCTAGCTCTGTTAGAACGGCGAAAGGTTCACTTCGTGTTCCTCTCTTGTAGTCCAATGGTCGTTGTAGCTCATAAGCATCTTGACCAAGGATGATGCCAACTTCCATCAAGTTGAAGCTTTTGTTGGGTAAAACACTCAAGTGGTTGAAGCTTTGCTTCAGCTTGTTGTAGTTGTAGTTTGTGTTTCCCAAGGAGATTGACGGGTGTGCAAACGCTTCGATTGAATGCACCTTTGAATGTAGTCCCTTTATTTTGAGAGGAACCCTTTCTGTCTTCAGATCCTTCGTTCCGTGTATGCCAGCTATGTTGAGCGTCACATCGGTGCCTTGGGCTCGTAACTTCTCTTGCACACTTTGATCGATGAATGAAACCGTTGATCCACTATCGAGGAAAGCATATGTGTTCAGCCTGTTGCCACCGCTCTGTATTGAGACAGGAACTATCTGAAGAAAGCTAGTAACTTCGTTACTCTGGTTTATTGTTGCTGCGCTTACGTTGACTACGTGATTGCCCTCGTCCATTTGGTTTTCTGAGTGCAGCAATCGGTTGTGCTTCTTGATGCATCCATTGATGCCGCACGCATTGACTTTACAATCTTTGATTGCATATCCTTTGCCTAGACATCCGTAACATAAGCGTTGCTTTCTCACTGCTGCGTACCGATCATTCACACTCATATCCCTGAATAATGGACAGTTCCATATTTTATGAGTGCCATCAGCTAGCGGACAGTGATCACTTTGCGTTTGCTTCGTTTCTTTCACGTTGGAACTTGCACTGAAGTTCGACGTTTTCGAGAACCGTTTGTCTCTATTTGTGCTTCTTCGGTCTTCTTCTCTTCGCTCTCCCTTGAAAGCTGAAAACCCTTCGTGCACGAATGCTATCCTAGATAGCCACTTCTCAAACATAATCAGATCAGGCCGATCTTCATCTTTATCATCAACATAGAACCACCACTTCTCTTTGAGAACTTGGGGTAGTTTATCTACTGCCATATAGAGTGTCGAGCTTGATTGCAGATCACCAATCTGCTTGTACTCTTTGAGCACATTCACAAAGTTCGAAACAATAACTGAGAAGGTGATCAGACCTGTTGAGTCGTGTGGTTTCACCTGACTTGCTTTGCGAAGACTCTCCAGTTGTGCATCAATGATCACATGAGGCCTTCCAAATTTCCTCTCCAGAATGCTCCATGCAGCACCATAGAATCGTCCAGAATAGCCCATTCCAGAGATTGCTGACCTTGCCTTGCTTGTCAGTAGAGTCTTCAGATGGCTCATCTTCTCTGAGTCTGGTATTGGTCGTTGATCCACTGTAGCGATGAACATACTAGACCACTCTGGCCATTCGAGAGGGTTTCCAGCAAAGCTGTTCAACTTCAGCTTTGGTAGGCTACTACTACCTGCGTACCCACTGTTGTATCGTAGTAAACCAGCTCTGGGGGATACGTCTCGGTCTTCAACACTTGAGGATCGGTCTCGTGAACTGCGATATCGTGAGAAGTGACTTTGCCTGTTCACTTCAGGGGTTACTTCGAAGCGAGCTGTTGATCGATCTGGTGTTAGAAGGTTGTCGATTCTGCTGGCCCAGTCAGAGACATCTCTTTTCTTGGGTGTCCAGTTGAAGGGTGATTTGTCTCGAGCACTGGTTGATTGGGAACGAACATCATCGTTCTCTAATGCTGTTCTCTTCACTTTGCGCTCTAGCTCACGCTCTTCCTCCAGCAGTTGATGCTTGGTTTCCAGTTCCTTCATTTGCATTTCCAGCTCTAGCCTCCTCCGCTCAAACCGTGCTTGTTCGAGTCGCATCTTGGTTTCGAATTCGATATCAAATTTCTTCATCCTTTCCTCTCGCCTTTGCTTTGCTGAAGATGTTTCCGAAACATTCTCCGTTTCTTGGCCACTTGCTGTTGCTCCATTTTGCACTGTTTGAGCAACTGGGTTGTCTGTTTGGTAGTTGTTGCTCTCGCTGTCGTTCACTGCTTGGGTTGCGTTGCTTTGCTCTGCATTCATTTCTGGTTGCGTGCCTTTGCTTATATATGCAAGCCAATGATAGTCCAAACTTGCTTTGCACTTCCTTGCTTCTTTCAGATGCTCTTCAACGAAATTAGCTTGATAGGGCACAAGCTTGTTTCGACGCTGCAGTTGCTTGGGTATTTCTTCCTCTAGAAGGTGAACAGTCTGTTGGTAGAGGACCTTTAGTTTGTTGGGTCGATCTGAATCTTCAATTATTTTGTAGCCAATCCCTGTTTTGGTGTTGACTTCTTCCAATAAATCTTGGAATTTCTTGTCGTACCTTTGAGCTGCTGATTGAAGCTCCTCTCTGCTGATTGTGTTAGGATTGCCTGATTGCCTTTTGCTTTGCTTGCTCCTTTTAAGCGAGGTTAGTTCTTCAACGTAATTTGTGAAGTGCACTCGCAACTTTCGCTCTGCCTCACTGGCGTTGCGCTGTTGATTTGTTTGATTCTCTTTGGGGGGTGCCTTCGGCACTCTCTTCATCAGATTGGACAGCAGTTTGCCTTCCACTGTCCGGGTCGGCGGACCAAATGTAACGGCTGCTCTCCTATCAAAGTCAAGGAAAACTTTACACCGCCCAGTTCGTTTCAGCGGTTTCAAATCTGTCCGGATATTGTGTTTTTTGCAGTTAACTTTTGTGAACTGTATTATCCGCTATACTGTAGATTACCGTTGCATTACTTGTTGCTCAATTACTCCTGATAACTAATCGCTCAGCGTTGCTGAATAACAAACTTGTTTCTCTCAGAATAACAAAATAATTCGAATTGAAACAATCAAATTTTGTTGAGTTTTTGTTAATAACTCAAGTTATAAACCCAATTTAGGAATTCCCGTTCCTACAAATTGTAGCCCTATAGCTTGGCTATAACTATGCAAAGTTTCAACCTGCTGCAGTAAGCAGTTGTAAAACAGTAGGTCTTAACAATTGGAAATCTGACAATAATAATATTTTCTAACTTTAATGTTAGCAAGTCTCTCTATTGGTTTCAATAACACCAATGTTGAACTAGAATCGGCTTCGTTAAAGCCAGTAAGAGAAACTGACTTTATGCTTTGCACAAAGTTTCTCTTACTTAGGAACTTCGTTCCTCAGAAAGAAAGTTTTGAGAATATCAAAGTTAATTCTCTTTTCACAAGTCAAAGTAAAGTTGAAACTGTACAATCACTAATATGATCTACAGAAACAAGACACGATAACAAGTAATTCACCGCTCAAGAAAGCGTGCTTCAATACGCACTGTATGTCAGTTTGATATAACCAAATTTATGAGTTTCAACTGATTTTTGGTAGTTTTTCAAGCTCTATTTATACTGCCGTACATGTCAAAATTGCATCTCTGATTGGTGGTAGATTACTATGTCTTAAGATTCTCTGAATGCACTGAAGTTGGGGTTCGGGATACCTTATACGGTGCCCCGCACTCTCTGAATTAGTATAAAAATCGCAAAATTCATCGAATCTGGCTTACCAAGTTCAGTATCTCTTGCTCCGTTTGAGCTAAATTTGTGCGATTGTGAACACTTGAATACGTGGCAATAATTGCGTAATTAAAGTTTGAGTTTCTGTTTCACTTCATATATGACGATTACGTACTAATAATAGTTGCCAAATATAAATGTTGAACAAAATGAACAAATCCGTTTGGCTCGATAGAATGTAGCATTAAATTTCGCTTGTCACACTATTCTAGCTTTAAGGCTTGAAATGACCTTGAAGCGCTATTCAATTTGATTTCTGAGTTGTTAAGCTCAGCCGCAATAGAAACCATGGCGCACACTGTTATCATATGTATTTTTATCATAAAGACTGGAACTTCCTGAATTCTTTCGTTACCATAATTGGCTGTGACTAGCTGTGGCTAGATACTCATTGCCTTAATACGATTGTTATTTTGATGAAGTTAAAGATGAATTTTTTGAAGTTATTTTTGAAGAGTTTCAACGATCCTCCAAGCGTATCTAGAATGCGTATCTTTGAGTCTGGTTTTTTCATTAATCGGTCTGTGTTTTGGTTTGATGTTTCGACTAGACGACTTTTTAAATTTATATTTTTTATGCCGATCAAATCCAATTTAACTGGGAACGTATATGAAAAGCCATTAGTGTTTCTAATCAAATGAAAGCCACTAAATAACATCAACCAAAATAAAGCTTATTATTTATCAGTCAAAAATATGGCATTATTTGCTAATTAATACAGTAATAGCTGCATTGTGAATGAGTTTATTTTCAACGCTCTGTGTACAAAATTTTAGTGACATAAAGCGCTCCATTTGCTGAAAATGTAAGCATTTCAGTTTTCACAGCTCTGATCTCACTTCTTTGAAATTGTACTTCCTGAAGTCCGAAATTAATCAAAATTGAACGGAGCATTCACTAATCAACTTTATACTTACTGGAAAAAGAGCGACCTTTTTCGGTATCAAGATGCTATTTTCTTGTTTTTTAGCCAAAAAAGACAAAAGTTGAAGAAGACTTTTTGCACTCTCAAGAATGAAAGGATTTTACGACCTTCTTTATCATTGTTTTCTTTTTAACAAAATAGTTTATATTTGTTCCGAAAAAGTAATGTTCTATCCTTACAATAAACAGTCACTATTGCGGTGGCTAGCTCAAACAATTTTCCATAAATAAGATTGAAACTAAAAGAGGAGCATGCATGCTCTTGAATAATTATTATCAGTTTGATTTGTGAGATTTTTTGTATCCTGAAATCAACAACCAATTCAAGCAAGGAGCTCCGGTGATCTAGAGCAAATACTAACATAAGATTCGTTATGACTTGTGAAAAACATTGCACTCCCACAATGGCGTGTTTAGGTTAAGTGGAAATGTTGCAATTGAAACGACAATTTTTGGAACGCTATTAAAACTGATTGGAATGTACCCTTAGGCAGAAAAAAAACTCAGAGGGAGAGTTTAAAATGGGCAGGACAGCAGTTCATCCAGTAGATAGCGGTAGAGTTTGGAGGATTGAAAATTGATTTGGTTAGTTGAAATTGCCATGTTAAATAAAGCCCTCAGGGAGCTTGAATTGAAACTTCTGCGTTTGCGATATAAGAGAATGAAATCTACGAAATTCAGTGGCATCCGGATTTCTCTGATAGTCGTAAGTAATATTTGGATTTACCTTTGAATAACTGGGTTCTATTTCAGACGATTTCATTTTAGCCTTCCGTTCTATTGACATAAAGTGAGACCGCATTCAAAAATATTCTCTTTTTCCTACCAAAATCTACTTATTGAATTTTATTGAGATTTATATAAGCTTTCGAGCGATATGTTTTACCACATTTGAGACAGAATTTCTTTAGTTTAGATTGAATACGTTCTTACTAACGAATGAGGGAGCCTTGGGCACAAACGTCTCGAACTAATTGTCAGGCAAAATTACTTTTTCTCAACGAACCTTTGAAAATTTAGCAGTTTCGAGCTAGAAGCTTTTAACGACAAAAATACAAAACTCTGCACTATAAAAGATTCTTTAATTGACATCAAAATCAGGAATATAAGATCTACTTTGGTGTGGGTGATGTGGTATAACAGCCAAAAGAAGATCAGATTACTATGACTTATCAAAACGAATTGAATGCATTTTAATAAGTACTATAAAATTATCGTTTTTAAAATTTGATCTGAGTGGTTGCAACTACCCCGTACGCCCACACACCTTCCGGTGTTTTTTCAAGTGGCGAGATTTCTTGCTGGGAGCTGTTCGTCCAACAATAAGCAATTATAATATACCGTTGATTAGGGCATGTTAATAGTGTAGGATGCAGGGAATTGTTATAACCAGATATTGTAAGTTAGATAATTTAGGTCAAGTTGCACAAGTTAATTAGGTGTTTGAAGTTAGCGTTCTTTCTTAAGGGGTTATTGTTTCGAAGGCGCCAGAGAGCGGAGCCGAGTGATATATCTTAAACAAACAAATTAATGAACAAAAGCATATTGAGCTGTCGATATATTTCATTTACTTATCAAAGTTGTATTTGTGCATCAGGCCAAAGTCGAAATGAGTGATTTAAATTTAGAAGCAAACTAGAGAGCGAACATTTGAAGTGAACTAGATATTTTGAACAGAATTGGAATTTCAATTTGAAGTAACTAAAATTGTGATTTCAAATTTGTAAAATAATTGACAACTTCAAACTTGGTACACTCAACTCTTTAGGTTATACTCATCATTGGACTCTGAAAATTTGTGGAGATGTTCCCATAGTGAGTGTCCATGTATAATAGGGATGTGAGGCCGGTTACACACTTTCGCTCTGTGTTAGTTAAGTAGATTTTTTTTTGACTTAAAGTAAATAAAAAGGCAACTTATCAGTTTTTCCAAATAACCTGGGTCTAAAAGTTGTCCGACCCCCCCCCCCACCGGTATGGGAATTATTTATTGGTTGATAACCAGTCAATGATGAGAGTCACCTCTAATGGTCTTCTATTGCGAGTATAATTTTCAGGCCAATCTGACCACCCAATCACTAGTTATGAACACCGGAAGTAGTGTGATTTGAAGGTTTTTAGGTATATTACTGTGAAATATGAGTGTTTGGATAAGAAATAATAGGATTAATCAGTTGTAATGTCATGCAAGTATGAGTTAATGTTTTTGCAGGATCTTGGGAAGAATTTAGGATGTAAAATGGCGGTTTTTGAGTATATTGGTAATTATCACAGGAATGTAGTTAACACCTAAATTGAAATAGTTTTTTCTCAAAAAGTTGAAGTCGGATTGACCTGAGAAATGGGGGATAGACTAATTTGGGCACGAGGAATCCAATTTTAATGCGAAATTAGAGCCCCCACCAACCTGCACGGAACTAGCGCACGCCCGTGCCGCGGAACGTAAAATTTGAGTATTGGTAGTAGACTTATAATTTTTGGTGTTAGTTTTACTTTTCAAGGGTTTTCGGTTGGTGATATTTTTAATCCCAGATTCTGACCGGAAGTCAGCGCTTCGGGACGACCCGAGTGCCGAAAATGGGAAATTGGCCTTTTTGAGCGGCCGAATGACTTTGAAATGGTATTATTATGATAACCTGAGACAGTTAGTGATAAAAACTAACCACCTCGGTCAATTTTGACGAACTCGGATTTTTCGGGTTTCGGCACCCCCGACTCGTTAAAAATTTTCAAATTGCAAACGACTTGCAACGGCTGATCCGTTGGTCATGAAACGTGTCAGGCAAGTTTGTGGCACCCTGTAGTTACTAGAAAATTTTAGCCGAAGACTTTTTGACCACTACTTCGAGAGTTGTTAAGTTTAGAATTCTGGGGTCATCCGGGAGGTCGATGAAAAGTGTGTGCATTCATTGCTCGTGTTCTACTGGGAAATAGGCCACAAAATTTTTGGGTAGGTGCAACTACAAGAGAACTTCCCATGACAATAATTAGTTTTTATCAACTTGACCCCTCATTTTGGACGGGTGACCTTCAGGAGACTCCTAGAGGTCAAATTATGGGCTTTTAGGAATATCAGATTTTTCGGCGGTTTTTAACTGGGGAATTGCATGAGTTGTTGAGAAAACTCGGAAAAACAATTGCTCTTAGCTTTGGGAATGACTTTTGATTATTTATTCAACACATAATTTTTGACAGTGATTGATTGCAGCTAGTTAATTTGATAGCGGAAATAGAGGAATAAGAACTTTTCAGAGCAACGTTCAACGTTTACTAGGCAAAAATGGATATACATGTCAAGTGCATATTTGAGATGAAGTGAAGTGGATTTGTTTTCATAAGAGTGCAAAGGTCGCGTACTTAAGATAAGGAGAAAATTGAACAATTGCTGGAAGCAATTGAATGACAGAGCCTAATTTGATATTGATTTGTTTGCATAGCAAACAGAGGCCTCCTACAGAATGTGAAAGATTTCAAGTGCAAGTTGCAACGTTTCCATAAGAGATTAAGGTTTGTTTGCTTAAGAAAAGAGCAGATTGGTTGAGTAAAAATGAAGTGAAACAGAGAAGTTTTGGCAGAGAGAAACGTTGGAGAATTCTTGGAGAATTCAGAAGTTTGAATACAGGAGAGATTTTTGCACAAGCGACAGAAAGTAGTTGATTTAGTTGGACTAAACTTTAAAAGATATTGAGAGTGAGATTCAACTCCGGAAGTTTGTAATTGCAAGACCAGTTGGGATACTGTGAGCGTTTTTGATTTAGTTAATTTGTGAAGTGAACCACGGATAATGGTATTATTATTGTAGTTACTATTATAAAATGTCTTGGATTTGTCTTTTTTATTGATTGGCAAGTAATCGTCTTACTTTTTTTGTCCATTTAACTAGAATTGATATTACGAGCCCCATTGTGAATTATTTTAATTCAAGGCAATCTAATTTGCAACAGCATACAAGAGTAGAAGATTGGAAATAGAAGAGTAACAAAGTAACGCTTGCTTCACCGATTCAAAACCTTTGGTTTATTTTATTTGATCGATCTTCTGGGCGACAGAATCCCCTAACAGTTGAGCCTAGCAGAAATTCAGAAGACGACAGTGGTTCTCCTGGGTGGGCTTCATTTCTTTGTTACTTTTTGCTGTGGATTATTTTGTGATTTTTTGGAGGGCGAGCGTATTTTTCGTCGGAGAAACTGCTAAGAGCACACCGAAAGTTGTCTTAATTTTGCGATTTGGTTACCAAGAGTTTGATTATGTTTAATTATCAATTGGTGAAGCGTTTTCCTTCCCCCGGCTACGAAGTTTGGGAAGATTGGCGTGAACATTATTTGAGCAATGGCATGAAGCTGGGATGGACGGAAGAAGAGATGATGAATTGGTTGCCTACAAAATTGTGTGGTTGGGCCTTGAATGCAGTAAGCGATTTAAAAAGAAGTTATTGGTGGTCGACTCCATGGAAGCAAGCATGGACACTGACAGAGACGCTGTATCAGTTTGACATACGATTGTCTGACAATCCACTTTTCTATGAGCAAAGCCACAATTTTTTGTTAGAGGGAAAGCGGGAAGTAGGCTGGAATTCATTGAAACCAGTGATACTTTGGATCAGAGAAAGCGACAACAGTGCTCTCAAAGGCAGGTGATTGATACATATAGAAGCGCTGACACTTTTTCAATAGATAGATTTCGGCAATCTGGCAAAAGTTCTGAAGTTTTTGACATTGGATCCCGCTGTGGTGTATCAAGAAGAAGGAGCTTTTAGTAAAGATCTGTTTGAAGAAGTGGAAGATACGAGAATTGCTGTGATTGGTTTTAGATTAAGAATTCCAGGTTACAGCGATGAAGTGCAAACTGGAACTGAGGTAGAGTTTACAGAGAGAGTTTGTGGTCAAATAAATCAAGAAATTTATAGATCAGTGCCAAGTGAATACGAAAACAATGGCATCAGAGAACTTCCGACAGGAGAGAACATCATTGAGTGGAGAGTTGAGTCTTGTGGACCAGATGAGCATCATGCTATGGGAGTGGATTTTGTACTGTCACCAGAGTCTGATGAGCTAAGCGATGAACAGTCGGAGGATGACTATTTTTTTGAAGATTATTTGGATACAGATTTTTCGGATGTAGAGGAATTTGATGAAAACGATGTGAGAAACGAGACAAGTTTTGCTGGGAGTTTGAACTCAGTAGCATGCGATAACGTAACTGCAATAGCAAGCAATTTTGGCGGTGGTGTCAAAGCTAGCAGAAACCATATGTTGGAAGCCTGGGGCTTGATAGAGTTAAAGACAGGAGGTTTGGACCAGAAGTTCTGCTATGCAACACACTTGGCTGATGAGACACAAATGTGTACAGCTGAGTACACTGTGAACACTTTGGAGCATTGGACAAGTTCAGGATGTATTGATCGGCAGTTGGTATCTGAAACACAGAAGGGTCAAAATGATAAGGCAGCAGGTGACCGGACTGATTTTGCACAGTTGGGAAAAGAGTTGGAGAAAAGAGTGCAATCGCAATTGAAAAAAAAAGCTTAATAGTAGTGTTTCGGTCAAACCAACGGATGAGCATCAAAGGGAAAGTGCTGGAATTGACGACACAGGGAAATTTGATCAGAAATCAATGGCTACAGTGTTGCACATTTGCGTTCGTGATGATCAACAGCCTAGGAGGGAGGACTCTAGTGGGTTTTTGATGGAAGTTGAGCTGAAAGTGGAGAGAAGGATTGCATCGCGATTTCCGGAGATTGCAGGGCTTTTGCTGAAGAACCGATCGTTGAACGGGAAAGAGAGGTGCAGCTGTTTGGAAGCATCAGGACAGCAGTCATGGCTCGATTACAGGAGAAATGGCAGCTACTTTGGAAGAAGAGGTGGACATCCATTCAAGCATCAAAGGAAGAGGTTTTTATGTACAAGTGCACGAGTGTATGATGAGAGGGACGTTGACAGCTAAGTTATTCAAGCCTTTTTACCCAATTGTTGCCTACATTGTATTAATCTATTTAATCGAGACAAGTTGATCAAGCACTATAGCCGTAGAGAAAAATTTTTTCTGAAGAGATGAATTAGGGAAATGTAAAGTTTTGGTAGATCTATTTTTAGGATTTGTCTTTTTTAGTGATTATGGGGTTTAGTGATTATGGGGTTCCCGGGGAGGATGTATGTCAGAGGCTATAGAGTTTGATCAGAAATCAATGTTGATGAATTAGGTAGAAGTTGTGAAAATGCGAAAGTGTTTTCAAATCTGATTTGATCAACCGCTATTCAAATTTTGGTGCAGTTAGTTTATATTAACCCGGAGCTAAACATAAATGGTTCACTTCACTAGATCGACTATGGTTAAAGTACGTGGAAGTAAGTTTATCGGGTCACAGGATAAGCTTTGCAATTATTCGGGAGAATAATAATCTAGGAGGGAGGAGTGTAGGATGCAGGGAATTGTTATAACCACAAGTTAATTATGTGTTTGAAGTTAGCGTTCTTTCTTATGGGGTTATTGTTTCGAAGGCGCCAGAGAGCGGAGCCGAGTGATATATCTTAAACAAACAAATTAATGAACAAAAGCATATTGAGCTGTCGATATATTTCGTTTACTTAGCAAAGTTGTATTTGTGCATCAGGACAAAGTCGAAATGAGTGATTTAAATTTAGAAGTAAACTAGAGAGCAAACATTTGAAGTGAACTAGATATTTTGAACAGAATTGGAATTTCAATTTGAAGTAACTAAAATTGTGATTTCAAATTTGTAAAATAATTGACAACATCAAACTTGGTACACTCACTCTTCATGAACAGTCGGAGGATGACTATTTTTTTGAAGATTATTTGGATACAGATTTTTCGGATGTAGAGGAATTTGATGAAAACGATGTGAGAAACGAGACAAGTTTTGCTGGGAGTTTGAACTCAGTAGCATGCGATAACGTAACTGCAATAGCAAGCAATTTTGGCGGTGGTGTCAAAGCTAGCAGAAACCATATGTTGGAAGCCTGGGGCTTGATAGAGTTAAAGACAGGAGGTTTGGACCAGAAGTTCTGCTATGCAACACACTTGGCTGATGAGACACAAATGTGTACAGCTGAGTACACTGTGAACACTTTGGAGCATTGGACAAGTTCAGGATGTATTGATCGGCAGTTGGTATCTGAAACACAGAAGGGTCAAAATGATAAGGCAGCAGGTGACCGGACTGATTTTGCACAGTTGGGAAAAGAGTTGGAGAAAAGAGTGCAATCGCAATTGAAAAAAAAAGCTTAATAGTAGTGTTTCGGTCAAACCAACGGATGAGCATCAAAGGGAAAGTGCTGGAATTGACGACACAGGGAAATTTGATCAGAAATCAATGGCTACAGTGTTGCACATTTGCGTTCGTGATGATCAACAGCCTAGGAGGGAGGACTCTAGTGGGTTTTTGATGGAAGTTGAGCTGAAAGTGGAGAGAAGGATTGCATCGCGATTTCCGGAGATTGCAGGGCTTTTGCTGAAGAACCGATCGTTGAACGGGAAAGAGAGGTGCAGCTGTTTGGAAGCATCAGGACAGCAGTCATGGCTCGATTACAGGAGAAATGGCAGCTACTTTGGAAGAAGAGGTGGACATCCATTCAAGCATCAAAGGAAGAGGTTTTTATGTACAAGTGCACGAGTGTATGATGAGAGGGACGTTGACAGCTAAGTTATTCAAGCCTTTTTACCCAATTGTTGCCTACATTGTATTAATCTATTTAATCGAGACAAGTTGATCAAGCACTATAGCCGTAGAGAAAAATTTTTTCTTAAGAGATGAATTAGGGAAATGTAAAGTTTTGGTAGATCTATTTTTAGGATTTGTCTTTTTTAGTGATTATGGGGTTTAGTGATTATGGGGTTCCCGGGGAGGATGTATGTCAGAGGCTATAGAGTTTGATCAGAAATCAATGTTGATGAATTAGGTAGAAGTTGTGAAAATGCGAAAGTGTTTTCAAATCTGATTTGATCAACCGCTATTCAAATTTTGGTGCAGTTAGTTTATATTAACCCGGAGCTAAACATAAATGGTTCACTTCACTAGATCGACTATGGTTAAAGTACGTGGAAGTAAGTTTATCGGGTCACAGGATAAGCTTTGCAATTATTCGGGAGAATAATAATCTAGGAGGGAGGAGTGTAGGATGCAGGGAATTGTTATAACCACAAGTTAATTATGTGTTTGAAGTTAGCGTTCTTTCTTATGGGGTTATTGTTTCGAAGGCGCCAGAGAGCGGAGCCGAGTGATATATCTTAAACAAACAAATTATTGAACAAAAGCATATTGAGCTGTCGATATATTTCATTTACTTAGCAAAGTTGTATTTGTGCATCAGGACAAAGTCGAAATGAGTGATTTAAATTTAGAAGTAAACTAGAGAGCAAACATTTGAAGTGAACTAGATATTTTGAACAGAATTGGAATTTCAATTTGAAGTAACTAAAATTGTGATTTCAAATTTGTAAAATAATTGACAACATCAAACTTGGTACACTCAACTCTTTAGGTTATACTCATCATTGGACTCATCATCTGAGATGTTCCCCTAGTGAGTGTCCATGTATAATAGGGATGTGCGGCCGGTTACACCTTTTTGCTCTTATTTAGTTAAGTAGAGTTTTTTTGACTTAAAAAAAATAAAAAGGCAATTTATCAGTTTTTCCAAATACCCTGGGTCTAAAAGTTGTCCGACCCCCCGGGATGGGAATTATTTATTGGCTGATAACCAGTCAATGATGGGAGGCACCTCTAATGGTCCTCTATTGCGAGTATAATTTTCAGGCCAATCCGACCAGCCAATCACTAGTTATGAACACCGGAAGTAGTGTGATTTGAAGGTTTTTAGGTATATTACTGTGAAATATGAGTGTTTGGATAAGAAATAATAGGATTAATCAGTTGTAATGTCATGCACGTATGAGTTAAGGTTTTTGCATGATCTTGGGAAGAGTTCCGGATGTAAATTGGCGGTTTTTGAATATATTGGTCATTATCACAGGAATGTAGTTAGCACCTAAATTGAAATAGTTTTTTCTCAAAAAGTTGAAGTCGGATTGACCTGAAAATTGGGGGATAGACTAATTTGGGTACGAGGAACCCGGTTTTAATGTCAAATTAGACCCCAACCAACCTGCACGGAACTAGCGCACATCCGGGCTGCGGAACGTAAAATTTGAGTATTGGTAGTAGCCTTATAATTTTTGGAGTGTTAGTTTCACTTTTCAAGGGTTTTTGGTAGGTGATCTTTTTAATCCCGGATTCCGACAGGAAGTCAGCGCTTCGGGACGACCCGAGTGCCGAAAACGGGAAATTGGCCTTTTTGAGCGGCCGAATGACTTTGAAATGGTATTATTATGATAACTTGAGACAGTTAGTGACAAAAAATTACCACCTCGGTCAATTTTGACGAACTCGGATTTTTCGGGTTTCGGCACCCACGACTCGTTAAAAATTTTCAAATTGGAAACGACTCGAAGGGCTGATCCGTTGGTCATGAAATCTATCAGGCAATATAGTGGCACCTTATAGTTACTAGAAAATTTTACCCGAAGACGTTTTGACCACTACTTCGAGAGTTGTTAAGTTTAGAATTTTGGTGTAATCCGGGAGGTTGATGAAAAGTATGCGCGGTCATTGCACGTGTTCTACTGGGAGTTAGGCCACGAAATTTTGTGGGTAGGTGCAACTACAAGAGAACTTTCCATGGCAATATTCAGTTTTTATCAACTTGACCCCTCATTTTGGACGGGTGACCTTTAGAAGACCCCTAGAGGTCAAATTATGGGCTTCTAGGAATACTAGATGTTTCGGCGGTTTTTAACCGGGGAATTGCATGAGTTGTTGAGAAAGCTCAGAATAACAATTGCTCTTAGCGTTTGGGGTTGACTTTAGTTATTTATTCAACACATGGTTTTTGACAGTGATTGATTGCAGCTACTTAGTTTGATAGCAGAAATAGAGGAATAAGAACTTCTCAGAGCAACGGTCGCGTACTTAAGATAAGGAAAAAATTGAACAATGACTGGATGCAATTGAATGACAGAGCATAATTTGATATTGATCTGTTTGCATGGCAAACAGAGCCCTCCTACAGAATGTGAAAGATTTCAAGTGCAAGTTGCAATGTTTATATAAGAGATTAAGGTTTGTTTGCTTAAGATAAGAGCAGATTGGTTGAGAATAAATTGAAGTGAAACAGAGAAGTTTTGGCAGAGAGAGACGTTGGAGAATTCTGGGAGAATTCAGAAGTTTGAACACAGGAGAGATTTTTGCACAAGCGACAGAAAGTAGTCGATTTAGTGGGACTAAACTTTAAAAGATATTGAGAATGAGAGTGAACTCTGGAAGTTTGTAGTTGCAAGACCAGTTGGGATACTGTGAGCGTTTTTTGATTTAGTTAATTTAGGAAGTGAACCACGGACATTGGTATTATTATTGTAATTACTATTATAAATTGTCTTGAATTTGATTTTTTCGTTGATTTGCAAGTAATTGTCTTACCTTTGTTGTCCATATAACTAGAATTGATATTACGAGCCCCATTGTGAATTAACTTATTTGAAGGCAATCTAATTTGCAACAGCATACAAGAGTGGAATAGGGGAAATAGAAGAGTAACAAAATAACGCTTGCTTCATCGATTCAAAACCTTTGGTTTATTTTATTTGATCGATCTTCTGGGCGACAGAGTCCCCTCACTGTTGAGCCTAGCAGAAATTCAGAAGACGACAAAATAGCATCAGGCACCTTTTTCCTTCCACAGTAATATGAATGGACTTCACTGTTTTTATTTTTTTTCTCGAAAAAAAGTTTGAAACAAACTGTTTAATTATTTTCCAAAAAACTAGCAATAATCCGTAATGTTCGCAGCTAAACAGTTTTATAAGGAAAGGAGAGGTAAAACTGAAAACGGTATTTGGAAGACCTTTTCAACGCATCAAAAGAAAACTTGAATCAATGAGATAAGCAGTGATCACAGAAACACTCTCCGCAAAATTATGTCAATAACAATCGACATCGACGCCCTAAAAAAAGTGACAATCTCTGCAGTTATTGTTTCATCTTTTCGACAGCAATTTAGCATGGGAGGTTTTACTATAAATGTTGAATCCGATTTCATAGTCAGGCAGCATTGATGGGTATTTTAAATACACAAGTTTATTCCTCTATGGAATGCTTTGGGAAAAAAATTAGGGAGAACGACATTATCTAATTTTATCAAAGGTTTAAACTAAGGTTATCATTATTTGTGCTCAACATAATGCAAGTGAAGAGTTAAAAATTAAGTTAGCTGTCTTGAAGTGCCAACCTAGCCTAAGTAATAATCTCTCTTTCTCTCTCTCTCTCTCTCTCTCTCTCTCTCTCTCTC